>NC_054746.1:25261226-25587480 GCF_018143015.1 Lytechinus variegatus | reverse complement strand
AGGCAGCAACTCTGATTTTGTTCCCCCAATATTGACCTTTTTTATTGATTTGGGATATGTTTTGTATGCTCAGCATGATGGCATATGAATTGGAGCGGCATACCCTCAAATTTGTTGAATTATAGGCATTTCAAATGCAAGAAACTCTATTTATTTCCACATAAAACAATGACACAATTTCCTCACTTACTAAGAAACTAATTCCATAGAGTTGCTTCCTTTTGTGAGTGGACGGCAGTGTTTATATTATTTTTTTAAAACAAGTTAACACCTAGTTACCAAGAATATGTAAAGCATTTTCATTTATTTGAATGCAGGATAAAAGAGCATTGGTGCCGCGGCCAGGGAGCGAACCCTAGACTTTCCTTGTATAGTCAGGTGCCTTAGACCACTTGGCCACGGCACCTCCATTTAGGTTCATGTTATTGATATTTATGTACTTCTTTGTGCGTCTCAGATTTAAATGAAGAGGATAGTGAAAATGACAACCCTGAGAGCGAGAAGGACCGTATCAACAAATACCGGAATCTCCTGAAAGGCATAGAAGAGAAGGAGAAACAAGATGGAGATAAAGATATGGAGATGGAGATTTCATGGGAACCAGGTAAATTAACATATCAACCATGTAAAACAGATCTGCATTGCCCATCCCACCTTAATCTCTTTCTCAGACCTTCCTGACTTCCTTTTGCCTTGATGTGTGGCAATCTCATGTTGATTCACAGTTTACCTGCTTCAATTTCACACATTTGAACTTTATATGGCAAGAAAATAAGGCAAGAAAAGTTTATGAGATGAGAAGACTCAACTTCCCTGGCAGTTAAACTGACCTTCAGCACTTTTGATGGTCGATGTTAAGACTACCGGGAACATAGTATCTTATTATTTCTTATCCTCATCTTCCTCCAGTTTAAATGAATTGTTTTGGATCTCAAAAGAGCTTACTTGGACTTAACAAGAGATTAGAAAGTAGGTTTCATGATTGTTCAGAAACATATTTAAGACAAAAAAAATGTGTTTTAGTCTGATGGCATAATATGTTTTGCATGATATAATTTTTTTCCTGTTATTGTAGGGCTAAAGGAATCCACACAAGAAATAGTGAAGAAGAAAGCAGAATCCACAGATGCTACTCCATGGGAAAAATACTTGGAGAAGAAGAAGGAGAAAAAGAAAGAACGTAAGCAGGAAAGAAAGAAACTGAGAGCCCAACATGAAAATGTAAGCCATAAAAATTCATTTCAATTGAGCATTTTGAATTAATGAAATATATGTTTGTTATCAAATACTTGCTGAGATGTAACTGAATAATTATACTCTAGGGTAGGGTTTATGTCTTTATGGTATGAGATATACCCAATTGTGACTTGATTATTGAACTACATGTAGTGTTTCTGACTTCAGTTCCACAAAAGTTATTTCACAACCCATTTGGGCAAGTTCCATGACTCAATACATGGCAATAAACAAAAACAAAAGATCACTCACAATTCCTATTTTCCTATTAGTATCGGATAATCGTGTTGCCAGTAAAGGTAAAACTAGCACTCAAGTAGCAGCAAGGGGAAAGGGAAATGTTAATATAAAGTGCATTCCAGATTTGACCCGTACTTCCCAGATCACCCTATCCTGTTAGCCTGTGCAGAGCCAACAAGCACCGGGGTTACCAGCCCATCAGGGATTTCAGGGAAAATTATTTCACTTTTTTCCAGTCAGGGAAAATCAGGGAAGTTGAATTTTGTCTTGATTGATATAAGATTAAATATATTTGTGCTTAATGTGTGCCATTGTTTATTACATAAACCACAAATTTGCAAAATGAAATTCCAAACATGCTGCTTAGTAACAGATAAAAATCTAATATATCGCCTTTTTATTTCTCTCCCTCTTACCTTCTCACTGTTTGCCCTACCTTTCTCTCTGATCTCTCTTTCCCTCTCCCCTCACTCTTTTTCTTTCTAACTTTAGAAGGCTGTTGAAACTGAAGAACCAATGCAGGCTTTCAGTGATGATGAACTCCCAGATGGTGTTGATCTGAATGACTCTTTCTTCAAGGATTCTCTCAAGGAAAGCAAATCAGGTATTATTCCAGACACAAAAAGAAATAGGTTATTGTGAATCATGATCAAAATTTAATATGTAAAGAATCCTAGAACATGAGCAGTCTCTTTGAACTTGACCCTTTCCAAAGAGTGATATAACTCTCAATCTGTATTGTGGGTGAATTAGAAAATGAAGAATAAGTGGAAGATTGAGAGGGAAGTGAGGGGTGGAGAAAGGGGAGAAGAATGTGACTTTTCTGTTTATTTTCCTCTTTAATCAGGTGGAAAAAGCAAAAAGAAGGGAAAGAAGGAAGAAGTCATGAAAACAGATGAAGAATTGAAAGAAGAGAAGCAAAGGAAGGTAAGTCACCATCAACATAACACTTGCTTTGTATATAAATCATAAGGTTTTAATTTAACAGTGATTTGAAAAATATATATCATTGCTACTACACATTCAACAAATGATTGTGAAAATAGAGATTTGAAATTCAATGATTGTTGGGCTGGATAGAGATCACAAAAACCTTTTAAGCCTGCTAGAGGGGGGGTAAGTCCACTGCATGAGTTGTGACTCGTCAGTCGGGGGGGGGGGCCGTCTGCCCCCCCCCCCCCTTGGTTACGCTAGTGATGAGATATATTGGTATTCTCCAAGCATTGTTTTGGCATATGCTAGATGATCTTTTTACTGTTTATCAATTCTAAAAGGTGTCCCTGATGAAGGTTTATATTGCTTTGGTTGTTTTATTGTGATTGATGAGTTAAACAGTCATGTCAAATCGTCTGGGATTGGTAAGATCACATTGACTTTGGTTAATAGTTATGGAATATGCACTGATTAACATGCAATCTTAAAAGAGAGAGATCACGCAAATACCTTTGAGTCATCAGTAGGCAAGTTTTGACTCATCTGGCTGGGAGGAGATATGCCTTGCTTTACTCTTGCAATGTTGGCTAACTATATTTTCTTTGCTGTCGTTTCTTCAACAGGCTGCTCTTGAATTGTTAATGCTGGATGAAGAGGATGATGGCAGGCAGCACTTTAACCTTAAGAACATCATGGAGAATGAGAACATGACAAAAAGCAAACGCAAGAGGCAATTGAAGCAACAGCGCAAGCTTGGCCAGCAGGAGGAAGCCCCAGCTGCCGTCCGAGACAACTTTGAGATCAACACAGCAGACCCTCGATTCGATGCCCTGTTCACATCACACGAGTATGCCATCGACCCGTCAGATCCTCAGTACAAGAAGACCAAAGCGATGGAGACATTGATCAGTGAGAAACAGAAGAGGAGGGAGAAGAGAGAAGTGGAAGATGAAAAGAGAACTGTGGAGAAAAAAGAGAAAAAGATGGACGTAGAGGTTTCACAGCTTGTCAGATCAATCAAGAATAAGACTGAGCAGTTTCATTCAAGAAAGAAACTCAAAACTGATTCATGACAAGGGCAACTCAGACATTGAACATTTCTGTGTGACATAAGTATTAAACCAAGAAATGAAAATGGATTTATTGTACCTTCAGTTTATCAACAGACACATTATTTCACACACATTTTTGAAAGAAAATAGGTGATTTTAAGCCATCAAAAATTTTTAATTATTGCATTTTCATAACATATGGGGGAGCTGCTCATATATGAGGTCACAAGTCAAAACCTCAAACTTCTTATAACTTTCTTAATCTTCACGTTACGGTCTCTTTTATTAATATTTCTGGTATTTTTAAACCAAACTATTCTTCAGGGTGAACTTCCCCTTTAATCATTACTAATGTAATGCATATTTATCTACTACTAGGCTTAAGTAATTCATGCAAATTTTCAACAAATTATAAATGCCCATTGAACAAATTTTTGTATGTTGATACTTTGAGTCTAATGCCCCCAAAATAACTTGGGAATGTGGTATATATGTATCATAATACTGTAATCAAATAATGATCAACATGCTCAACAAAATCATGACCATTTTCATGAACTGTGTTCCATGCGCGGTTCAGCAAACAGAAACCAGTTTCAGATAAATGCATTTAGCTGTCGTGTCTGGTGACTGTGCAAAGTATTAAATTTGATTTTCATTACCATGATGGTACATAATCTAATGATGGAGTATGACTACTAAAGAAACTGATCTTTGGTGAGACAGCTGTACAATAGAATATATTGGGATTTTTTTTTAATCACATCTGACATCTTGGGACGCTTTGTTTAATTATGATTCAGTATGAAATGTGCATAAATTCTGCAAATAATGGTACATGTACAAAATTTTGAAATGTTTTCTTTTTATTTGGTGCATGTAGTTTCCTACAGATGGAAGAATTTCATTGTGATTCAAATAAATTTGCAGAAAGTTTCATCTTTCTTTATTGAAAGTGGAAGCACATATTAGAATACGAATGAGCTTTGTTTATTATATTTTGGAGAGAGGGTGCTAATTTTGAGTTAAAAATTCAAATTTGAATTTCCAAAATGAATCAGTGGCAATTGATAACATATTCACTACAATTGTTAAGATTTGGAAGAAGAAATATTGGATGCACTTGAGTGGGTTATCAGATACATTGCATTCATCAGTATGAAATTTGCACGAGTTGAAGATGGCTGCAATATTTTTTTTGATGAGTGCAAAAGATCTGATATAACACACAAGTGCATCCAATATTATTTTTTAATGTATAAACCACTTCCTATAATATCAGCAATTGCGAATAAAAGGAGAAACAAAATTCAATCTGATCACTGAAGTGCAAATTACATGTAGCTCTTGATGACATCATATGGTATAATTGCACATTACATTGCGCAATGAAGTACGTGAAAAAAAAAAAAAATTTAATACCATTGATTTTTTGTGTGGATTTGATCAGAATCTCTGTCTCAAAACAAAAAATCATAATTTTAGAATAAAAAACACACTTTCGCTAAACAAGTCATTTGACATCATTGACACTGGGAGGCTAAATTTTTTATATCTCGAAGGTGGGCCAGGTTAGCCCCCATGGGATAGTTAGCCATAGGGCCAAATTTACCACGGGCTAAATAGGCCAACCTTTGAGAATTAGGGCCATTAGGGTTGAGAACTCATTTTTTTCATTAATACTTCAACACACACAACACAATCCAAAATCAGATTATTCAAACTATCAAGGCGTAGTTTTATTTGATCAAAGTGCTTTTCACAAAGAAAAACAAATAGCTGAAAAATTTCAGTTGATTATCATTATAGAAACAATAACGTAACACGAGTTGAAATTTAGAACGTTTAGTGTAAGGTCCTCATATAAGTTTGATCTTATACAAAAATTGAAGAGGCTGTAGAACAGATAAATTATTTCATGATGATGGATCTCAGACATTTCTTGTTCAGACATGGTGAGACTAAAATAGAATATGAGGTGTCAAAGAAATATGTTGCAGAGGCAAGAAATTTTGTTTTGTGCAAAGCGAAAAAAAAACTGGACTAATCACATTCTTTTATTTGGAAATGCTGCAAAATAGAAAAGGTTAGCCCAGAATTAGTGTCCAGGGGCGATATTCTGAACATGTCTTTTCTCCATATTTTATCATTTCCCAGAGATATGACAAAATCCGCATTCTGGTGGATGTCGTAACTTTTGTCTCTTCACTTTAGCACACACCAAAAATACGCTGCTTTAAATGTGCGTAATCCTTTTTTTAAAGCAAAATATATGACAAAAGTTATGACTGGGGGGTAGTAGTCATAAATTTTGTCATATCTTTTAGTACCAAATGTACCGATACCCTGCAGACTGAATGTCAAACATATATCGATGTTACTTAGATTAGATTGTGGTATTAGTTTCACTCGTCATCCATGACATTTTTCAGTATATTTTCATGCTAAAATTAGTTAGGCCCTACATATTAATTCCTCCTTTTTTCCGTTTTCCTTCTTTTTCTACTTCTCCTCTAAAACCCTTCACAGCTGTCTCTCTGTAATTAAGCGCATCATAAGCGTAGTTGCACGATGCCAGCAACTGTATTGGGGATACGCCCTACCTGCCATGGGGCCTTCCTATTGGCTAGAAGGGCTCCCACTGGGAACTAAAGTTGATTTTGATTGGTTTGCTTCCGAAAAGATGGGCAGGAACTTAGAGATATATGACAGGGAAAAGATAATGTTCAGAATACCGATTTGTGACAATCATAGTGGTGTCACATCTCGGAGGAAAATGACAAAATTTATGACAAAAGTTATGACAGCGTTCCAGAATACCACATCAGTTACATATAAAATCATTTGATATCATATAACACAATAACAAATTTGTCCGTGCACCTTTGCACCACCTCTGATACCTGAAAGGTATAATGCACATTTGTTGTGCAATGAGAAAGCTTATGATGTCACATCCCCACTAATTATTTTGTATTTTATTATATGAAATTATATTCAAATTTTTTTCCTCTAAGATTAAATAAATGTTGGATTCACTCCTCATTTAATAAGTTTTTAGCACTTTCACTCAAACAGTCTGGATTGCATATGAATTGCCAGGGATTGCTATCATCTGCATGTACACAGAAACTTGTTAATATTACTCTTCTGACACTGACATTTTAGAAAGATCTAGATTTAGACTTTATATTGACTATATCAACTCACTTCAGGGTATAAGTGTACAACTCATTTACAGTAATAATAATAATAATAATTGGCATTTATATAGCGCTTTATCAATCTACGACTGTTCAAAGCGCTTTACAATTATTATTACCCGGTCACTGGATTCATAGCATTCCAAGCAGCCTGTTAGGCGCAAACTTGCTAAACCAACCACAATGACGGTTGTTTCCTACCGGTACCCAATTAGCACCTGGGTGAGAGTGGCAAAGTGCGGATATAGAGATACATGAAAAAGTCACTGAATAAATGAGTACAGATAGAAGCCTAGGATACTCATTTTAATTCATATCACTACCCTAATATTCACTTCAAGCTAAGACAGCAGCTCTGAGACAAAACAGGAGTATCTGGGAAATATGATAAACATACCATATGTATGTTGGGCATAAGTAACTAATATACATCTTAAAACACAGAACACTGATGCAAACATATAAGATAATATTATTGATGTTGATATATCAAACGGTTCTAAAATGGTGGCGAGAACAAAAAACGGATGGTTAATGGAAGATGAAGAAATATCATCACCTGACTCACAAAGGTAATATTGGTACTTGAGCTACATAGTTCGTACAGTGAAACAAACTTATGTTATAAGGTGAAAGTTCTGTTATAAATGAGGAATAGGATTTATCGTCTAAGGTTTGCCGACAGAGGGCGGCTTGGGTGGGGAACAGATATGGCCATTAAAAAGGGTTAGATTTGGCTGTCTTGTTGAGTTGAGTCATATTTTTGCACAAGCCAATGTATTTATGCTTAGATGTCAAATTATTAAATGTTTGAAAAATAATACGAACCAAGACGGCTCAACAAGTTCAAGTGCGGATTTTTGTGGATTAATAGCTTCCATTCTTACACAGATTTTGCTATGCCGTTAGGTAGTGTAATGGAAGACAATATCAATAGCTGTGTAGACAATGTTTAAGTTGAATGTGATTGCTCAAATTCTACAGGGTCAGAAGGATTCTGTGATAGGTATGCTAATATTAGTAATATGTGCTGTATTGTCATGTTGAGAGAATGATGATGAATTCAAAGAATGTCATACGCTGTTGTGGATGATGCCACCCGATTGCGGCCAAACTAGAGCAAAGGAGCTCCTAGCAGAATGGTTTGGAGACAACCATAAGATGAAAGAAGCATGGCTGAGGTGTGTGTCACAGATGGGTTGGCGGTGACTAGTTACAACAAGGAGCTTAGAGATTTTGCAGACGAGCTGCAAACATGCTCAGAAACTACAATTGGTTGGTTAGTACAGTAATTCATCTCCAAATGGGCTCATGCTTTATTCGCCTTTAGATATAAATTGTCGTCCAGAGTTACGGTTTAACTTTGTATGCTACATAAGGTGCTAAATTCATGTTTGTTGCTACCGTTTGAGTAAGCAGTTCATTAATTTATATAAAGGGTGGGCTAATTCATTAAAAAATCTGGGTTCATTGATATTAAGCCTATTCTCAATGAGAGGCTAAATTAAGCTTTCATGAATTCATGAAAACTGTATGACCATGATGTGCACCACAGTTTTAAACCAAATTTGTGAATAATGCATCTGGCATTAATCTTTGGTGGGTAAAGGTATAAAAAAAACTTGGCCCTATTAAATAGGGTTATTGCACTACAATTATTCTATATATTCATTATAATATACTCTTATTCATACATATTGTATATATACAACATAAATCAAGTACTTCCATAGCTGTAAAATTAAATGTCGCCTGGTAAGGCACAACGGCAGTGAGAGTGAAGATAAAACAATGGAAGCATTCAAATGATATCTGGTAGTAAAAAATGCATAAAGATTATATAAAATTTCATCTGAATCCAGCTGGAACATACTGGTTTGGTAGATGAGGTAGGATAGAAAAGAATTTGAATCTCTCGCCCATTTGATCTGGCTGGGTCAGCATCTTGTAGCCGCTGATAAGGTTCTTGTGTTCCTCCGAAGGTGTGCTTTTCAGTAAAGCCTGATGAAAAAAAAAGTTCAAAAGAAATTGATAGGAATGGGCTTTATTGAAATTCATTATAAGTCTTCATAAGTTGACTTTCAATAAGTCAAAACAATTATGTTCAACAGGGCAGTTAGAGCATTTATTTCAGATGGAGATTATACCAAGCATTACCCCTTCTTAGACAAACAGATTTTGTGGTCCCAAGAGAACTTGGTCCAAGAGATTTAGGACCGAGGGATTTGGGACAGTGTCCTAAAAAGCTATACATGAAATAAAGGGTGTCACTTAGCATTGATAAAAAAAAAACAATTGGAAACATAAATGTTTTCATTTTTCCACCACTTTTTGGTAAGACGTGCATGGGCTGAAATCCCAGGGGAGACGAGTCCCCCCTACCCAAAATACTAGGGGGCACAATATCAAATTTCCCCCCCCTACAATTTTGGGTCTTTTATGATGGGAAGAAAGAAATTAAGATAAAACATGTATTATTTATGAGATGACCTTACTTTTTAGATGAAAACCTGCTTGTCAAATTTATTTTGGTCTAAATAACCTTACATTTGTGATAACCTTTTCTTTTGCCAATATAATTTTCTAGCCCCTGGTCCCCCTTTGGGGAGAGATTTCCGCCTTTGAAGATATGCCACATTCTAGAAGCAGTATGAATATAAAATTTCTGTCTTGTGTAGAATTATTAGCATGAAGACTCACTTTTTATAGATGAAAGGTTTGGTGCCCCAACGGCAATACAATATTTCACCATTGCCATAGCAATATCAATTTATAATGTGTCCACTTTAAACTAACCTTTAGTCTTGTGTCTATTCCCATCATCTGCAAGAACAAACCTTGGTGAATGGGGCCATAGGTAGCAGCTGAATGAACAAAAGACAAACACATAATGTCCACCCTTATAAACATGACAAATCCTACAAATTGATATGCAAAATTGCAGGCTTGGTACGTTTGGATTATTTTTAGTGGTGATGAAAATCGCACAGTGATGATGGAGATGGATGATGCATTATAATGATGATGAATACAAGCTTTAGAATGATAAGAATGGTGATGACAATGATGACGACAATGATTATGACGGTGACAATGATGATGATATAAATGATCTGTTGATCAATAGGATATGCTCAAAAGCTTCACCATGACATTCCTGGAGCACATGATATTTTTGTATTACTTGTCGAGCTTGCTGCATAAATGCTATATAAAAGCAAATCAGATATGCAATTGTTGTAATAGAATGACAAGAAGTAGAATATTTTTTCACTGAATTAACTATTGAGTCATCCAGACAAAAGTTAAAACTAATGGTCTTGAGAGGGTGTTGCAATACTCAGGAACTTAACAAGCTGCTATATAGAATGTCACCCTTTCTTTTAAACAAATCTATTCAACACCATCAGAAAAACAAGCAAAATATGTAGGGAATAAGCAACTACCGATACTTGCAAATATGAGCATATGCATTTATTATCTTTACTAAATGGAAGTAAAAATAAATTGTGCTAAATTCCTGAAAATACTGGCCAAAGTTGAGTGACTTTGACTGTCTGGACACTAATCTGACATATTACAGAGTGTATCTGGACATACCTCTATCCCCAACCATACGTCTGAGGTAAGCAAAGTCTACATCAGCTGTAAGGTCTGCTGTACCAGGTTCACTCAGCACATCATGGAGCTGGTGGTTTTTGAAACCCTGAAGAAAAAAAAACACCATCAAAAATAGAGAAAAATAATGATTAAGAAAATGGGACATGTATATAGCATAATTCTTCACAAAGCAACTTTTCATCATATTTCAAAGCTACACAAATACTTAAGAAGTCCATGTTGAAGTTAATGTTTTCACCTTTTTCCAAAACCCAACTTTCTATTAGAGACAGACTGAGCCTTGTGATTAGAACATTGGTCAATATTTGAGAAAAGAATATCTTACCCTGAAAGTATCTGTTTTGGTGCCATCATGTCCGTAGTCAACAATGAGTGCCATGCCGCCATCACTATAGATACGTCCTGCCATCTCTTGGACAATGACCGCAGCAGTCGGGCACACCTCTACATGGTCTCGCGTTTCTGATGCCTGATTAATGAGAATGAATGTTAAATACTCTGAGAAACTCAAAAGACTGATAGTGCAGAGTGCTTTAAACTCCTCATGGAAAATAATAATAACCATTTATAGGCCCTAATTTATTTCTGTTACTAATTTCAGGTTTCCTAAACATCTGTAACAGAACAACTCCCATGGATAAGATTCCCCAACAAACATTCTTGTACAGTTCATTACACCTAGATTACACCTGGAAAACGAGTAATGCAAAGTCACTGGGGAGCTGTCTAAGAACCACTTTATCACAGCTCAAATAATAATAATAGGCATTTATGTAGCGCCATCTGTATGTAAATAATCTATTCCAAGGCGCAGTGTTTTTTATTATTATTATTACCTTGTAATACAGCATTACGGAAGACAGACTAATTTCTGAACACTAACCTGGATGAAGGAATTAGAAGCCGGCGTAGGGGCTGGTGACAGGACAAACCTGAGGTCTTGAGGACTGTTAGAATCATCATCCACATCAATCATTATCTCTCGCCATCCTGAAGAACTTTTCTACAATAGAATATATGAATATGAGCGCTTAATGTGGCTCGGTTTTGATGCAAAGAAGTGTAGCATTATTGAATTCCGCAGACAAGACTAGTAAACAGCACATTCACTAATCTGATTCAGGTGAGCATTACAATATTACCCGGTATATCTGAATTACTGAACCCCATGCAATAAATGATATTGAGACATGTACAATGGTGTTAAAATTCAAACTAGATTAAGGAATCATAGTCTGAAATATGTACCCTCCTTGAAACAATTTAATCCTCAAAAAACTTCATGTTAGGAATCTTTTTCACTGAAAACCCAAATATACATAAATATTTTACATACCTGAAATTTATGAATTGGTAAGGCATCAAAGAATTCATGTGCAAGGAAGCATGTGAAACCTGCAGAAAATAAACACAAAGACAAATTCACAAATTCAGAATCGTATTAATAATCATTACACAATTTTACACAACGTCGTACACATATTGATAAGATTACCAATTACAATAAGGTAGTTTGAATTATGCAAAGTTGGTAATAGTCTAATTGGATCATGGCCATAGGATCAAACTAGATATTTCATATGTTAACCCAGATTATGTATAGACTATGATTAAACAATTTTAGTCTGTACCCCTCTATGGAATGCTAGGATTTATCTTCATTTTTCAATATCAAAGACAAGGTAATGTCCTTGCAAAATGTCAAAGAAATTCATTATATCAATTCTATTTGTCTTACTCTTTTCATTTGACTGCAAAGTCAACTGTTTTACACTTTCCACTGCAAAATGTGGATAAACTGTACTTAATGAGTAACAGGTAATCCATTAAGTATGGTCTAAGTTGACTTAACAGGAACAATCATTGTTAAAGAGAAATTCCAGTAATTGCAGTAAACACTGCTTTCATGAGAAAGTCTGTAAAATAAGGCTTAATTGTCAGTATATCATCGAGGATCTAGATCTGGCACAGTTACATAAACTGAGTTTAGTGAAATCTTGAAATCTACGCTGAAAAACATTCACACTGAAGATCACCAACAAAGACAAGCGCACGTGGGCCAGTGTATAATTACTGCATTGAATGTCGGGCCCGACGCTTGACCTGAATCCTGTGCTTATTTGCTGATTTCTCAGCAGTTACACAATTTCTTCTAGAATCCTTTGGCACATATGTTTTACATGTATCTATACAAACAGACACTTTGGTGGTCATTGCATTGGATTCTGTACGAACTCATTTTGATATCGTTACTAAAACTGGCATTTACCTTTAACAATGCTTTGAGAGTATCAATCCTTGGGATTAACCATTGCTGTGTTAAGACCATCTGGAACCAATTCAACAATTGAAGAACAAGCAGCTAAAATCTGACCAGAATTTAACTGGACTACTCACCACTTGGAATTTGGGAAAGACTTGTGTACCATGAGACTGGAATACCCCCCTTGATTGATGCGGACCTGTATGGTATACCATCGATGACCCCTCCATTGACCTCATCCTTTAACCTCCGTTGGTGACCTGTGAGTGTCTTGTGCTGGACATCACTCATCCCAGGACTCACCTCAATGAGATGGAGGCTCAAGGTGTCCAGGGGAAGCTGAGGAAACTGCTTAAAAACCTGGACACAAGATCCACATAAAAATGAATGAAATCTTTGAAAATAAATGAGAAATTGTTCATGCATTGATTCTAAATGTAAATGTATATTTTAGAAGAAAACAAAAGAAACAAAATCATAGGGAACTAAATCAATTATTAATTAAAAAGGTAAGAAATGATATGTTCCTTTTAATCATTGGAAGAAAAAACTGGTTTAAATATCCTGATTACACTTTTTTAATAATGAATACAAACCCTAAAAAATGATTAGTAAATTCCATTTAGCCTAACAAGGAGTCTGACCATATATATACAAAGTTCTAAATTTATGATAGATATTGATCCATGATGTATTAACCATCAAAATAATTAGTAATATCTGAATCTAGATTGTAAAATCATCTTCATAACAATGGACTGATGCAACAAAAAAAATGTAATAGGATCTACATTTTTCTTATTTTGTATATATATTCTATTTTGCATAGTGACCTTTTGACCTGTATGTCTGAGTTAACTCAGTTTGAAGTCTTATTGAAATAATACCACGTTCAATGGGTGAACTTAAACAATGCAAGAGATTAAACTGAACCGCTTTCACAGACGACTACCATACTTACCCTGAGTACATCATCAGCAAGGGTACCTCTACCAGGACCAAGCTCTACCAGCTGTAGGGGTCTCGGACATCCTAATCTTGACCATTCATGGATGATCCACAGAGCTATCAGCTACAAGTAATGACAATATTCATCTCTTAAGAACAATGGATGTAAGTAGAATATATACAAATGGGTGAAAATAAAGTTACAAATGACTTAACACTGGACTGGTGACCGTTTCTTGTGGTATTCAATGTTAGATGTTGCTGAATAAGGTCCTAAGAACATGTTCCATTTGTGCATGAAGTTGTGCATAACTTCACAAATCCGGGGGGGGGGGGGGGATCTGGTAACTTGTGTATAAAGTCAATCTTCCATTTATAAGTTAAATATTCATCTCAGTCAAAATTCTCTTTTAGACCTTATGCACAAATATGTCTTATAACTCTTCTCGGTCAAATTCATCTTTACTCAAACAGATTTTAGTGGTCCCAAAAGATTTTACTCAGGCAGAGTTACCTGCATTCAACACCCAGGAATGCTAAGAGTGCTCCAATACTACCTAAGCTTTACCTATGGGACCAATTATGGTGTGTGATTAATTTCAACTCCTTGGTATTGGAGGCATGATTTGACAATCTGAGTTAACAAAAATGATCAAAATACCATCATTGATAGGTCAGCACTCAGCATCAAGTGAGTCTTGTCTCAAGATCAGTCTTATTTTTATTTTGGTTATTAAGACATCAACAATAATATTATTCATTTATTCGTTTTGAAGCAATCTCTATTGTTTTGCTTGTAACGTGGAGTGCCGCTTTACACCACACAAGAATAGCAATGATTTTTAAGAGAATAAACAATTACCTCTCCAAACATCTGACTAATCTCTGGGGAAGTAATGAAATCTCCTCTCTCACCAAACACATCTCCCTGCATGTAGTAACCCTAAATAAAAACAGGAACAATCATTGTTAAAGAGAAATTCCAGTAGTTGCAGTAAACACTGATTTCATGAGAAAGTCTGTAAAACAAGGCTTAATTGTCAGTATGTATCATCGAGGATCTAGATCTGGTACAGTTACATTAACTGAACTTTGTGAAATCTTGAAATCTACGCTGAAAAATGTTCACACCGAAGATCCCCAATACAGATAAGCGCACGTGGGACAATGTATAATAATTGCTTAGAGTGTCGGGCCCGACGCCCTACCCGAATCCTGTGCTTATTTGCTGATTTCTTAGCAATTACACAATTTCTTCCAGAATCCTTTGGCACATGCGTTTCATTTAAACAGACACTTTGGTGGTCATTTCATTGGATTCTGTACGAACTCATTTTGATATCGTTACCAAAACTATAAAAAAAAATCATTAGAAATTACAATTTTTTCCCTATGGAGCAAAAGAGTAAATACAATAACCAAAAGCTTTAAAAAAACAGTGTATAATTTCACATAACAACTGCATTACAAAATAAATTTCGACCATAGATACATAGATAGATAGATAAATGGTATTTATTGTGATAAAAATTCAATTAGCAGCCAAAGGCTGAATTGCATGAATTTGTACATAGTAAAATCTTAGTAAACAAACAAGCGAAACAATAAAAAAAATAACAACAAAGTCTACTAATGTATAATACTGGAAAGGGGATACAAAAAGAAAAGTATGGAGAGGGAGAAGTAATGTCAAATACAGGAATGGGGAAAGGTTAGGAGTAGACTAAATGTATATACCTTTAACATAATGCACATTTTAACATAAATATATATTTAACCAATTATGAATGAATAACAATACATGTAGATTGAAGAGAGGATTGTATGAAATTGCTTGCTTTGTAGAAAAGAAAAAAAATAAAGCTATTAATTGGGTGAAACTGAAGGACAATGCCTAACACATCAAATATAATAACACTGTGGCCCGTATTCTGAAGTCGGGTTTACAAACTCGGGTTTAAAGTTGTGGTTTAAGTATAGATAGCCAATTGTTACATAAATCACTAACAATAGAGATATTATATTTCAGCTAATTTGGCTCTCAAATCATTCACAATTGTCTTGGAAGTATAAATAGATGATTGTCTTTAACATCGATGAATCAGGAAAGAGCACAGCAAACACAAGAAACATACAATTTACTAAAATTGTTGACACTTTTGGCTTCCCATAATTTTAGCACCGAGTTAGACCATGGTCTAAGTTAAACCTGACTTCAGAATATGGGCTATTACATAGAGGCAAATGTCTGCAGGAGTAAATATCAGATTATGATACAGAGACTAGTGATATGAGAAAATAGGAGGAAACCATTGCCTGGCTTGAGATTAATACTAGGCACGTTGGGCTCTGATGAAAGTAAGTGAACGAAAACTTGATGAAGAATACCCTCTTGCAGAGATCCAACGTATGAATGAGACTCACTGTATGCCATATGCCAGTGCTAAAAAGGCTACCAGAATGATCAGACCATTAATTATGTTGGAAGCAGCATAATACCCCCCCCCCATGGGCTGACCGTCTGGCACTGATCCAGATGATGATTGATTCACAGCATTTGTATTGCACTGCCTAATGGAATTGGGTCCAATGGTTCATCTTGACATGCTATCCCACAATGTTTTTATTCATGGGGGAAATCCAATATGATGGGCTACATAATGTATTCCTATGGAATAAACTTTTACACGACATTTATAATATTTCCTGCCTCAGCATCTTCAAATCTCACTAAAAACTGGTGATTCAGATATGCTTTCCAGAAATTCCTGTAAATGAACAATGGAGCTATAGCTCTATGATGGAACTTTCAGCTCTCTATATTATGTGTCTATAATTTCCAATTCTTCATTGCCTTGATAGCTCTGCTTCTTTGGCTAATGAACTGAATTAACTGATTTAATTTTCAGTAAACTATGGAAATTTGGTGCTTGCTGGTTATTCAGGTACACAAATAGGCCTACACAAATTAAGCTACCAGTATACAAAAAAAAATGACAATCAATACATCCAATCATAACAGCATGGTTTCCATTAACTTGTAGGAACTCATTCATTCGCCATATATCAATTAATAATTTAACTTAAAATTAATTTAAGAAATAAAAATGAAATAGATATCTAAAAAAAATACAAAAATAGATTAAGAAAAAGAAAACAAAAAATAACAAAGAAAAAATCTATCATCATAAAACCAATTTATCTGAAAAATATATTTAAAATAAATT
Organism: Lytechinus variegatus; assembly: GCF_018143015.1. Lineage (NCBI taxonomy): Eukaryota > Metazoa > Echinodermata > Echinoidea > Temnopleuroida > Toxopneustidae > Lytechinus > Lytechinus variegatus. Next base: position 25,570,757 of record NC_054746.1, on the reverse strand, counting down.
AAAGTACTGTCTTCATCCATACCCCAACAGGACTTGTAAGGACTTCCTTCATATAGTCTGCTACTGTGATGGGACCTAGAGTACGGATACGCTGTTTCAATCCCTCCATCACGATACTCTCCTTTGCGACTGCTGCACTGCTACCATGGCAACGTGTAGATGCTGTTCTCCATGGATAATGGGGGAGTCGGCTTCCTGAACATCTGATATTACCTGGAAGTGGAATTATTGAAATATTCAAACAAAGAATTATTATACCACCTGCCTCTACAAAAGTTATTCAAGGAGTCAGGAGTGATGGAAAAGCATCACCTGAGAAAAATAAAATGACTTTCATAAAAGCCCCCCCCCCCATCCCCCCAAAAAGACACTGCTTCATTTGTAGAACAGGGATTACCGTCTTGCCACACCAAAAATCAAAAGAAAAATCCTCATGAAAATATGTCCTGGAAAGTTGATAGCATGTCCCCACTTAGCCAGCGCCCAAGCTGATTTAAAAAAAATTTATGATCAAGTAACTCCTGTAAACCTCCATCTCACAACCTGGAGGTTGAGAGTTCCAACCTCGGCCTCGTCAGCAAGACAATAAAACTTTAAAGATGGGAGTTGCTGGAACTTGCTGCTACCATTTTGCGTTCAACAATTCACGGCCAAGCCCAAGGGATAAACGTTGATCCGGCATGGTTGCAGGACTTGCAGGCCCTATGATCAATTGCGCAAAAATAATTTTTCAAGTATTTCTATTTCAGATTTTGTTTCAGGCACTTATATTGTGGGGCAGCTGCTCAGAAAACTTAAATTTTAACATTAGACTTAGAGAGACTAGGCCGTGCCGGCTAGATGTAATTCTTATCTAAATCTATGACAGATTTTCCTCTAACCTTCACCAATTTTGTAAAATCATATTTTCTGCTACCTTTACAACAAACTTTGGCGTTAGGATGAACCCCCCCCCCCTTTTTTTTAAACCCAACATCCAAAATAAGACAGTCATTCCATTTCCGCTGGGTACGAACGCAGGGTGACCAGATTTCACAAAATGAAATACGGGACATCAATCGGCAAACTAATGACAACAAAGAAGGCCACATACAGCGTTAGCCTTGTGAAATAAAATATAAAGCATTGGAAGGGAGGATGAACGAAAGAATGAAGGAGAGAAAGAAAAGAGATTAATTGAGAAGGAAAGAAAATGAAGAAAAAACTGGAAAAAACAGAAAGTTAGAATAAAACAAGGATGAAAGAAAGAATGAAAGAGATTCTTTGAAATGAATATAGAAAGAAATAAAAAGAAAGGAAAGAAAAGAAAGATGAATAACTGTGAAAAGACAAAATAAAGGAGAGAATTAAAGGGAAAAGGTAAATAAAGGGAGGAAGAAAGAAAGAATGAAGGGAGAAATAAGTTTCCTTCATTCTTTGGAAGAAGAAAAACAGGAAGGGAGGAAGGGAAAGAAAGAAAGAAAGAATAAGGGAAAAGAATTAGAAGGAAAAAATAAAATAAATAAAAAAAGAAAGAGGGAGGGAGGGAAGAATGAAGGGAGGAGAGAACGAAATAAGAGAAAATAATGAAAGGGGAGATAGAACGAAAAGAAACAGGAGAGGAAGGGAAAGGGAAGCCAATGAAATTTTAAGGAAAGAAAGAATGAAGGAATAAAAAAGTAAATTTGATAAAGAAGGAAAGTACGAGAAAGAAGGAAAGAAAGAAAAATGAACAGAGAGAGAGAGAAATGCTCAGGAAAGAAAGATAGGAAATAAAGATCTAACAAAAAAGGGCAAGCAGGAAGGATAGGGTAGAAAAGAAAGAAAGAGGACGAAATTTCAAACTTCAAGCAAACAAAAAAATCCAATCATCTAACAGAAATCATGTTATTTGGTGTTTTTTTAAATGTGTTTTAAAAATTTATTAGATGAAACATCGCGGCATTGTACACACCAAGACTCAAAACGAAAGCTGAAACAACTAGATCTAGTTATGAAATCTCAATAACTTGTTCCTCCGATTACATCTCCAAAATTAATCTGAGAATCCATAACAATTAGTAAAATTTCCCGCCGATTTTGTGATTATTTTGGTGGAAAAATTGTTTATCAAGTGAGATTGTTTGCACCATTGAGAATTTGGTCCTATCCTACATGCCTATCTAGTAGCCTGCCACACACAGGCAGGAGACCAGTCGAGGCCACATCTTTTGGAATGTATTGGGTTAGCAAGAAATTCACCGCAGAACTTGCAAAGGTTGACAGTTATCGGTTTAATTGTTGTCTCTGCTTCGTCATCTGTTGGTTAATTATTTAATAAAAATTCGTCACTTTTGAGTGTATTAACTACATTTTGTTCAATATTCTGAAATACGGGACAAACAGGCGTCCCGGGAAGGGTTTGTCGGGACGCCGGGACAAAGGAGAAATATACGGGACAATCCCGGGAAATACGGGACGTCTGGTCACCCTGTACGAAAGTGCATCCGGTACGCCTTCCCTTGTACTGTACAGCCGAGCCTAGCCCTCATACCGCAATGAGAATTGAGATTCACTCCGCAGTGCCAGAGCCCAGAGCAGCATGAGCAGAGATACGGTCCCGATTCCCGATTACACACCCTGGCCGTGCACGCTTGATTTTACGAAAACCTAAGCTTGACTGCATAATATTACCACATCTAAGGATGCAATTCTTAAAATTGCAAATACTGATGATCTTTTGTCGCAAAATAGTAGAACGCAACATGATTCTTTCTTTCCTTGGCCTTGGTACGGTGTGCGATGCCGCAACTGTTTGTCAACAACAAATAACGGCTTTTAGCTAGTCTTATTCTGTACGGTTTATGAATACCGATATGAATATGATTTTCTTTTTAACACATTTCAGTATGAATGTACCTTATCTTGAATATATCTAATTTTAAATCAATATCTTGATCATGCCAAAATTCTTCCAGTAATTAGTAATGACCTCCCAATGGCCTATCGTCGATGGGTCTGACAGTACAGGGAGGTATTTAATAAAAAAGACTTGATGACAGACTGAGAGGGGGAAAATGGCTGCGCCCGGTTGTGGACCGTGGAACTCGAGAGATTTGATTCCTCCACCCACTAATTTCTTGAAGATCAACCTAGCAAGATTATCAGGTGTCATTTCCATATATTCTCTGGTTACTTACGATGTTTATTTCTCGATAATTCCCATCTCTCAAGCGCTTGCTAGTACGCTAATTTCGCACCGTCCATGCCCAATACGAAAGTTACTTAACAGACAAGACCAATCCAGGACAGAGGCAGAGATCAGCGCAGCCCGGCCCGGTGGTGGTGGCGTCACGGAGCGGAGGGCGGGTGGTTGCATTTTTCGCTGTAGAACACCAATCGGGTTCGGGGATGCGAAAGCGCACTAGTGCCCCCTTTCTCATTTGTTTGAAACGTTCCGGTAGTTGATTGAATTCTTTGCCAGTGGCATTGCCAGACCAATTGACCATAAATCCATGAATTTCATGAAAGCAATGGCAGCCATCTGCTTTGACTTTGAGAAGTCATTTTCCTTTTTTTTCTTGTACTCAGACGGCTCGTTATCGTGCAGCCGCCAATAGGAATTTAAAAATGTAAAAATCCGGCCACCTGTGGGGCTCATCGAATTTTTTCTTTATTTCATAAAAATATATGATTATGAAAAGAACTGGACCAAAATAAGGATTATAAGTTAAGAAATGGACACACACAAATCTAAATTTTTAGCTTCTGGAGCTGTTATAAATTTATCCTTGATGCCAAAACTTGTCCTTAAAGTGAAGTGCCTAATAGGAATTTTGATGCTCTTAATGGTATGACTTTTTAAAAGATTTGGAAATCAGATCACCATGAAAAATTGCAACAAAGTGAAAAAATTTGTGCCAAACAGAAATTTCATTTTCCCAAAGTAAACGCATGAGGAAATGGCAGTCTCAACACACACACAAATAAGGGTTTGCAATTTATCTCTAAATCCTTATTTAAAATGATCATATAAATTTGTCCTTAATGTCAAAAGAAGTCCCTGAATTTTCCTTTTCCATACATCCCAAACATTAGAATCAATTCAGATCATGTTTTTTAGCAGCCTGAATTTCCTGAAAAATGTGCCATATTTTCCCCTAAATCAGCCTTTTTATGCTGACACTTTTCAGTGTGGCTTCAGACACCCTACCAATAAAACAGAGTCCAAAGCTTTGGTCTAGAAATGACCAAGCCAGGGCAAGGAGCAAGAGTCCAAGTGCGGGGGAGGGGGGGGGCATTCAACCACAAAAGTGGTACGTGCCATGGCCGAGACAAGAAACCGGGAGCTTTGGATGGTATGCTTTTTCACTGCATGTTTCTACAAAAAAGTGAAACAGATAAACACGGCAACAACCACCTCCTAGAGGTGGTTATGAGAAACCATATTTTGCGCGACGGATTTGGGCCTATCAAACCACATCACGTTTGTTTCTACAGAGAAGTTTTCCGGAATTCTGGATACTTACACGGGTAATACTAGCCTTTAACGATTCTCTGTAGAAACACGCTGTTAGACTAAGTCTTAATCTAGATGTCTAGAGTCTTCTCATGATATTGGCTAACATTTTTAGTTATGAATCGATAGTTATTAATGTTCATTTCTGTGAACTGACAACAATAAAGTGATAAGAAACTTAACCATGTAGTAGAATTAGATCTAGATCTAAGTAAATAAAATTACTTAGATTGGTCTGGCAGATTGAATGGTGACTGGACATGTCACATGGTATGATAACTAACATGGCCTGAAACAAAAAATGTGTTAAATTGAATAAATTTTCAAATTTTTCCCCGGAATGTATTTTAATTGTGTGCCTGGTCATGATTTCCACCTTGTAATTATGCCCCTCCCCCCCCCCGCACTTATCTAATGTACCCTTGTCTTCAGATAGAACTCCATTTGGCTTTGTGCACTCATCCAATGTACAAGATTATGATGCGTTCTGTGTTAGGACTCCCTGTGTGGTGAAATATGGTTGGCAATGTTTGGCTTATTTTCTCTTGTTCTTGAGGATAAATGCTTGATTTTTAGCTGTCTGTTTCCATTACAGCTATTCATCATATAACTTTGGCTCTAAAGTCAATTGAGATCATTTAATTATTTTTTTATCTAAATTGAAATAGAGATTGTTTTGTGACATTTCAAACCAACTTTACTTTCCACCAATAGAGGGCCCCACAAAAATATGAAAAATGAAGTTTTTGAGTGCTTTGGTTAATATAAAAAATGATCCAAAACTTCATAATGAAAACAAATCGTAACTGAATGGAACTGAGTACGGTACATTTGCTATATGAGTGATACCTTTTTGAATGTATATTGTAGCCTATGTTACATAGAGTTGCCCCAGACGGTGGTTTCAGAGTGCAAGTGCCCCCCCTCCCTGTTTATTTGTTTTAGTGTCATAGTCTAAACAGTTAACTTGAAATATTTTGTATTGATAATGAACTCCCCATAAAGTGCTATTATTGATAGGACCCAATACGAAATGAAACATTTATCAAGCTTTCCAAATTATAACAAAATTTGTAATCACTACTGGAATTCTTGATGACGAAAGTGAAATCAGGAGAAATTGCATTATAATCTCATCATCCATAATGCATAGGGGCTATTCCACGGTTACTCACGTTACATTTGGAGACACCTTGACTCATACTTGGAGCTGTAACTCCATTATTATTGATAGGAACTAAACATCTCCTTATCACAACAAAGTACACAGTCTGACTATCCTTTGTATAAAAACAAAACTTTGGAAATTTTATTATGCTCCTGGCAAATCTTTGGAATGTGTCGGTTACTCACGTTACATGATTTGGACATGCATAAAATGAAAAGTCGACATAGGTGAAAAGTCTCCTCATACGAGGCTTTTATGAAAGTTGATTATATCCTTTTCAAAGAAGTATATTAGGGAGACAAACTTTGTATATAATTAAAAAAATAAAGAACACATGGTTTTTACTTGGGGTGCAGATAATATGGTTACTCACGTTACAGTTACGTTACATTTTGTCCATGTATGGTTAACAACACACATGTCATTAAAAATTCAATAATGTGTGTAAAATTCATTGCTAGGAACATCAAAAAGAGATTTTATACCAAAAATTGGAACAATTGGAGCTTTATTAGGGATTAAGAGGGAAAAGTATGATTTCGCTTACTAATTATGCATAAATTAGCATAATCGCTGAATACCAATTTGCATGAAATAAATTACTGTATAGTATTGTAGATTATGTCCAAGACAACCTGCGCGCAAATTTTTGGCGTGATCGTGCGGCCAATGGCCTAGATCTCAAGGGGGGCCTGGGAGCCCCCCCTCTCCCCCACCCCCCGGGCCATATCAACTCCCAAAATACCCCGGCCTAGATAGGGTTACAGGTGTAAAGGACATTCAATGTGTTGTTCGAACACTCTTTAAAGTTTGGTTAATCGAAACCAAGTCTTACTAATGCACTCTCGCATTGTGAATACTTCTACTAATATTCAATTTTTTGTGTGATTGTATGACCACTGATATTTTGATGAACAAAGAGTCACATCAAAGAGGTGTACCCTCATTTTGCTATTAATTAATCAAAAATAACTTCACAACTCACCATGAGACTTAAAACTTGACATCCCACAGAAAATGTTACCTAACTGAATAATTTTTACTGGTTACTCACATTACATGATGGTTACTCACGTTACAGTTTTTCTTCATCATTTTTATAAAAAATTTGTACTTTTTAATGATTTTGATAGTCATCACTGTGTCAAAGATTGTTTGAAGGAAGAGAATTTAAAATCCCACCAATTAACTGTGAAGATTTTTTCTCTCAGAAAACAAAGTCAGTTTTTTCGGTTACTCACGTTACATCACCTGAGCAGGTTGCAATATTCAATTTTGAATGAGTTCTACAAATTTACTTGAAAAGCTGTTGTGTATTTTAAGTAATTTGACTCTTCTAAACTTCAGAAATATATAAATTGGTATGTTGTTGCAATAACAAAATGGTAATTAGGCATATTTCATTTTTCACCATTTTTCTTGTATTTTGGTACAGAATGGAAGACACAACTTTTGACCATTTTTTTCCAAAGTATACATATGAAAATAAACTTTTTATTTCTTGTTCCTGAAACTATCATGTATGAAGGACTTAAAGTATTAAAAAATTCAAGAAAATATTGAATTTGAATTTTTAAGCTCATGTCCACCAACCTGTGGAATTGCCCATAGACTAAAATCATTGCAAGAATCTGAAAGAATACAATTTCACTGGGTGTAGCTCATGTTTCACCTTGTTCACTGTATGTTCATGAGCTTCAGATCATAAACATATTAAACACCAAAACTTAACTAGAATTAATCATGATTTCTATCCTGGAGGTTGTTGTTGAATGGGGAAATTACAAGTAGATCTAGTGAGCATGAAAAAATATACCTTCATGTATCTTTGGATGCATTCAATGATTGAATTCAAATGCCTTGTCATGAAAATGTATATTTTATTTTTATTATTTTTCACTGTCTAGATGAAGAGTCTCATTCTCATGATGATTTGAAATCAGCCTTGTACTCTATTCAAAATGGCAGAGATCTCAATGGTTCATTGCTGAAAAGGGAGCTAGTAACCCTCTCTCGCTTTCTCTACAAAAATAAGAATTCCCAAAGAAACTGGAAACTTTATGGACTACTTGTGAAGGTAAATTATGACAGCGTGAAAATGTGAAATTAGATTTGTTATATAGTAATAGAAACTTGAAATGGAAGACAGTTCTATGAGCAGAATTCATGGACAATTATTTGAAATACAAATTTGAAATGCAAATTTGCAGTTTAATAGCATTTTTGAAGTGTTTTATAATGGGCTGTGTAAATTTTTGAAGTGCTTTTATCTTAATTGTATGCATGACTCTATAAATGACTTGAATGTAAAGTGCCAAAATAAGAAAAAGAAAAAAGTTAGTCTTACATTTCATATAATATAATTTCAATTAAATTGTGGCAGCAGATACAGTAGTGCTGTATGAACATTACACTCTACCTGTATTATTAAACCAGGGGATTATGTCATGTACAGGTATGTGTATGTGGGGATGATTTACCAGGAGAGTTGTTCTTTTGGTCTGATTTAATAGTTTTCTTGCATAGAATTTATGCCAATCTACTGCTGAGTGGAGACTATTTTAGGGTAGAGCAAAATTTGAAAAAAATACTGAAAGTGGAATTACAAAATTGAAATTTAAGAAAGTAAATCAGACCACTAAATATACCAGTAATACAATCTGGACCCTTTTTTAATAAAGAATTGTGATTTGGGTAATTTGGCATTTATGGTATCTACCAAAGTAAAAGGCTCGTATTTAGTTAAAATCAAGATTTCATGAACATTAGTCTCCTTGTCGTGATTCAGTCAGTTGGGAGATCATTTCGAAACCAAGTTGCAGCTGCATCATAGTCAGTGATGTGAGTTTTATGTGCAATTCTAGACTTGTGAAGTGGATTCAAAATCAGATTTTTCATTGATACCATGGCTATGTTCATTTTTATTTCAGTTAAAAAAATGTTTGGAGAGGTTAGCTAACACAGCAATACACTCCTATGCAGAGACGATGCTATCAGCCTGGGATGGGTAAGTTCATCTAGTATGGTATGGGGTTAGCTGACAGTTAATATGACAGCAGAGGGATGGTTTATGAACATTGAGAATGACTACCCCCCCCCCCTCCATGATGCCAATAGGCCTATCGATATGTGAATATAAAGACTTGACACCATGTCATGGTATGCCTAAGATCTTTTGGCATGTTGAAAGCTGATCAATGTTTCTTTCATAATATCTTGCTTTTTTATATCCTAGTTTGGACTCGTGTACAAGTTCCCTTTTTCTGTTTTCACTTGTGTTTGCTCTTTTAATCTGTAAATCCATACAAATCAAACCTTCTTTGATCTCTGTTTCCGTTGTGCTTTCATTCCCATCTTCCGTTTTCTTCCTCTCTCTCTCTCCCTCTTTATATATACCTCTGTCTCTCACTTCAAATATGAAATTTTAGCTTTATTACTTGCCAAGTCATACACTTTACAAAAAACTACAAAGTGTAGCATTGTGGCCAATTCATATGTTAAATGAGAAAAATGTAACATGACATAATATGCTTCACTAAGAAATTGATCCACATAGTGCTACACTCAACTCATGTGAGGTAAAGGTTAACCCGGTAAGATCAATTCCTTTAATGCACTGAGCGCTGCTGATAGAGTGGTAGCTCGAGCTAAAGTCGGGTAATAATAATTGTGTTTTTTCTATCAAGAATTCAGCTAATATAATGTTATTAGTATGAGTATGCCTGGATGACCACAGTCAAGCACAATAATGGCCTGTAAGAACATGATGGCCGCTCTTACAAATAGTTATAGCAAATACCAGATGGTTGAAAATAAGTGTTTTTCAATAACTCCATTATGACTTTCTCTCTTATAGATTTCCTGATTTATCCACCCCTGTAATCAGTCTTCCTAGTCGACAGATGCTAGAGTACCTCTGTGTTGGACTACAAGGATGCACCAAACTTTGTGCATACATAGCTTCTCAGTGTGAACAAGCTGCACTGTATCCTTTAAAATTATTGTGATAGTTTTCTTTTGTAGCTCATCTAGCCTGAATGGGCAGGTGAGCTTCTGCCATGGCAAAGTGTCTGTTGTCGATTTATTTTGTATATAGGGTAGAGCTTACACTTGTCAGTACCTCATTGCATTGGGTTACCTGACTTGTAATCGACACCCCCTCACACAATTTATGCATATACCTGTATGTAAATAAATATATGTTTGGATACACATGTATTCATTACAAATTTAATCTAATCGTAATTGAAACTTACCTAAATTTCTTAACCCTATCTAGGCGGGGGGAGGGCCTCCGAGGCCCCTCTCAACGAATCGCGCAATATTTTTATACCGTGCCGCTCGCTGACTTTTTACTTTCAAGTCTTGCGCAACTTTTGAGACCAATTATGCATCACCCGGGTATGTGGTTCCGAAATAAGGCAACATTATGTAAGTGCATGTCAGACCGAAAGTTGCTCAAAAACGTTATTTTGTGTACAAAGTCAATGCAAATCGTGTTTTCAACCAAAATTCATAAATGTATGATTATTTTTTGTTTTGCTGGTCTAAATGTATTTATTTTATGCTTTTTATGATCACAGGAGAGTCCCCAACAAATTTCATTGAAAAAACAATGAAAAACATAGGTCAAAAAACAAAGAAATACATACAAATTGCAAAATAAACATGATAATACATAAGAAAATGATTTGATATCGCAATTTTTTTTATGTACACTTGCTAAGAACACCACACTTTCTATACCAAAAATTAGTACATTTGGAGCTTTATTCAGGGAGTTAGAGGAAAAAGTATGATTTTGCATACTAATTACGCATAAATTAGCATAATCACTTAATAGTGATTCGCATGAAATAAATTACTATACAATCTTGTAGATTGTGTCCAAGGCAACCCGCGTGCCAATTTTCGGCGCGGTTGACAGCTGAGATCTTAAGGGGGGGCTCCCAGGCCCCCCCCCTGGCCATATGAACTCCCAAAATACCCCGGCCTCGATAGGGTTTAAGTAAATTGCCTGATGAGCACTATTATTGATGTGCTATTTTTGAAAATATGCTACAATGACTCCATGGGTTAAGAGAAGTTATGGCATTGGTGATAATGAAAGTGATCTTGATACATATATTAGTACTAAGAAAAATGAATTATAACATCTAGATAATCATAGTAATAACAATAATTCAAATAATTTTAATATGATATAAATCAATTAAAAAAATAGACATTGATTAATGATGAAGAAAAAAAGAAGAAGATACTGTTGGAGGAAAAAGAAGATTGGTAATAGTAGTAATTGTTCTTAAGTGATACATACATGTAGTACATGTACCTGGTATGACATTATTATTTGATTGATAGGAAAGTTGAAAGAAGGAAGTTTATTTTGCCATGGATGCGAAATTAACATGAAGTGATTTGAAAGGTCATACATATCTGACCTGTCTTTGACATTAATTTTCTTGACCTTATGATTGGCAAACAGCCTCATGATAGAGACAATACACAATGGGATGTTCCTGAGCAGCTCTCTTGTCTTTCTTGCCATTGTCAGTCGTATCAGGTGGGTGAAACAATGTATGCTCTTACAAGTTTGTCAGATCAGCAACATTATGTGTTCGAAGTATATTTAATATGAGGTGTCAACAAATTTTGCAGTGGCAAGAGCTTTTTTTTTCAAAAATGAAATGCAGAGTTGAATGAATATATAGAGTTGAATAATGAATCACACCATTAACAAAGATGTACCTTTTATATAACGGTACTACCTGTGAATTACTTACTCTTGTGTATGCTGTGTGAATTCTACTTCGTTTCTTGACATAAAGCCATCTCACTCTCTTTTTTGTTGTCTCTTTTCAGAGTTTTAATTTGTAATTTCTTCAAATCAGCAGTTGGATGGTATGATAATCTTGTAACTGTGAGGTCTTTTTTGCCCTCAACAAGTTCTGAATGGGTAAGTATATATTGTAAATGGAAATGCATCCTCTTATTCTGATTTTTCTTAAATGCAATGATTTTACTTAGCCTCTATGTGGATGTTGGATATCAAATATCACCCATATCAGACATCTGAGCAGGTCATTTACAAAACCGTATTGCCCTACATTTTCTGAATATCGGGAAGGGTAGGTATATTGTTTGTATTTTCCTCGGTCTCAGTGCGCATATTTACTTTGCATGCACAGACGAAGCAAAATATACCTTTGTGTTTTCCCTGGTCTCACATCCGGGCATTTGTGGATGCATATAAAGAGATACGCTTCATATAGATCCGCCCACCAACAATATACGTCATAATAAAGACAACGCTGAATCCGAGCGCTTGCAAGTACATCATAATGGTTAAGTGCAGAGCCTAGACCGATATTAACATGACACAATAGAACTCTATTTTTAAAAGAAATATCCCCGTTATCATGATTTTTGCTCTAGATATCTGATTTGGATGATAATAAAAATATTGACTGGCTCTTCTTTCGGGGAACATCAAATATATTGCCCTTAAATGACCCATATTGCCCTCGTCTAAAGACTCGGGCCAATATGATTCATTTGCTGGCAATATATTTGATGTTCCCCTCAAGGCCAGTCAATATTATATAATTGTTACACACTGGCTTACAGATGGGGGCTGAGGAGGGCCCCCCCCCCAATTTTTAACAACCAAGAAAACAAAGAAAATAAAAAAAGGGAAGAGAGAAGAGTGAAATATATTATTTTCTGATTATTATGTCGGAATTGAACACAAACTTGGACTTTCGTAGTAAAATTACAAAATTTTTGCTTACTCAATTGCAACTTTTATGATTTTTGTCTCACCTGCATAGCAGAGTGAGACTATAGGCGCCGCTTTTCCGACGGCGGCGGCGGCGTCAACATCAAATCTTAACCTGAGGTTAAGTTTTTGAAATGACATCATAACTTAGAAAGTATATGGACCTAGTTCATGAAACTTGGCCATAAGGTTAATCAAGTATTACTAAACATCCTATTAGAGTTTCATGTCACATGACCAAGGTCAAAGGTCATTTAGGGTCAATGAACTTAGACCATGTTGGAGGAATCAACATCAAAATCTTAACCTGAGGTTAAGTTTTTGAAATGACGTCATAACTTAGAAAGTGTATGAACCTAGTTCATGAAACTTGGACATAAGGTTAATCAAGTATCACTGAACATCCTGCATGAGTTTTATGTCACATGACCAAGGTCAAAGGTCATTTAGGGTCAATGAACTTTGGCCGAATTGGGGGTATCTGTTGAATTCCCATCATAACTTTGAAAGTTTATGGATCTGATTCATGAAACTTGGACGTAATAGTAATCAAGCATCACTGAACATTTTGTGCAAGTTTCAGGTCTCATGATTAAGGTCAAAGGTCATTTGGGGTCAATGAACTTTGGCCGAATCGGGGGTATCTGTTGAATTACCATCATAACTTTGAAAGTTTATGGATCTGATTCATGAAACTTGGACATAAGAGTAATTAAGTATCACTGAACATCCTGTGCGAGTTTCAGGTCACATGATCAAGGTCAAAGGTCATGTAAGGTCAATGAACTTTGGCCATGTTGGGGTTTTTTGTTGAATAACCATCATATCTCTGTAAGTTTATTGGTCTAGTTCATAAAAAGTGGACATATAGTAACCATGTATCACTGAACATCTTGTGCGAGTTAGAGTAGTTTTCAAAGTCAGCACTGCTGCTAACTGCGTGATGCAGGTGAGACGGCCAGAGGCATTCCACTTGTTATGCAATACGCTCCATCTAGCCCTCTCAAATTTATTGGCTCATTATGCCACTACTGTCACACACAGTAGCATTAGATATAATGTTTGTTCAACTGATTTCTGTGTTGTTTGCCAAAGTGACTTTCAAATTGACAACTCTATTTGACATACCCCCATCAGACTAAAAATAAGGTACCATTAACAACTCCAGGTCCACCCCCTTGGGACAGCTTTATGACTAAATTGTCAACTCTTACAATTTCAGTAAATTCCTTTGCTTTCGATTGACTGAGAAGCATTAGTCTCCGCCTTTTACTATGACAACTGTCAGAAAATGATGGTTTGTCATTGGTGACAACTTTGATGAAATGTTCTTGAATGCTGCAGTCAAATTTATTTTTACATATATTACGCAGCTTCCCAAAGGCACGGAGCTTCCTGGAACACTGCTGGAATGGCTTGGAGATGAGGCTTCAAGACTCACATTAGATGTCACAAGGTATCACAATCTATTTCTCCTCAGTCATACACAGGAGTAGGGATGGTGCTAAGGATATTTTGTGGGGGGGGGGGTCAATACAACCTCAAGGGGACATCATTTTGTTTCAAATGAGTAACATGGGTAATACAAGAGTTACATGGCTTAGACCTCTTATTTTTATACTCTTTCTTCCTTCTTGCTTACTCAGAAAATCAGGAAAAAGGGGTATACTTTTCAACCCTGTCATGAATATGAAACATTTCATTTATTATTAAGAGTAGGGAAAACATGAAAAATACTTTTTAGGTTAATCCAAGATCTGAGAACAATGCCTTATTTAGGATCCATTTTGAAAGTCCATGTACAAGTATTGTGTCCAACCTATAACGACAGTGCAACCAACCTCCCTCTGCCAGGGTTGTTAGACCAATGTGGTTTGCCATATTCCAGTCCAGTAATAAGTCAACCGTAACTTTACTAACATGTTTATGAAACAGCCTATTCAAGGTTTTCCCCTCCAATAGGAATAGTGGATTTTTTTTTCATACATGTGCAAGGGTGGTAGCTCTTTTATACAGGACCTCCATTTAACATCATGGTGAATGGGGAATTACTACACTTTACATTAATTGTGAAATTCACATTATTTTCAAATTAACAGCTCAAAGAATGCTTCTGAATTGAGTCTGCTGGACAGGCTCTTCAATACCAGTCTAGAGGTCAGTTTGGACATGACTGAAGGTGGAGAGCGGGAGGTCACTGCAATCAGTCAGCTACTAATGAGTACTGGTCTGGAGGTCAAGAGGGACATGAAAGATGGGGAAGAGCGGGCAGTCACTGCGGTCAGTCAGCAACCATCAGGAACTGGGCTAGAGATCAGGATGGATGCTGGAGACGTAGGAGAGCAAGACGTCACCAAGGACGGTCAGCAAACAACTGGATTTGGTCTTGAGGTCAAGATGGACATGAGAGATGCAGGAGAGCGTGAGGTCACTAAGGTCGGTCAGCAACCAACAGGAACTGGTCTAGAGATCAGGATGGACATGAGAGACGGAGGAGGTCGGGAGGTCACTGCCGTTGTTCAGCAACCAACAGATAATAATCTCATGGTCAGGATGGACACGAAAGCTAAAGGAGAGCGGGAGGTCACTGTAAGCTGTCAGCAATCAAAGAGAATGCCTGCAACATTACCAGATCTAGGAGGTAAACTTGGGTCCATATGTAAATGTTGTGAATGTATAGTTGTGAAAACTATATTTCATTATTCATATTCTGGATTCTCTACTTCATTGCTTGAACTTAACAGCTGGTAACATAGTTTTCTGTGTGGATGCTACCATTTCTGTTGGCTTGACTGGCAAGGAGCAAAGAAGTGGCTGTAATTGTGAAAGAAGATTACAGAAATCTGGTTTGTAAAATACAGGGTTGGCGGATTTAAATCACGTTGATTTAAATCGTGATTTAAATCGCGATTTAAATCACCATGATTTTTTTTTTAAATCATTGATTTAAATCACTTCCATTGAAAAATGTACAAATCATGGACAAAGTATTTGTTCAATGCAGTTTTAATTCTTCAAGTCAACTGAAAAACTTTAAATTAACTTTATATCAACAAAAGATCAACAAAGTCTTCATATCTACTTAAAACAAATTAAAATCAAATTAATAAAATCAGGTAATTCCTTAAAAACTACAGATGTATGTTGTCAATAGGTACTCATTTTTTGTAAATTATGTCGAGTTTTTCTTCTGAAATTTTACATTCTTTGTCAGTTATTATTAGTCAATTTCTTTCTTAACATAAAGTTTTCACATAATCCAAAGACTTTTCAGAGAGCAGTTTGTAAAAAAAAATATAATATATAAAAGTCAATGAGAAAAGGTTTGTTGGCAGTTTTCCAGTTTTGATCCTTCGCCTACACATAACTACTTCTGTCATGTAAAATAAAAAATGATACCTGCATGTAATCAACATATTTAACATGCCTCTTATTTCGTATTGTTACATTTATCATACATTTGATGTTTTAAATAACATAATTATAAAAATCACATTAACATAATGTAGTACAGTCATAATTTGACTGTTGAGAAAAGCTTTCTCTTATTAAACCTATTAAGTCACTGCAGCCCATTTTATGTTCAGTGCTACAAATAATGGAAGTTTTGTATCTGCATGTAATAATGGAAAGAGCTCTATAACAACAATTTGCATCTAAACATTTAACACTGCATTTAAATGTTAAGATGCAGGTACTTCAGTTACAATCATTGGCAGTTGTAAGCTCTGTCTCATTTAAAATAAAATACTTCTTTTTGTAATACATATGTTGTAATTTAAGCAGTTTTGCAGTTTTTATCCTTTAAGTTAAAAGTAAGTAGATTTTTTTTCATACTTCATGGATCAAACAGATTTTTTTGTAGAGAATATGGGAATAAAAATTGTAGATTAATGTAAAAAATCACAGTAACATAATGTAGTATAGTCACTCTTGACTAAGCTATCTCTTATATTGTTCTCCAAAACTGAGAGTTTTGCATCTATATCTGTAGCAAGAGAAGAGCTTTTTATCAAACTAAAAAGATTCTAAACATATACAGTTGTAGTCTCTCCTTGACTATTGTAAAGCTGTGACTAATTGAAAAAAAATCATTGATTTGAATTATTTCTCTTACAATATACATGAATACTAGTAATTGGCAGTTTTGATAAGGGATTTTTTCTCTTGGATTTTTTAAATATTTGAATGAAAAATCCCAGAGGGGAATTTTCTCTACTCACTGGGAATTCCATATGGAATATTCCTTCATAGGCCTATGTATGATAGAATTAAGTTCAGATACATGATTCCTCAAATTTATTTTTAATTGTCCATTTTTACTGGATTTTAATTACAAAATATGTGGTTAAGAACAATATTAGGGGTGAAATGTATAACATCAATATTGATGTCATTGTAAGAGTAAGGGGGGGATAATTACCCTTTTTTTTCGAAGGAACTTTAAAAAAATAAAAAAAATCTGATTTAAATAAAAAAAATCAGATTTTAATGCAGTTTTAAATCTGATTTAAATAAAAAAAATCCGATTTAAATAAAAAATCCGATTTTTTTTTTAAATCAAAAAAATCGCCAACCCTGGTAAAATAAGATGAACCAGCACTAACTTACAATATTGGTTTTATCGTCAAGAGTGAGTTTAGGCAATTAATGCAGTTTGATCAAGGAGATCAAATGCCATAACCTGATCAAAGATGAAAACTTAACCTTATACTTCTATTCATTGATTCATTTTTTAAAGATGAAGATAAATAAAAGCTCATGAACAGCATTTGTTGGTTGGTAGGAAACAAAACAACATGAATGAAGGTTCAACATTCTATTGAAAAATCTCAGCATTTAATAAAAAGGGGTAAAAAACAAAACCCTCATAATTTAGGTATTTATTGATATTACAGTGTGTTTTGTTGGGGGCACTTAAGAAGCACCAATAAATCACATCTGCTCTTTTAGGGTTAAATTCATTGTTTATTCTAGAGAGTAGAATGGTTGAAAATATAACAAGATATTGATGATATTATCACTCAGCCATATGAAGGATAGCAGTAAACATCCTTTTCATTATGAATTTATGATAAAATCATGAGAATGTCAATATCACATTCTCTTCCTGTTGATAATGATAATAACATTTCTAGAGTGGCTAATAATGTATTAATGACTTCCTGAATTGGATCAAAGTCCCTATGACCTGCAGTCAAATTAAGCACTATCATTTGTGTGTGAACAATTTGTATAACTGGTATATACCAGTCACAAAAAAATTAACACATCACAAATCCCCAATTTAAGAAAAAAATATGTCATGAACGCATAATCACTATATACAAAAACATGTATGGCTGGAAAGAGTATCTTCTCACAAATAATTTGATACCATATTTATGTGGTATATGGTTTGCGCCAAAGTAAGGTATGGATGCAACGAACCCCAGATACCAATGATGTCATAATCCTATATGAGTTAGTAAAACATATTTGCAAATCTCTTTTCAATGAAATTATCATGAGAATTGATAATAAAAAGTGTTATTAAACAATTATAATGTATATGACTGAAAAAGTGTTTGAAAGATTTAAATGCAACCCTTGTAGGATTATGACATCATTGACATCTGGATTCATTCATTCCAGTAGTGCCTTACTTTGGCGCAAATCCAAATTCACATCACTTCAAAGAATACCTCTTGATCCAGGCATCAACACAATTCACATAAATATAGTATCAAATTATTTGGGAGAACATAGTCTTCAGGCTATATATAATAATTATGGGTTCATGACATATAGTGTTGTTAAATTGAGGATAACTTATGAGGCGGCAGGTTTCTTTTTTTTTTGGTTGGTCGGTCGGTCAGGTGGGTTGGTTGGTTGGTAACAGATAGAAAGGTGGATAGATGCATGTAAATAGATACATACATACATATATACACACACACACAGACAGATAGATGTTTTTATGAAGAGATTTAATGGAGTCCATAGTTTATTTGAATGTAATTGTATACCAATGATATCAAAGCAAAGCATGAATTCAGTGCCCTTTGACAAAAGCACACAGTCATTATTGGACCTTTTTCAATAAAGAGATATTATTACCAGTACCTATAAGCCCTTCCTAAAGCCTTGGCAAATATTCACCAATATGATTTATATTGGAGTTTAATCTAACATTCCAATTTCACAAATGTGTAGTGGCAATTTTCTCTTTTTCATCTGTTTATTCTTTGTGAGAATGCAAATTTTACTGTTTATTAATGTCTCTTTTTTCTATAAATTAGTGAAGTCCTGCATATCCAAAAGCTGCCAACAAGTACTAAATTATGAAAATTTAGCCTGTTCCATGATTAAGAGTAGTATTATACCTACACAAATTTTTCGTATTTTTTTTTGAGGGGGGGGGGAAGTATCCTGAGTCTGACCAAATTGATTTCCATGTATTTCACATCCACATTCCATTTAATAAAATATTTCAAGGATATACACATTCAACCATACATTACAGTTTATCCGTATTTCATTCTCATAACCTCCATTAAACCAAAAAATACACCTTTGTGAATTTGGATTTATGAATCCTGGTTCCTGCAGTACCCAGATATTAGAAAGGTTGCATGAAAAAAGTGCAATGATCTTTGTTTTAATCAAATGTGATTAAAAGGTCCCATGTCCTTGATGTATGTTGTGAATATCATTGTTGCTTGTTTTTTCCAACCTTATGGTTTCCCATGGATATAAAATCAAGTACCTCAATATTAGTTTTGAGGAAGGCCAACTGTCATGTGTATAAAGCATGAGTGAAACTACTTTATATCTGAATGACAAACATTAATCAAGTTAATAAAGTTAACATGCACAAAAAATTGTGGGAGTGGGTGAATTAGTACACTAAAGATCACATATTCTCAAGAGAGATTATTTGAGGATGAAATAATAATTTCTTCCTTTTCCCCATTTCCTTTTTTCCCCCATTTCCTTCCTTTGTTTCATTTCTTCTGTTTGTTTTGAGTTTTGTTTACTTAATGAATGACAGGAAAGGACATTGTTTATTAAATCATGAGATCCAAAAAGGTTATATGATTTGAAAAATACACGTCCACTTGGAGTGGATAAACCATTAAAGCAGATGATGTAGATTGGATTTTATAATATTTTTATGTGGTATAGACTAGTATCTTGATTTTTTTTATTGTACCATTTAAAGTTATGATTGTTGTTCTCTCTCATTGTTGGTGATATCATGGCCTCATATTGTATACCCCACGTCCTTAGTTTACATTCGACTCTATTTGATTTTTTTTTAATATTTTGATTAATCACAATATTTTGTAGCAGATTGATTGACTCTTGTCATCTTTATCTTGAAATATACAGCGCGTCCCCAAAAAATGTCCCTCTGTCATAGGACTGGATTAATTCTAAAATGTGGAAGGATTCTCAAATAAATGTTCATGAGTAGAAAGCTCATTTCATGATCTAACTTCTATGAAAATTTCATTGGTCGCGCTTCAGCGGTTTTGAATACACACTCTGTTACGTAACAGTGGTGCATTTTAGCCCATTCCAAGTTTGCAGTATTGATGCATTTCTTCATTTGTCTATGGCATGTTAACCCCCATTCTTACATCCAGGATCTTAGCAGGGATATTTCCCTAATCATATCCAGGCTCATTAAATCATAAACTTGAGCATGTTCAGAAGGACAAGAAACATAAAAATTAAGTTTGTTTGATGATTGATAAGGGGAATCAGTGCACCAATTTGAAAGAAAATGTGAATGATGGATGGGTAAAATAAGCTGAAAAAAGGGGGAATCCACAAGTTAATCACCCTTTGCGTAAAGGATTTTTACCATAGAAAATTTTGACTTTTTCTTTTAAAAAGTTACATTGAATTATTAAACTTGACCTCAGTAGCTTATTAACAAAAAAAATAAATTAAAACAAAGATGCAGTATTGTTGGAATTATGCATGAAACAGACATGACCTGTTGTCTCAATCATTGTGCATCTCCCGTTTATCAAACATGAAATGTACTGTCAAATACTGTTTTCGCCCTTCTGAACATGCTCCAGGTTGTGATTTGACGAGCTTGGTTAGATCATGGAGATTTCCCTGGTCAGATCAGGGAATTCCTTGGTCAGAACAAGGAGATAGAGTTAATATCTCCTTGGTCAGAATGGTCAAAGGGGGTTGATATGCAAGAAAATGCAGAACACAGAGCAGTGCTGCATGCATGCAAACTTGGAATGGGCTGAAAAGCACCACTGTTACATAATAGGCTGTGTATTCAAAACCACTGAAGCGAGACCAATGAAATTTTTATAGAAGTTAGAACAAGAGATTGGCTTCCTATATCCATACATTTCATTGAGAATAATTTTTATTTTTGGAAGTTATTTAGCCGCATATCAGAGGGACATTTTCTTGGGGACGCGCTGTATTCTTCTTTTCTATCATAGTTGAGGATCAGAACACCCATTGCATAGCTTTAGCGATGTCTTAATGCTCCCTGTTTATGTTTTTTTAATCTCTGTTATGCAGAAAAATTGAGTCAAGCAGAGGTGGCCTTCTTGATGCGGGATAGGAGGAAGCAGGGATACCATCAACTCAATCCAGATGTTGTCTCAACAAAAGAAAATGAAAACGCCATTAGAAAGAATGATAATGGAAGGATGAACTCCCCACCCAGAAAAAGAAGGAAAACAAAATTGAACACATCAGAGTTTAAGTCAGAAGAAGGGCAATTTCCGAAGGTGTTTAAGCAGAAGGTCATGGCTAAAGGAGTCAGCTCGAGAAAGGGATGGCCCATGAAGAAGTTGGGTGTGGGCTCTGTTCCGAAATATAGTAGTTTGGGAAGTAACACACCATCTATCAGCACAGAGACAAAGAGAACTAAGAAGAGAAGCAAAGGAAAGGGATTGGCAAGTTCTATTCTAACTACTGTGTCAGTTCAGAGAGGTAAAGTGCATAGAAGAACTTCAACTAGCCGAAGGGTAGGGGTCCCTTCTATTCGACGTAGTGTTTCTCAAGAGAGCTCATCAGACGGTCAATCACGTGTGTCTAGAAACACTAAGAGAGGGGTAAAGCTTCAGCATTGTATAGCAAAGATGAAGCACAGAAAGAAGAGTAGGTCTGATAATAGCAGTAGTGACTCAAACAGTCTAGTTATCAAGAATAGTGCTTTGTCATGTACTCCTAGCTCAGCATTCTCTATTCCAAGAGGATATTCCAAAAACAATAGGTCTGGTGATAAAACCTTCAACCCGAACAGTCTGCCTATCAGGAATACTGCTGCACCCCACGTAGCCAGCTCAACATACGATATAGATGCAGATAGATCTTCACATTCTCTTAGAAATTGTAGAAATCATCCAGAACTGTTCATGTCATCACCCACTAATGGAGCAAGATCTTATGAAGGAAAGAAAAGTAGAACAAGCATGTCTTCTGCTACTCAGAAACCTACATTGGATACTTCTGGATACAGCCACAAAACACGAAGTACTGGTACCAAAGAAAAAGGTCTTCCATGTGCCATATTGCCTCACAGCAGGTATGAACCATCCAGGGCTAGCACAAAACAATCATCTCTAGTAAATCCAGGAGGAACAGTAAGCAGTCTTGGATTTAAGAAAAAGAAACTTGTGAAGAGATTGAAGAAACTGAAACAGAAATTGATAGGCAAAGGCAGAACTGCTCCGGACAGTTCACTGCACTATACAAATCAAATGAGCATCTCAAGAAGCACTCCATTACAGATCCAGCAACAACAGCATTTCAACCTTCAACCTCCTAGGAATCAGTGTGAACATCATGGAGAATCCAGTGAGCCTAGGTATCATCATCATGGTAACAAACATCCTCAATCTCATCATTATCATGGAAGCAGAACACAGCCACACTATCACCAGGGCAACCGGCAACAAAAAGACATTCCTCACAAGAAGCACCCCAGCAAAAAAATGCAACAACCACATCCATTGCCACCCTCAAATCATAATTTGAGTCAAAGGACTTCCAAAAAGAAGAGACAGAAGAGTCATGCACAGCAAGGATTAGTACTAAATCAGAAAAGGGAAAATCATAAAAGAAAAACAAGAGATACTGACCATGATATGGATTCTATATTTGCAAGCTTACTTTGATTGTGGTCCATGAGGGGTTGTTCTATGAAGTTATTTGTAAAGCTAAAATATGATGTACTCACATTTCCAGATATTTTTACTGAGAATGCCTCTTTTAAAATTATTTTACTTAGACAGTTGCAAACAAACAAGTACGATTTTGCACCAATAGGACGTTTAAACATGTACTCATGGTACTCTCAATATTTTGCCTGATGCATTTTTTGATTGATTGATTGATTGATCGATCTGTCGATCAGTCGATTGATTGATCTGTCAATTGATTGATGGATTCGATCTATCGCTTGGTTGATCGATTGGCTTGATATGAGTAAGAAAGCAGTGCATGTAAAATGACTTGGGAATCGAACCTCAACATTTGCGCGTCTACCAGTTACTTTAGATCCCTCAACCGGCACCACCACATAATAATTATATGCAACAATGTTTCTATGTCCTGCATATTATTACCCCATCTTTAGCATACAGTAGCTGCCAAGAAGACATTTTTTATCATTATGTGTGATGTTTGAATATTTACATGGTAATACAGGCAATTTGGAAGGGATTTATGATAAACTGTGTTGTTATTGCTGATAAAGATAACATAAGCTTTTCTCAACTTTAGTCGATTAATAAAAAATCAGAAAGAAATGTGTCTAACTTACATTCATGTCTAACATTATAAACAACATTGAGAAATACCCTCTGGGCCCCATTCCTAAAAATTTACTATTATGGTAAATTTACCATTCAGTGGTAACTACCATGATAACAGTGTACATCAGCAAATCAAAATCAAGGATTCCATGCAAGATGCAATTGGATGACAAACACATCTCAAAATATTCATTCATTCATTCACCACTAAATTTAACTTCCGATGAAATCAATAAAAACAAAAGTGAGAATTCACCTTGTTGGGTTTTATTGTTTTCCAAAGTTTGAGGTAATTAAATGTAATTGTTTTATTTGTTTTTTCCTGATTAAATGCCAAGCCCACCCCAACATTAAAGGAATGATCCCAGTTGAAAATGTTTATATCTTATTACATAGAGTAAAATTGCAGTGAGCAAAATACCAAAAATTTCATCAAAATTGGATGATAAACAATAAAGTTATTTAAGTTAAAAGATAAACAAAGTTATTTAAGTTAAAACTTAAGCAATATTTTGTGAAAACAGTCGTCATGAATATTCATTAGGTGGGCTGATGATGTCACATCTCCACTTTCCGTTTTCTTATGTTATTACATGAAATCAATTTTTTTTATTATTCATATTGTGTGAATAATATGTCTCCCTTATAATGAAATAAGTTGCAGCAATAAATATCTAATGCACTAAATCAGTTGTCAATCCAATTTTTCTAGTTCTTGGAGGAAAAAAAATTGAATAAACCTAATTTCATGTAATAGAATACAAAAGAACAAGTGGGGATGTGACATCATTAGCCCACCTAATGAATATTCATGATGACTGATTTCACAAAATATTGCTAAACTTTGAAATTCAATAACTTTGTTATTTGTGATCTGATTTCGATGACATTTTTGGCATTTTGCTCAGTGAATTCTACTGTATTTATTAAGCTATAAATACATTCAGCCTGGACCAATAGATATGGAGATATCAAACAAGCTTAACACTGAAGTTTCATAAAAATTTGATGAAAAATTAAATATTAAATTACTTAGGCTTTGCTTGATTTAACAAAAAAAATTGGGATTTGGTTGATTTTACACAACAGATGTGCACATCACAAGCGAATTGCAAAATAGTTTACATGATGATGTCATGTATTCAATCTTTTTACACTCTGTTTCTTCCTTGTTACGTCATCCCCTCCCCCTTTCTTTTCTTTATTGCACCCACCCTCTTTTCTGGTCAATAAAAAATGACGAATTTCATCACTCTAACACTATTATGTGCTGATTGCTAAGAATCTATGGTTTTCTATTAAGCACCATGGCAGTGATCAAAATACAACCTAGATAGAATCACATTCTATATAAAAGAAAAGATTTTTTAAAATTGATTCTTTAAGTGTCATTTTTGTAGCCGCCCCCCCCCCCCCTATTTCAATATAAAAAGTATAATAATTTTTCTTTGGTTTATATGATAAACTTTGACCCACCTACTTCTCATTTCATTCCATACAACTATTGGGATGGAATGGGGCCCTGTTGCATTTTTTATTGTGGTAACTTCCATTGTAACGATAATTAGCAGCCAATAAGAATCAAGAATTCCAGGCAAGATACACTTGGATGGTAAAGTTAATTGTTACTTCTATGCAACAAGGCCTAGGCCTTGCTTAGTAGCAAGTACAAGCTGCATTAAAAAAAATGAATGAATAAAAACATGCCAATTGCATTGATTTTTATGTTGTTAGAATTAACATAAGCAGTTTGGAAAAATATCTTCTGGGGAGGACCCATGCCAGCAGCCCTTAAGTGGGCCCTGGACCTTTATAGGACTATTTCAACACACATGATCAACTCTTTTTTGTGTGTTACACTGTAAAAACTGTGGTGTTAAAACTGACACCAACTGGTGTTAATAGAGGACCACACCCTGAGGTGTTAAAATTACACCCTAAATATTGAACCTAACACCAAAGAGTGTAAATGTAACAACCAAAGGTTTTATAATAACACCTATAGGTGTAAAACCCGGGGGGCCACTTCCATTCACGAGTGGATACCATGCGCGATCATGGGGTCTCGAAAAGCACCCTAAACACGTAATTTCTATATTCTGAAAATGCACCCCTTAACAAGTATTGGCGTGTGAAACCCTACCCTTAACAAGTATTGGAAACAAAACGATACTCTTGGCAAATATTCCCTGAAATGAACCCCTAAACAAGTACAGGAATGTTTTATTGTTACGGGTCCTTCGGTCGTCGGCTTTACGTTATTTGGTTTAGTACGACCCCACCTTCAACACCTCGCGCAAATCGGACTCTAAACACGAAGTGTTGGGGCAAAAAGGACATCCTTTATAAAACATTTTAATTTGGTTTTATAATCCCGGCAAATTCGACCCTAAACACGTAATTTTCCTAGCGAAATAGATACCCTTTTTTCATTATTTTTGTATTTTTGACAACCTTATCACGTTACGTACGTAACGTGCCCTATCGTGAAAAAGACATCCTTTTTACGTGTTTTTTTGGTCGCGCATGGTATCCACTCGTCAATGTAAGTGGCCCCCCGGGGTGTAAAACTAACACCACCAATTTAACACCGGTGTAAAATAAGTGGTGTGATCCTCTATGTACACCGGTTAACACCACTGTTTTTGCTGTGTACCATAGTAATGCAATAGTTGTATACCATTTATTATAAAATCTAAGTGAAGTTTACTCTTCATATTTTCTGGGGAACAAATCCTGATTCATTTGATCAATACCAACTGTTTGCTTCTCATCCTATAAAAAAAGCCATGGAAATTTTACAGATTCAGACTAAACTGATGAAGAGAATGAAAAGGGAAATTCAAATAATTTCCAATTACTTGTAAATATTGTGATTGGATGTGGTTGAATACTAATAAAAACGCATAATGTAAAAGGAAGGGGAGCGGGCAAAATAGAGAGAATGAAAGCTGAGCTGAGCAGCTCGATGGAAGCATGTTTAATTACAAATCGTTGATCATGTAATGTCTCGTTCTGAACAATAAAAAAAGAGTCTCATCCTATTATGTAATGTCTCGTTTTAATTATGTAATGACCTGTTCTCAACAATAAAAAGAGGGATTGGTATCAATTCGGCTTACAACCTTGGCCCGTGAGCATGTTCAAATGTAAATTGTTAATTATGTACATGTAATGTCGTCTTGTGAACAATGAAAAAAGACTCGTTCTAATTATGTAATATCTCGTTCTAAACAATAAAAAAGAGGTATTGGTATCAATTCGGTCTCACAACCTTGGCCCGTGAGCATGTTCAAATATAAATTGTTAATTATGTACATGTAATGTCGTCTTCTGAACAAGGAAAAAAAAAGAGTCTCGTTCTACTTATGTAATATCTCGTTCTGAACAATGAAAAGAGGGATTGGTATCAATTCGGTCTCACAACCTTGGCCCGTGAGCATGTTCAAATATAAATCGTTAATTATGTACATGTAATGTCGTCTTCTGAACAATGAAAAAAAAGAGTCTCGTTCTAAAATATGTAATATCTCGTTCTAAACAATAAAAAAAGAGGGATTGGTATCAATTCGGTCTCACAACCTTGACCCGTGAGCATGTTCAAATATAAATCGTTAATTGTGTACATGTCGTCTTCTGAACAATGGAAAAAAAAGAGTCTCGTTCTAAAATATGTAATATATTGTTATGAACAATAAAAAAGAGGGATTGGTATACTATCATATAAGTTTGCAACCATGAATTTAATAGATCTATGTCTCGTTCTTATCTAGTTAAAAGTGGAATGGCATTCAATTCACAGCGTTGGCTTGTTGCCAGCTACTGTATAGTAGTGTCAGTCTCTGACAAGTCTTATGTCACCTAATCAATGTCAAATGTTATTTAGGTTCAATAAACGTAGAATTATGTTATACTAGTAATATGAATTGTGTTTTTGTGAATAATTTCTATAGCCGTTTTCAAAGTCGGCATACACTGCTGCTATTTTGAATAACGTATTGCAAGCAGACTATACCAGAGTCCAGAGGCGCCCCACTTGTAAATTACTAGTATTAGCCCCCAACTTAATAATAGAACCTGCCTATGGCATATTGATCTGAATTAAATAATTTTGAGATAGATTAAAAACTGAGATTGATTTAAATTCTTATCTCTGAACTGTACAATTTGAGATCAATCTCATGGTTTATCTTATTCACAATTGCGAATCAAAGTAATTGGAGCTTGGCCTTATATCGTCACAGGTTGTATTAGATACGTAGAAAACAAAGGAAGAAAGGGAGTTCGAGCATGGTCGTTAAGAGATATAAAAATGAAATGAAAATAGAGGGAAGCGAGATGATGGTATGAAAGGGATTTTTCTGTTCAGATCGAATAGCTTGAACCGTGGTTTGTTTGCTCCTAGAACGCGTGGATTCACCATTATTTATCGTGATCAAGAGTTTCTTTATTTCATTCAAATCAACGAAAGGTAGAAATACTTCACATAATAGATTAAAAATGTCACTTGTATGTGGCATCATCGACTTTCTCATTTGCAAAATGATAATATAATTATGTATGATCTACAGCTAATTGTTTGTTCAATGCTGTACATAGGATCTTCATCGGAAGGGGGGCAGAGATAAAATGAAAGAAAAAATAAAGTGTGATATATATTGTTTTATGTCAAAATCCATCACAAAATAAAAAAAAATAAATTAAACAAAATTGCACATTTTCGCTCGCTCTCGACCTTTTATTATTATGAATTTGGGTTGTAATGCTTGTGTAAAGTCTTAAAGCGTCGCGACGCTCTTGAAATGACTTTTGACAACTGTCATGAACCCGTCTCACTTCCTTAACTAATGAGGCCAGACCATAACGAATCTATTATATTGACCATGAATTTGTGTGCAATGAAAACCAGTCATAGTTTGAAATCTTAATTTTGTTGACCTGAGATTGGTTATCGATGCCTCTTGTTTGAAGACCCAAACTTTTTGAGATAACGAATGTACTTTTATCATTTAAGATGTTTACAGTCCATACTGCAGAAAGGCGATAGACATTGTAAAGATATAGTCCTCGCTCACTGATATGAAATGTCGACTAGACAACCCAAAATACCGTTCTGAGAACAAGGGGCTAATTTATTGCCCCAAAGTTGTGCATAATTTTCTTATTAACAATTCGAAAGAGTTTTTATCACGAGAAAGTGAATTCCTTTCCAGTTGATATCACTTTTGTTAACTTGATTTGAATATCATTCTTCATTTCAAAAGATACACAAAAGATATCGTGTATTTTTTTCTACAAATTTCAATCAGTAGCGTACGTACGGGAGTTGGGCTCTGGACAATTTTCACTCATTATTTTGTACGCCACTTACATTCCTTCTTGAATCAGCTAATGTATTACACCCCGGGATCACAATTCAGTTCAAGAAAATAATGATTTATCTGGTAACCCTCTCATGAAATTTTCTCAGACTCAAGCATCAAATCCAGAGACTCGCATTCTGTAAAGTAACATTATGGTTGGACCAAGGAGATTTCACTTTACTTTTAAAACACAATAGAATACGTAAAAACAAAATGGAACTCATCATTGAAGATCCATTCCATTTAATAACCTTTATGATAATTTTCAAATAGTCATCAGAGTGACAAGTGGTGGATCTAAACACGGACGATCATCTGAGTATAGTATGGAAAGAAACTTGCAATCAGCTGTTGGTCAACTTATTGATCCAAAAATCAATCATAACATCTTCAATTGATTGTAAATTCGCGATTGATTGATACGCTGTTTACTTCAACAGAAAGTATAAATGATTTGCTATCCATGTACTTAAATTTGATTTTGCGATTTAACTTTAAATAGTTTCTTGCAGCATCCGCTAGCATGCATAAATTCAGAATGGATGCCACTTTGTAGCACCTATTTTATCTTCGGAATTAACATTGCATGATTTTGTTAGTTTTCGATATCATTTTAATTGCATAAACATGCATGTGCTGCTATTTTATAAATTCGTGTCAGCAATTCGGCATTTGTTTGAACTAAATTATTTCCTCCTTTGCTTGTTTTGAAGTGCTTCGTCATAAAATCCGCAGTAAAACGATAGCAATAAACTATAGCTGGCTTCAAGGTTATTGAATAGACAAATGTGAAGCTAATGAAGAAAAATGTTATGATAATGATAAAATTTATTACAATCAAAGGTTAACGGGTAAAATATTTCAGATAAAAAAATGAATTAGCAAAAAATTATTATAAAACATTAAAATATAAATTGCATTATCATAATTATATATATATATATGATGAAGAGAAAACATATGTTACTGTGTCAATTAACTTAACATTTGGTTCTGTACCTTAACTCTCAAAATAGGATACTAATTCTAATTTAGGAGAAATTCATCTGCCAATTACAGTTAATAAAATGAACCACTTTTATTCTGGCAAATTCATCTGTGGAGCCACTTGCTACTGTGCAAGAGATATTCAGTTGAATTTAATCATTCCTTTTGTCAAATAGAATACATGAATGACAAATATATATTTCGGAGTTCTCAAACCATCATGAGTAGTATAGTTCGCATATCTAGAAAATATGAAAAAGAAAGCGTACTCTCAAATTAACGACACCCCCACTCATCGTCGTGATCATCTCTTTTCTCTCTCTCTCTCTCTCCCACCCCCCTCTGTCCTTTCGTTGTCTGCCTTTTGATATCTGCTTTCTTTCTCTTTTAACTTCATTTGTTCTTTCTCCGTCTCTCCCTTTCTTTCGTTCCCTTTATACCTCGTGTTAGAATTTTATAATGTGTGTTTTTCTTTGAATTACAACCGATAGTAGCTCTTTAAGTCAACCCAAAGGTTTAATTTTCTGTTTTGTCCTTTGCAGACAGAAAATTAACTTCTTGTACACGACAATTTTCGATTAATCAAACGTCTGTCTTTCATTGTTGAAAACAATGTAAATATTCTATTTGGCCCTTCATTTGGTGTCCTTTATGTCGGCATTGACCCTTGTCCTCCAGCTTTTCGACCTTTAACTTTGATCGCCACGATATTTTATTTACATATTGGGATAAAGGATCAGTTTTGTAGCAGTTTTTTTTTCTTAATTGGAATTTTATGTGATCACAAAATCAATTGAAGTTCACTATAGAACACCCAAAATAAGGGGCATACGGGAAGTCGGGGGAGTGGAAGGCACCTCTTATTTCCCATTGCATTTTCTTCAAGAGATTGGGAGAAGGAAAGGAGGTTAACAGAACATGTGATCCATGTATTTTCCTCATATGAATGTTATGTTTGATGATTGTAATTGTGAATATTTCCACTGCTTTTGTTTATTTTTAGCGCCTTGTGCATTAGAAATACTGTTATTAACATTATTTCAAACTTTGCATGCAAGTAAATTATTTCATTGCATTTGGTTGGTTGGTTGGTTGGTTGGTCGGTCGGTCGGTCGGTCGGTCGGTAATTTATTTCATTTTAAATTTTCAAAACTAGTTATTATGACAAAGGCTCTCCATCGAAATAAGCCTACTTTGGCCCCGTCAACAAACTGCTCGATAATGACCCCTGCGTCCCCTACTTCCCTTTGATAGCGTCAAAAACACTGACGTGGCAAAGTGCTTGTACCACATTTTGCTTTTTTTTTCTAGTCCATAATTTATTACCAAAATCATAAACATTTCTAACCACTTCTTCGCTCTTGGTTAAAAGAGGGGTATGATAGTAATGGAGCACATTGACGCTATCATGATTTCACAAATAATTGGTAAACGATAACCACGGAAATTAATACAATAATTACGCAAAGTGCCTCAATTATTTATCATCCCGATAGGACAAGATGGCTTGTGGAACTAAAACAAGCAAAGAAAAAACCTTTTCCCCCAATAAGCAGCGAAATTGATTATTTCACGAATTTTGATGCGAGTCTCGACACCGCCCCATTTCTAGCTGCCACTACCTGCCCTGTTATGTTACCTTTACAAAGATAAAGATCATTTAGTAAACAAAATAATCGGGATATATATACTACTACCCTGACCAATTATTGTTTAAATCACAGGTTGTACTACGTTTCACCACACGAACGAATCGGTGCTCTTTCGATTTTATATATATATACTAGTATATATATTTCCATCGCGAAATCGACGATTATCAAAGATGAGCGACAACGTCGTAGGGCTGGGCGCCTGGGACTACGTCCTCTTCGCGATTATGTTGGTGGTTTCGGCTGCCATCGGGATTTATTCGGCATGTTCCGGGGGACGGCAGCGAACAGCCGACGAGTACTTACTGGGTAATCGTGAGATGAGCATCATACCTGTTGCTCTTTCAATGATGGTTAGCTATATATCGGCCATCTCTGTCCTGGGTTTACCTGCCGAGATTTATATGTTCAATACCATGTTCATTTGGAACACCGTTGGTTATGCAATAGGAGCATTGGTTGCCGCCCAGATGTTTGTACCAATGTTCTTTGAATTGAAACTAACCAGTATATATGAGGTATGGTTAATGAATTTTTTTAGTCCTTCGCAAATGAAAAAATGTATAATATACAAAACTAAATCATCTTAGTACTCCAACATGTCCAATGTCGTTAAAGTTTTTTTTTTACTTTAAACAAGAATGAAGATCTTGAGCGACTAACAAACCAATGAATCATTGTGTTTACAGAGAATTACTTATTTAGAATTATTCAAATTGATAGTTTTAACAACAATAATTGCTAATCATCGAATAAATAAAACTATGTGAAGATTTTTTTTTGTAACATAACAAAACTTGTTAAGGAAGAATGAGAGTGCTGTGATCAATATAATTAGAAGAAGAATTTTTAATCCATGAGAGATTTTACTATTTTTTTCTTAATGGCAGTACTTGGAGCTTCGTTTCAACAAATGCATTCGTGTGATAAACATTTGTATTTTCTTCTTTCAAATGGTATGTACTGTTTATTCTTTCTATCCATTTTTCTTTCTGATACCACCCCCTACTTAAAGTTTGTCGTAAATCTATGTAAAATATTGTAAATGATTGGGTATATCATCTAAAATTCAAATCATATAAAAGAGTATATTATTTACCATTTTTATTCATTGATCATTTTTTCGTGAACACATTTCCATAAACACTGATAAAGGATATTTTAACCCGTTCACGGTAATGTCATTTTTCTTTAAAATGTGCTCTTTGATCTGAATATTTGTCTAACATGTTTGCTGAGTCAGGAAGCTATAAAAAATATATCCTCTGTAAACTATACATTCTTTACTTGAAATATGACCCGTGACCAAAATTTATTTTAATGTATAATTGTAATAAACAATTTTATTCCATATCATCTACACAATTCTTGTATACTTTCAGATTATGTAGTCATAAAATTCTTGGGGTTGTAAAGTACTTATGTCATTTTTATACAGATGTATATACTAATATGTAAAAGATAAACTTATTATCAACATGATACAGATCAACAAGATTTGTTATTTGTGGTTTTACATTTCCAAACCATTTGCCAATTTTTTCTTTCTTTCCTCGTTTTACAAATTCTAAAGTATATTATTTTCATTTTGTTGTTAGATGTAACCTATTCTGATGGTGATATTAATTTCGTTTCTATTGTTTGAAGGGATGGTCCGGGCTGAAAGTAATTATATCTAAATAAATAAAGTAAAATTCACAAAGCAAAATGTTGAAAAATTTATCAAAATTGGATGACAAATAGCGAAGTTATTGAATTTTAAAGTTTATCAATATTTTGTAAAAACAGTTAGATGCACATCGTCATGAATATTCATTGGGTGGGCTGATGATGACACATCCGCACTTTCCTTTTTTCTTTAAGCTGCATGAAACATAATTCATTTTTTCATACTTGTATAAATGATGTGTCTCCATTATGATGAAACAAGTTGCGGCAATAAATAACTAATGTATCTAATCAGTTGTCAATCCAATTATTTTAGTTCTTGGTAGAAATTTTTTAATAAACCTAATTTCATATACATGTAATAAAATAGATAAGAACAAGTGGGGATATGACATCATCAGTCGACCTAATGAATACTCATAAAGACATGCCTAGAATTGTTTCACCGGAATAATGCAAATTTTTCAAATTCAATATTTGTTATCCGATTTTGATCAAATTTTCAGCATTTGCTTTGTGAATTTTACTCTATTTATTGAGATGAAAATATCTCCAGCCTGGACCATCCTTTTTTAACAAACACGAAGTCTCGTT
Source organism: Lytechinus variegatus (assembly GCF_018143015.1). Classification (NCBI taxonomy): domain Eukaryota; kingdom Metazoa; phylum Echinodermata; class Echinoidea; order Temnopleuroida; family Toxopneustidae; genus Lytechinus; species Lytechinus variegatus. Next base: position 25,537,283 of record NC_054746.1, on the reverse strand, counting down.
CTATTTATACATTTACACACAATGAATGATAGACAAAACATTTGTACCTTTTTTCTGAAATTATCACAATTCTGCTCAAGCAAAATTGTAGGATCAATTAATAAGTTTTGCGGTACCCGGCCTTCGGGTGAAGTGCACAACAACTAATCGTTATGATTTTACTTAATGTTATCTTTCAGTTTTTTTACATGGGAATCGTAATCTACACACCAGCTCTTGCATTAAACGCAGGTAAGGCAAGCAAAACTAAATGTTATAGTAGGAGGAGGAGTAATAGTGGGAGAGGTAAAAGTAGAACTGGTAGTAGTAGAAGTGCTATATAGTAGTAGTAGTAGTAGTAGTAGTAGTATTCGAAGAAGAAGTAGTAGTATAGTAGTAGTAGTAGTAGTAGTAGTAGTAGTAGTAGTAGTAGTAGTAGTAGTAGTAGTAGTAGTAGTAGTAGTAGTAGTATGAGTAGTAGTAGTAGTAGTAGTAGTAGTAGTAGTAGTAGTAGTAGTAGTAGTAGTAGCAGTAGTAGTAGTAGTAGTAGAAGAAGAAGAAGTAGTAGTAGTAGAAGAAGAAGTAGTAGTAGTAGTAGTAGTAGTAGTAGTAGTTAGTAGTAGTAGTAGTAGTAGTAGTAGTAGTAGTAGTAGTAGTAGTAGTAGTAGTAGTAGTAGTAGTAGTAGTAGTAGTAGTAGTAGTAGTAGTAGTAGTAGTAGTTGTAGACGCAGTAGTATATGGTTGATTCTAATGGTGATATTAATTTCGTTTCTATTTACACACAATGAATGGTAGACCAAACATTTGTAACTTTATTCTGAAAGTATACATCACAACATTAGTAATTACATTATTTGATTATATTTATTGATATCAAGGATAATAATCATAACAGCAATTGTAATACTATCAATACCTTTACTGGTACCCAGTGTACTTCACCTGGGTGGTGACCGTACAAAATATCTCAAACATACGTCTATCGAGATATATGTTATTGTTTCTTGTAAGTTTACTTTTAATTAGACTGGGTATGAAAATGCAGAAAGCTTTCTAAGTAACTGACCGCATGTGAGGTTTACCCGTCATTTTTTCGAGCAAAATGTAAATAGAATATTCAAACTTTACAACAAAGTACAAATCTCAGTTGATCATTAAGTAATCAGCATACAGACATGACATACGTGCAATTAAGTGTTTGTTTTTAAACGCACGGTTCAGATGGAGGCCAAATTGAAACGTTTTGCAATTGATTGCTCTATGAGGTTCAACTTAATATTTAGATCTAGTTGAGAACGATTGGGGAGATGGGATGATGGGGAGCGGAAAATTAGGGAGAGATAGGAGGAGGTGGATATACTTAGAAATTTGAATATAGAAATGGGTCATTAATGTCTTTTTAATCATTTCAACCCCAATACGTATAGCAACCGGAATGAGTCTATCTGTAAGCATCATCTCAACGGGATTCGTGTGCATCTTTTATACAACGATAGTAAGTGAACGTGACTACTCCCCCACCATTTCTCTTTCTTTCCCTCTCTCTCTCTCCCTCTTTCTGTCCCCCTAACCCCTTTCCTTTATCTACATATCGTGTATAGATAGATAGATACATACATACATACATACATACATACACACATACATACATACATAGATAGATAGATAGATGCGTTTACAAATGCATACTTTTTTTATTGCAAATTCGCTTAATCTACTACAAACCTTATTAAAAAATAAAATACGTATATCAAAAGATTATGTTCATTGTTTTACATCCAGGGAGGAATGAAAGCAGTTCTGTGGACCGATACGTTCCAGACCTTTGTGATGGTTGCAGGGGTCATAGCCATCATCATCGCGGGGACAGCCAAAGTTGGTGGATTCGATGAAGTTTGGAAAAGAGCTGAAGATGGCGGTAGAATAGTTTTCTTTGAGTGAGTATAGTTTCTTCAGATATGGGTTGTATTTGATCACCTTCATCAATCATCTTAATCTTAAAAGGGCATCTGGCTGAGGAAGGAATGGAAAGGGGTAAGTTAATAGAGAGGAGAGAGCGTGACTTTCTTCAAGATGCAAGATTATTCAATTGATCTCTTAAAACAAAAAAAAATCTTATTTCTCCACCCTGGTTCTCATAAGATTCAGACATATTCAGAATAAACAAGGGTTAGGGTTAAAATAATCAGAGAAAACATCTAAAACATAATCAGGGAACACATCTAACAAAATTTAGAAGATTGATCATTGGGGATCATTTACCAGTGTTTCAGGACTATTAATAATTTTCTTGATTTATGTACTTACTTTATTGATAGTCTTAACGTCGACATTTTTTATTTGCGAAATTTATTAAACCATGTTTGACATCTGTTAGTATTGAGATCTGACTTGATTGGAAAATCAATTCTTAAGAATAGGATTGAAAAAGCAAATGAAAAAAGGCATCGAAATATAAGGACAATAGCGCCCTCAACAGAATATCAAGTTTTTATCCTCATAAAATATCAAGTTTTTATCCTCCTTTTAAGAAATTATCTAACTAGTCATGCTAGTAGCCGATTGGTTAGCTGTTGTGCCCTTTTTCACGAACAATGATTTAGCACGCGCGATATTTCATTTCTCTATTTGTATTAAAATGTTTATTCCTCGAAGAAGTTTAATTTGGTAGGACCTACTAATATAATAGGTGGACGGGTGACTAATCTATATTAATACGTCATATAATCGTCACCAATGGTTAGACGTCGAATGGATTGCCTTTGCCGACGACGTCCTACTTACGAAAGCGACTGGCGCGTATAATCTGGAGAGATTGAAGAGCGCCATCATATTCAACAACAACAACATATCCTCTTTATATATAAAGGAGCATTTACAAGAATAAGAGCCATATGCATACATTATATATATATATATATATATATACATATATATATATATATATATATATATATATATATATATACATGTGTGTGTGTGTGTGTGTGTGTGAAGTTATACATTATACACATTATACATGCACAACAGCTGGCGGCTTGTCATTGTTCAAAACCCACCTTCATCCGACAAAGGAAATTATAATTGGTATAGTGTCGAAAATCTGTCTATCTGACAGTCAATCGGATCAGGGTCGCCCTAGCCACTCCCGTCTCTGTGGTCTAGTGGTTAAGGCACCGGCGTTCAAAGCTGGGGGCCTTGGTTCGATTCCCAGCAGAGACATTTTTTCGGCATCACCAATTATTTTTCCAAAAGGGTTGATAGCTCTGGGAACCTTGATTTATGCTACGCCTACCTTTGTTCTCTTCATTCATTTCTTTACAATATATATATATATATTAAATGTGTGTGTGTATGTGTGTGTGAGGGTGTGAGTGTGTGTGTGTTTGATAAAAGAGGCAAAGAGGTAATGCGTTGCAGTTATTATCAAAGTTTATTTCCAAGTAACCAAACGCTGCCACGATATGAACATAAAGGCGTATGTGAGATGCAGATGCTGATGTTAATTGTGACATTATGCAATTGTTTGTTTATATATTTTTTTATTCAGTTACGCATTTTGAATTTTTCAGCATGAGGCCAGATTTGACGATAAGAAACTCGTTTTGGTCAGTCAACATCGGAGCCACAATAATCACCTTTGCGACCTACGGTATGAACCAGGCCATTGTACAGAGATGCCTCAGTCTTGGATCCATCAGAAAGGCAAAATGGTAAAAGATTAGTGAAAATAAAATCATGAATCGAAGATGATCGTTGCTTATGCGCTTGCTGAAACGTGACAGAGAGATGCAAAGTTTATCCAAATAGCTTTTACTCACAAACTTTCCAGATTATGCCTTAATTTGAAAGAATTTTTTTAAAAATACCGTTTGGAAATCAATATTATTCAACCCTCCCCCAGAACAATCATTTTCTTAATCTTGTTTTTTGTACATAGCAAGCATGGTGTCTATGTTTATTATCTCTGAACTAACAGACTAAAGGTGCATTGGATCCCGAGGAAGAATAAGAGCAATGATATCAATGGCTCTTAAGAAAATAATCTTTTTTAATTATCATGAAGATATTCGCAGATATTTCTTCATAATTATTTGATGCGAAAACTTTTAAACTTGGCAGATCATGATCAGGATTGATGTATACCACAACCGATCAATTACACTTTTTGACAGGAACTGACAAAGAGCTGACGTCAGATTAAAATTATCACCATAACCCTTTATGTGTATTTTATTGGTTTATATTCCATTTACTTCCGGTCTGTTGCTTGTGCACACAATAAAGGTGATAGCAATGTCACCGCATTGCTATATCTTGTCCATTGATACCAAATACAACATAGGTTATAGCAGAAAAATTTGAGATAATCCGATTTGATCAAGTGGCAATACCTTACAATGCACACTTAATCAGCAACAGATTTATATACAGATTTACCCTCATATAAATGCAATCTAGGGAGACAGGAAACTGTACTCCATCGTCTTCGTTTTGGAGTCGCTGGTCTTAACCAAGATCTACATAGATTAGGGATCCATCAAACAGGGTTTTGTGATACATGTCGTGAGGTAGAAACTGTCAGACATCTTTTACATTGTCCAAAATATATAATTGAAAGATCAATGCTCCTTGTAGATTTGAATGAATCACAGCCTGGACAAATAATGGAGTATTTAAAAAAAGATGATCCAGGGATACAGAAAGCACTTTTACGTTTCGTTTCAAGAACGAAACGTTTTAGTAAGGAGTGATGTACTATTTTTTATATTGTATTGTTTATTAAGAAATATGAAAGGATATGATTGTACAAGTCTAATGTGAAAAGAAAAAAATATATATATATATATATATAATAATGTATGATATAATATATACAATATGTTCTGCACATATAACTAACAAAGCCCACAAGTGTTTTCGCCTTGTTGTTGTTGTTTAAAAAAGAAGAAATAAATTATTTTAATGTTTAACCCATCTGTAAGCACAGGTACACTAGCGCCCCCTCGTCTATGCATGGGTGACCTAGGCATTTACGTCCGAAAAATCGGCACAATGTACCGTGCTGACCGGTATGATTGCATCTTGAAAGGACAGGGCAAGCGCAACTAGTTGGAACTGAGCTGAAGCTAGCGGTTTGTTTTTGGCGAAGATTTGTTTATATGCCATTTTGATTAGAGTTACGGCAAACTGTACCATAATCATCCCTTTTTCATATTAGAAGGATGCACATGAAAAATATTTCACATATGTATAAATAATTATTGGTAATAATTTTATTATGTGAGAAGTGAGATTTTTATTAATAGAGTAAATGGCGACAATAGTCAAATATGACTAATCGCCACTCAAACCAATATAAGAAGAAGAAGAAGCTCACACGCGGAAACCTTATTCACCCATGGATTGTCATGCAAATGAGTATTATAAATCATCATCAAGAGTTTTTTTTTTTCTCTCTCTCTCTCTCTTTCTCCTTCTGTTGTGTTTCTTGCCATCTATTTAATCACAGACGTGAATGCATGTACATCGTTCTGATACGATTGCAGTTCTGGTTATTATTATTAATTATATATTATTTTTTTTATTATTTCTGGCTCTCGCTTTTCACATTCATGTCAAGTAGAGTCAAAAGGTTTCATAAGCCATCTCCCCCCTCCCCCACCCCCTTCTCTCTCTCCCTTTCTTTTAATTCCATTTCTTTATATCCTAAGGGCTATATCACTGGCTGTGCTGTCACAATGGACGGTTCTCATCCTCATGTCTTTGTCTGGTGTGGTTATGTACGCCTATTACTTTAACTGTGACCCTCACACCCAGGGCAAGGTCTTCAGCCCGGATCAGGTGAGAATGCTTTCATAACTTGCATCTTACACCATGATGTAACCACAGATTCCATGATGTAACCACAGATTCCATGATGATGTCACTTAATTTCTGGGCACCATCTCACAAAGAGTTGTGATTGATCAGATCAAACTCAAATTATAATGGAAATTTCACAATTTTTGTTTCTTTAGGAAATTTGCTCAATGTCCTTCGTAAACCAAAAGAAGGATACTAAATTGTCAAGAAAATAGTGAATATGTAAATTTACGTTATTTCTAGAAAATATTTTGATCAAACATGTATTTTAGATTTTGATGTTGCTGGCTTTTCATAGTTGAGATTGATCGGATCAATCACAAGATGTACTTACCTCCTAATTAAATCAGTTGCGTAATTAGCCCAAAAAAAATTGAGGGGGACAAGATATGACGTATCGTGCATAATATATAATAAGTTGCGAGCGAGCAAAAGTTTTGACCTGTTTATATATACAAAAATCCAGATTTTTGATAGATTTGACATATGTTAAACAAATAATCTCATTATTTCACCCTTCTCTCTTTTCTTTCCTCTTCTATTTTTTTCTCGGTCGTGATTTTCTTCTTTTTTGGGGGGGTGAACGCCCCAAGCCTCCTATTTCAATTCCTTCTTTTCATCCTCTATTTTCAAATGTTGTTCCCCTACTCCCTACAACACTGTCCCTGTTTTTAGACGATTTACAAATATTTTCACGTGTACCTTAACTCCTGTATTCACCATGTTTACAGTCCTTTGTTAGTGTCTGTATATAATTTATAGTTTTTTCAATGTGTTTTATCTTAAAACTTCAGATCATGCCATACATGGTGATGGAGGTATTCGCTAAGATGCCAGGAATCCCTGGAATATTCTTGTCTTCAGTTCTTAGTGCCTCCCTTAGGTAACATAAAGTAGATCACAATTAATTTGCTGCATGTGAATACGTATTGCATAGTTTATTGAAATGTAACATTTTGACATTTTAAAAATCGCAGCGCGTGTTACACTAAAGGCCTGGTCACACGAGCGTTGTTGGAGCGGTCGTGGAGCGGAGAGAAAAATCATCACCGCTCGCTACCGTTCACCATTTTCGATTTCGATTGTGTTTTGTTTTTTGTTTTCGATTTTTTTTCTCCCAATTTTGTGAGCGAAATTCGGCTCTCTTTCCCTTCCGCTCCACGACCGCTCCAACAACGCTTAGGCGGTGTGACAAGGCCTTAATATGCATGCAATTTGTTAAATCTTTTGCATAATTGGTTACTTAAGTCTTTCTAAATCGTTTCGTTTGTCGCACATGTTTTGTTACAATCTGTTACATAATCTTGTATTTGTTACATTTTAATAAAATTTCGTTACTTTTGTCAGAATTCTAAATGATATATATTCGACCCCAGTCTCCCCTCCCATATCCCTCCCCTTATTCTTTCTCCCCTCCCCCCCCCCCCTCTCTCTCTCTCTCCCTCTCTCTTCTTATCCTGTCATTGCATCGTCTTCAAGTCATCAGCAGACTTTGGCCTTTACAATTCGTGGGTCACCCCCTCTCTCTATTATATAACCCCAGAACAAACTTATTTAATTGTTTCCCCTGAAACCAATAATCATCTATTGTTTGGTTTCAACCTGTTTATTGTAGTACATTGTCATCCGGATTGAACGCTTTGGCAGCGGTAGCTGGAGAGGATATATTCAAGGCTATATGGCCAAATCTAAATGGAAGAACCTACACCATTATTACGAAATTATTATGTAAGTTGTGTAATGAGCAGACGAAACCAAATTCAGTTCGATCGAAGCTTTAGGTGGCTTGGCTGCAGTATCAGCGAGGTTTTCAAAATAATGTACATGATGTAGTATTTACATTATGATGCAACAAAATGTTCTTACTTGATAAAACAAAATTATATTCCTTTACCCAATTATCTTTATTTCGACGAAACTTTCGCGAGTTCAGGCAAATCTGAAGACGATTTATTTTCGATTTTCAGATCAAATGAAATATGTGTTATAATGTTGTTTGATGGATGCGATTAAAAATCAATCATTTATGGGTAAAATTTACAATGACAATGCGAGTGCTCTTATAGTGTTTGTTACTTAATCGATTCCATTATGATATTGTCGTCACAGCTTTTTTCTTCGGCTTAGTCGCGATTGGAGTGGCCTTTCTTGCCATGGTGATGGGGGATCAAGTGCTCATGGTTGGTATCCATTTTTTTTTATTTCCATTTTCGAGTTTCACTGAATATCTGAGAGAAGAAAGATTGGCCAGTATTCTGAAGTCAGGTTTAACCAGAGATACGTTATTAGGCCTCGGTCTAACTCTGTGCTAAAATTAAGGGGAGCCAAAAATTCAAAAGTTATGTTTGTATTGTATATTTCTTATGTTTACTTTTTTGTTTCCTTTTGCTTTCATAATGAAGAAAATTACTTAAGTTAATAATAATAATAAGTATTAATTTATATAGCGCAGCTTTTATATGGATATATTCAGCTGCGCTTGTTCAGGGCTCTTTTTACTTATGTCTACACAGCATATTTTCTTAACTAAAAAGATATGTTTTTAATTTTTATTTGAAGAGAGCCAAGGATGGAGAGCTTCTTATATCAATTCCCAGACAATTATGAACAATTTGGGTGTCATTTGAGTTGATAAATTTAATGTTGACTGGCTGTTAGGGATTTGTGCCCCTATTGGCTCTTCATAGTCGAACCACAACTTTCAACCAGGGTTCAATCTAAAATCCCGAGTTCAGAATACGGCCATTGTATTTTAAGAAAGTTGCATGTTCATAGAACCGTAACTCGGGGGTTTCAAATCGGTCACAAAGGTGAAATGACCAACAAGACAATTGCCGAACTTTCCAATAACCCTACCCACTAGTCACAATCACTTCAATCAATAGACAGCTTTTGTGTTCCAGTGGCACTGTCTTAACCCTATTATTTTCCTTTACAAGTGACCTTCTGATTCTATATAGATTTTTAAAGAAAAGACCCGGTCAGGACGTCGCTGTAATTATCGAGATTTCGAGATACACAAATTTATCTTTTATCTCTATGGCATTATCACCTCGTTAAAATCCATTAATCCATAAAGCGACCACATTCTCTCCACATCCTCAATACATGACTGACATTTAAGTAGCCTGTCGATAAGATGACATGAATATTTGCCAATTTAACCCCGCTAGTAAGCCCCCAACTCACACTACCAGCGAGAAGAATTTAATAATTGAAGAAAGGGGCGGATTCATCACTCCTGGCAATGGCATACACATAGGGGCTTGGTGCGCTTGCCACCCCCCCCCCCATTTTTCACCACCAAGAAAAAAGAGAAATTAAAGGAAAGAGAGCAGGGTGAAATATATTTATTTTGCTGATTATTATGTCAAAATCTATCACAAAATTTGATTTTGATTTTTGTAATATAAATGTCGAAAATTGTGCTCGCTCGCAACTTTTTTTGTATAAATTTTGCCCAATACACCATATCTGCCCCTAAAACCTTTGCCTCATTTTGCCACTGACTCCTTACATGGAACTAAGTGGATCAAACACCCTCAGATGCTTATTTGAATGATATATTATTGAAATTCAGATGGGCTTGTCTATCTATGGTCTTACATACGGGGCTGTCGTCGCAACATTCACCCTTGGATTTTGCTGCCCGAGAATTAATTATAAAGTAAGTTAGTATTTTCTTCATTAAGAAAAATAAATGTGTTATATTGTCTCTCCGGATCGATTTCTTGTATACCCGTAGTCCCGGACGCCAATATGAATATTCATGACTTGCGTCTTCGGAATAAGAGTACGCATACGCGTTGATTGGATCGAGATATTATCTAGGCCTGAGGCCTAATTATGTCCAAGCGCATGCGTTCTTTTTCGATAGATCCAAAACAAATTTACGAAGACGAATGTCATGAACATTGGTGTCCGGAACTTCGGTGGGAAAAATAATTTCGCCCCGCCTCCTTGTCTTTATGTGTCTCTCTTTCATAGAAATATTCCCTCATCAACATTTTGCCATTCGCTATTTGTGCTATGAATATGAATGATATATGTTTGAATTCCACACAATATTTGAACTTTTCATTTAGGATTTAAGGATTTAAGATGATATGAACTTCATTTCCAGATCTCGACCCAATTAACAATATCTTCTACAAAACTAGATATTACTTTATTTTTCTCTTCCCCTTTTTCAGACTTAAACACATCATATTATGAAGCCTGGTTAGATCCATTTTAATTAAATGTAGTATTTCTCATGATAATAATGATGATAATAATTATCATTATCATTATTATTGGTAGTAGTAGTAGTATAGTAATAGTAGTAGTGGTGGTAGTGGTAGTAGTAGTTGTATAGTAAAAGTAGTAATAGTATAGTAGTAGTAGTAGTAGTAGTAGTAGTAGTAGTAGTAGTAGTAGTATAGTAGTAGTAGTAGTAGTAGTAGTAGTAGTAGTCATAGTAGTAGTAGTAGAAGTATTAGCATAGGCGGATCCAGGGGGCGAGGGCCTCCCTAAAAAAAATGAAAAAAGGGAGAAAGAAAGAAAAAAGAAAAAATGGGAAAGAAATAAGGAAAATAAGAGGAGGAAGACGAGTGAATGAAATAAGGTTAGGGGAAGACTTGGATTTTTTTTTATATTTCATGTCACTATATTAAATTTTCGCTCGCGCTTCGCGCTCGCATTACCTGTTCGGTGAGATACATATCTTGCTCAATAGGCTGATATGTAGCTTAAAATATCAAATTTTGGAGTCAATATACAAAACATAATTAAACTCGGACATCAAGCTTTCGTTATTTTGTTTATTTAACATTTTTTTATGTGCTTTTTAAAATGTCTGTTTTAAGGTGTGAATATCAACATTTTGCAGCTTGCGTTGTGCGCTCGCATTATTTGATTTGCAAAGTAGGCCTACCTATTGTGTTTGTGTATTCCACAAGATTCTCAAACTATCGCTTTTCAGGTGTCTGATTGTGAAAATGAAGGCCTGATGACAAAATGTACTTAGATCGAGGCCTAGAATGTGCCGATCCTAGGTCAAAATGATAATAAAATATCACCTCGCGCTTCGCTCTCGCGTCATTTATTGAGTGCTCATTATCCACCTTACAGTTTCCCTATACTGTGCTTTAGATAGTGCTTAAATTGACCCTTTACATATTGGAATATCAAATATTTTCAGCTCGCGCTACGCACTCGCATTATTGGTTTTTATGAGAAAAAATGAAATGTATTTAGAATCTGTCTAACTCTTAAACACGCGCACCAATGTTTATGAGAATACGCAGCTTGATCTTTATTCAAAATGTGCTCAAATCAGAATATCAAAAAATTTCTGCTCGCTCTTTGCGCTCGCATTATTAATGTAGGAAGATACCAAATTATACCCATCCTTTTTCATGATTTACAAAACATGAATTAGAGTGCCGTTTTTAGGCTTGAAATCTCTTTTTTTTTCTCTCGCGCTTTGCGCTCTCATCAATTGTTAGGTTATACCTATACCATTCATGATTACAATAGTGCATAGAACGTCATTTTTAAGGTCGGAATGTCAAATTTTTTTCAGCTTGCGCTTCGCGCTTGCATTATTTAATCATTGAAGTGTGTATCGCCCTAATGGCTAACTGCAAAACGTCCTTAACAGGTCCCTTCTTGACAAGGCCAGAACGCATTATAAAATATTTCTGCTCGCAATAATTATTTATTGACATACGCATCTTGCTCAGGTTCACAAAACATTGCCCAGAATATTCAATTTTCAGGACAAAATACATGAAATTTCAAAATTGTGTAGCTCGCGCTCATACTATTAAAATAGTACTTATGAAATTATTACACAGTTTTGTTGTTTATAAGAATAAAACTAAGAAATGACTGTTAAGACATATTCGTGTTGCCCCCCCCCCCCCTCCCCCCAAAAAAAAAAAAATAAATAAATAAAAAATGGAATAAATAATAAAAAAATAAATTAAATCACGACCAAGAAAAAGAAGAGAAAAGGGAAAGGTATTAGGGTGAAATATAATACTATTTTTGAAATATTATGTCGAACGCGATCATGAACTTGAATTTTTGTAATAAATATATCAAAATTTTGGTCTCGCTTGCTCGCATATTCTTATTAATTTTACGCAATACGCCATATCGAGCCCCTTCAAACTGTGGGCTCATTACGCCACTGGGACGACCCCTTCAAAGAAACAAACAAAAATCAGCTTTGAGTGGACATTTGGGGATAATATGGGTGGAAAATTTTTTCGCCCCTCCCCCTATTGGCGGAGGCTGGATCCGCCCCTGATTAGTAGCAGCAGTAGCAATAGTAGTAGTAGTAGTAGTAGTAGTAGTAGTAGTAGTAGTATAGTAGTAGTAGGCCTAGTATCATCATCATGTTTGCTCAGCAAGATCCTGAGGGAAATTATACATTAACATGATCAACTATCCTTACCTAAGTAAAATATTTTTAAAAACCACATTATTCCAACATGATCATAAATGAATGCAAAGTGCAAATAATTTTAAAAGTGAGTAATGGATTTTATGGCCTTTTCTCACGATAATCTTGAATCATCATTGTAAATCGTCTTTAGAATCATCGTACCATTTACACGTTCACTCGAAATATGTGCTTTGAATTCGAATATCTGAGCGAAGGCGGTATTGTGTCATTGGTGACATGTCAATCAAAGCACTGCACATCGCAAATAAAGTAATACAATGAGTAGATGACAATTGTATTATCTACGGAAGTGCTTGGAAGGTCACGTGAGCTTCGACGCCCCCCAAAAGATGTTTTGGAGGTCAAGCCGTAATTTGAGTGATACTTAAAGGTCAAGTCAACCTCAGAAAAATGTTGATTTGAATTAATATAGAAGAATCAGACAAACACATTGCTGAAAATTTCATCAAATTCGGATGTAAAATAAGAAAGTTATGAAATTTCAAAGTTTCACTTATTTTTAACAAAATATTTAAATGAACGAGCCAGTTACATCCAAATGAGAGAGTCGATGATGTCACTCACTCACTATTTCTTTTGTTTTTTATTGTTTGAATTATACAATATTTCAATTTTTAGGAATTTGACGATTAGGACCTCCTTGCCTGAAGCACAAAATGTTTAAATTATGGAATTCCACGTGTTCTGGGAGGAATGAAACTTCATTTCACATAACAATGACGAGAAAATAAAAATATTTCATTTAATAAAATAAAAAAGAAATAGTTAGTGAGTGATGTCATCAGTTCCTCATTTGCATACTGACTGAGATGTGCATATAATTGTTTTGTGAAATGAAGCGAAACTTAAAAATGCCATAACTTTCTTATTTTACACCCGATTTTGATGAAATTTTCAGTGTTATGCTTGTTAAATTTTTCTCGTTTTAATCAAATCAAGTTTTTGGGGGGTGGACTTGTCATTTAATATTCACCTCCAGAGTAGAATCTGAATTCGTGACTGTGATTCGCGTTCGTGATTCTAGTTTGGTTTCACACGTGCTAAAAATTCGTCGTTAGAATGATTTTTCACTGGAATCATCATTCAAATCACGAATATGATAGCGTGTGAAAGGGCGGTTAGACTGCTGCTCACATCGCTATTTCCTATAAAATTGGCAGCATTTACTCAAGCATCATTAATTTCTTTTGTGTCAGTTAAAAGAGAAGACATTTGAGCATCTATCTAAACTAAAAAAATATTTCACATATTAAATTATTTTTGACAGATATTTGTTGTAATTGTTTTATATGAATTGTTTAATATTGTTATTTATCTAGACCAGAACTATGTCGTGAAATGGCACGATTTCAATATTTTATTAAACCAATATATTTCAAATTTTGTTTCAAAAAGGATTGTCATTGATGGTTAATTATTTATTCCAGACTTTTGCTTATACCTGCATGGAAGTGCATATTTGAAATCGCAATCATTTTTTAAATTTCACTTGATTCTTTCCTTCAGAACATCGTTATCAGTGGCGTAACTACGGGGGGCATGGGGACACGTGCCCCCCCCCCCATTGGCTGGCGAAAAAAACGGGGAAAAGGAGAAAAAGTGGGAGAAAGGAAGAGAAGCATAGTGGGGAAAGAATAAATTATTGTTCATTATGATGTTATATTACAAAGAAACATTTTTTCATAACTTTATGAAATATTATTTGCTAATGGCATATGTCTTCATTGTTCCCGGTGCTCGCATTGACTGTTTAACGAGATACCTCCCGCTTTCAAATCAATATACATCAAATATATTTCCTCACAATTCGAGTTATTGTTATGTAGTGACATTTGCTTCTTTTAAATTACTACTTAAAGTGATTGCCCTATTTTAAGGTCTAAAACATTTCCTGTCCGTGCTAACGTTCGCAATAGTTGATTGATGAGATGTCTGCTCTTCATAAATTCCTTAAATCGGTCAATGTTAATTTTTCTGATCTGAATATAGAAAATTTTCAGCTCGCGCTTCGCGCTCGCATAATTTGGTTAGAGAAATACGTACGGTCTTAGTGAATTCATACAAACAAGTCGTAGAATGCCTATCTTCAGTTCTGAATTTCCTAAATTTTCAGCTCGCGCTTCGCGCTCGCAATATTTAAGTGCTTCATGTGTTTAGATGTAATTCTAACAAAATCAGCAAAGGATGGCACAAGCATCAGATGACTATGCCGAGATATTTATACTCTTAATGGATTCCAAAGATATAGTCCTTGAAATGTCCCTGTTTGGGGTTAATATATTATACAAAAATTTCAGCTCGCGCTTCGCGCTCGCATTGTTTGTTTGTCGAGAAAGGTACATATCATGATTACAAAAAAAGTGATTGTAATGTCCCTTTTTAGGTCTGAATATCAAAAGTTTTCAGCTCGCGCTTCGCGCTCGCATTATTTAATAAGTGAGATGCATATCCGTTTAATGGCACAGCATGTCATTAAAATTAACCATTATTAGGTCAGTATACCTGTCAACTCAGCACGCTTCGCGTGCTTCCTAAATGACTCGAAATTTTTGCTGGTACCCCCCCCCATGCTGTGACCCACTGTACGCCACTGATCGTTATATCTCTTCGTATTTTAACGATTTTTTTTATACATGCTTTTATGCTTATGTGGTCTTTTTACAATATAATGAATTGCTAAGAAATACTGAAGCAGGTTTAATAATAAGTTGTGCTCTGTATTCTATGGTAACAAACGCTATATGCCAGCTATCATTACCGCTGTCACGTAGCAGAAATTACTTTTACGAATGCCGAACAAGTGAACGATACATTTTATTCATAACTATTTTGCTTTCTCATGAAAGGGTGTTTTGGTTGGTACTATAGTGAGCATTGGTATAATGACATGGCTGAAAGTTGGAAAGATGTATGCAGATAATATCAGATCAGACGTTCTACCGCTCTCTGTAGAAGGCTGTACTGTTGAGCAGAACTCCACTAACTTAACATATTATACCACCATGGTCACCGAGGTCGAGACATGGACATCGATCACGGAATCATCGACCAACGAGACACAGACTGATGATGAAAGGTACAAAATAGCTCAAACTAACCCACAAACGTATAAAATACTTTGAATGAATTTTAGCTAACACCTCAAATCTGCATAAAAACGACATGAGGTGATACAGTTTCAATGGCCAATATTATAATTGATCAATTTTTGACAATCATTTTTCATTTCAAGTTTATTTTATACAAATAATAAGGGGAAACACTAAATATAAATAGGAATTTAAGATGATTTCAGTTGAAGTAGAATTAAAATTCGCCAGTCAATGCAAGATGAGAGCAGATCCCAGTTATTAATTCGAATAAAACACCCGTATTCAAGAAGTTCTGCTCTTTATCATTACATTCAAAGGCCATTCTCTTCTCGCTTTCGGCCTTCTATTCAATACTTTGTCTATTTGTATACTCTTTTTGGTATTGTCTGTCTGTATTTTAAACTGCAGGGCGCCTTTGTAAAGCAGTTTTAAGAACTGAACAGGCCTACCCTGCAGTATAAAATAAATAAACAAAATAAATAAATAACACTAAAGCCAACAAAAAGGTGTAATACGTGATATTACATGAAAACATTTCAAAATGATTCTTTGGCACACTCTTTCGTGATGACGTATGAATATTCATTGTTGACTGATTTGATTTTGAAATAAAGCAATACATCTCTTTGTATTAGTCACCCGTATAAGCAGGACAAAGTTTGCGACTGTTTACTGTTTTTAATTTTTTAAGCTAGTTTAATTAAATTTTAGAACTAATGAATAGCATTATTTTTATTCATTGTAGGGTGGATTTTTTTTTAAGAAAAAAAATCATAAAAAGCATGATTTGTGACACGCGATCTAGATATGCTGGTAAAATTTACAATTAACATGTAAAAAGGGTTCGATCTTTTTCTTTTTTTTCATGTACAGTAATGAAGTCTATATTACAGAGACCATGGACCTACTTGGATAGTGTAGGTCGGACTAGGTCCATGCCGTGATAAAGCAAGTGATAAGCGCTTGACATCATCTTCTGTGATGAACCGGCTCCATGCAGGATGCACCTCTGTTGTCGGTCAAATCAGAACAATTACAAGAAACCAATATAATGACCACTACGTCATATTTTGATTTCCGAATGACAGTCCAATATATTTCACAGTTGATTAAACTTTTCCAAAGATAAGCCAGACTTTAATCAAAATATTTTCTATATTCAGAGGGTTTATTAGATACTTACTTTGCCAAAGTTTTGGAATAAAAATATACGTTGAAGCTTCCTGACAAATCTTAGAACTGCACCCCTTTCTTTAAAGATAATAATTTCAGAATTTTGAATTGTCTTTTCCGTTATATAGAACAGCGTTAGAAAATTTCTACTCGTTGTCTTATCACCTGTACGGTTCTCTTGGATTTCTCATCACAATAGCTGTAGCTTTCATTGTCAGTGCCGTGACAGGTCAGTCATTTCTCCATATTTATTTTAATTCATATTCAATATGAGGTATTTGTGCATGGTTATGAACAAATTTCATTAATTCAAACATTTTTGACATGGGTTTTAAAGAATTTTCATGTACATTCCCCATACCACCTTAGTCAAAAGGCGGAAAAGTAATGATCCGAATGTGGATTTTTATATAGGAAAACGTGAAATGTAATTTGAAATATATAAAAGCAGAAAGTTTCTGTATGAAAATAGACCCACTTTGATTTGCGATAGAAATTGAATGAATGCAAAAATGGCATCCGAAAAATGAAATT
Organism: Lytechinus variegatus; assembly: GCF_018143015.1. NCBI lineage: Eukaryota > Metazoa > Echinodermata > Echinoidea > Temnopleuroida > Toxopneustidae > Lytechinus > Lytechinus variegatus. Next base: position 25,520,183 of record NC_054746.1, on the reverse strand, counting down.
TTCCCAGAATGGCCACTTTCAATGAGAAGTGGATATCATGCGTGTAAAAAAAGGAGGAAAAAGAGCAAACAGACGCGTAAAAATGCAATGAGAAGAAGATATCATGCGTGCAAAAAAGGGCAAGCAGACGCGTAAAATGCAATGGGAAGTGGCAGTGGCGTAACTACGGGGGGCATGGGAGGGCACGTGCCCCCAATCGGCTGGCCAAAAAAAAAAAAAAAAAAAAAAAACGGGGAAAAGGAGAAAAAGAGGGAAAAAGGAAGAGAAACGTCGTGGGGGAAAGAAGAAATTGTTGTTTATCATAGTGTTATATCATATTATGTTATATAACATAAGAAGCATTTTTTCACAAATTTATGAAACATTATTTGCTTAATTGTGTCTTCATTGTTCCTGGTGCTCGCATAGACTTTTTAACGAGATATATAGACCTGCTGTACTAAAGCCTCTCATTTTCAAATCAGTATACAACAAAATAATATATTTCCTCACAATTAGAGTTATTATTGTTTTAAGTAGTGATATATTCTTCTTTTTCATGACTACTGAAAGTTATTGCCCTATTTTAAGGTCTTAATATAAAACATTTCCTGTCCGTGCTAACGTTCGCATTAGTGGATTGGTGAGATTTCTGCTCTTCATGAACTCCTAAAATCAGTCCTTAAAATGTCAATTTTTCTGATCTGAATATCAAAAAATTTTAGCTCGCGCTCGCATCATTTGGTTAGTGAAATACGTGGGGTCTTAGTGAATTCCTACAAACAAGCCTTGGAATGCCCCTCTTCATGTCTGAATTTCCTAGATTTTCAGCTCGCGCTTGCAGTATTTCATTAGTGAGATGCGTATAATAATCATGATTACAATGACTTCAAAAAGTGCTCCATGTGTTTAGATGTAATTCTAACAAAATCAGCAAGCGCTTGGCACTCGCATTAGATGACTATGGTGAGATATGTATACTCTGACTTAATGGATTCGTAGCTATAGTCCTTAAAATATCCATGTTTGTGATCAATTATACAAAAATTTCAGCTCGCGCTCGCATCATTTGGTTAGTCAATACGTAGGGTCTTAGAGAATTCCTACAAACAACCCTTAGAATGCCCCTCTTCAGGTCTATATTTCCTAAATTTTCAGCTCGCGCTTTTGCGCTTGCAGTATTTGATTAGTAAGATGCGTATGACAATCATGATTACATGACTACAAAAGGTGCTTCATGACTGTGTTTAGATGTAATTCTAACAAAATCAGCAAAGGATGGCAATAGCATTAGATGAATATGGTGAGATATTTATACTCTTAATGGATTCTAAAATATAATCCTTAAAATTTCCTTGTTTAGGGTCAGTATATACAAAAATTTTAGCTCGCGCTTCGCGCTCGCATTGTTTGTTTAGCGAGACAGTTAAGTATCATGATTACAAAACAATTCGCTTATAATGTCAATTTTCGCGCTTCGCGCTCGCATTATTTAATCAGTGAGATACATATCCGTTTGATGGCACTGCATGTCCTTAAAATATCTCTATTAGGTCAGTATACCTGACAACTGAGCGCGCTTCGCGCGCTCCCTAAGTGACCCGAAATTTTTGCTGGTGCCCCCCCCCCCCCAATGCCGTGACTCACGGTACGCCACTGGGAAGTGGATATCACGCGTGTAAAAAAAGTGAACAGACGCGTAAGGATTTTTTTTTCAAGATACGGCACATTAACGTCGTAATACTCATTGACGACTGAAATGGTATATGGGAAAACTTGTTAAGGGTACCACGTCTCGTATCCAATTCTAGTCAAAGATTTTATTTTGTACCACAGTCCAGACTGAAAATAATATGATTTAAACAGCCAGAGAAATAAAACAAACAAAACACTGAATCTTGAAAAAATCAGGCGAGGAATAACAAAGTTATGACATTTGAAATATTTGCATTATTTTGGTGAAACAGTTCTAAACATCTCAATGGGAAAATAGATGATCTCACATCTCCGCTTGGTTTTTTCTTTTGTGTATTTTACTATAAATTTGTATGTCTATTCAAATTATGTCACATCTCCGCTTGTTTTTTGGTATTTTACTATAAATTTATATGTTAATTCAAATTTTGTCTCAAGAACTAAAAAATTTGTTAAAACTGATTTAATGCATAAGATAATCATCACTGTAACTTATTTTATCATACGGGGAACATATAAACATATATATAAAATCGTTATGATTTCATGCAAAAACATAAGAAAAATGAAATTAGGGATGTAACATCAGCCCACCTAATGGATATTCACGGCGATGTGCATATAAATGTTTTCACAAATACTGTAAACTTTAAAATTCAATAACCTCGTTATTTTGTCGTCAGAGTGTGATGGAATTTTCAGCATTGTGCTCGGTGAATTTTACTTTATTTATTTAGATATAATTCTTTTCAGACCGGAATGCCCCTTTAAGGGCAGGATTCCGTACCTATCCGTACCCCCGGTCCGTACCTAATGCTTTCAACTATAGTTGAAAGCATTAGGTACGGAATCCTGCCCTTAAAGGGGCATTCCGGTCTGAAAAGAATTATATCTAAATAAATAAAGTAAAATTCACCGAGCACAATGCTGAAAATTCCATCACACACTGACGACAAAATAACGAGGTTATTGAATTTTAAAGTGACTTCTTAAGGGTTTGTCTTCGTATCAATGAAAATACGTGTTGAGGGTGCATTGTGAAACTTCATGGACACCCAAGATATCCACTGGTAATTGGATATCTGTTTGGAACATTGTTGGAAAATTATTGGAACATTGTTTACCCAGAAATTAATATCACACATTTAAAAGCTGCAATGAACAATTCAACTTTTCTCTTTTTAATGATCCAATACACTTTCAGAGGTGATGAATTGATAGTAATGATAACTTGGCTGTAAATGAATGCAGAAAATATTAGTGATAAAATGTCTTCCATTAAACAATTGCTGATGATTAACATCTAAACAGATTAAGGGCCTTTTCACACTTGAATCTTGAATCATCATTGTATTGATGATTGCAATTCGTCTTTAGAGTCATCGGACCTTTCACACGTTCACTCGATAACTGGGATTAAATTCGAATTCCCGAGCAAAGGCGGAATGTGTCCTTGGTGACTTGTGACTAATCAATAATAATAATAATTAACATCATTTATATAGCGCTTATCATAAAGAATATCTCAAAGCATTGATACGATGAGTGCATGTTTAGTATCTACGGAAGTGCTTGAAAAAAAAAAACACGTTAGCTCCGCCCTTAAAGACGTTTTGGAGGCCAAGCCTTTCATACGTAAAATTCGTACCGTAATTTGAGTGAAACTTAATTGAAATTCACCTCCAGAGTAGAATTTGAATTCGTGATTGTGATTAGCGTTCGTGATTCTAGTTTGGGTTACACGTGCTAAAAATTCGTCATTAGCCTTATTTTTTACTGGAATCATCATTCAAATAACTATTTTTTTTTACCGTGTGAAAGGGCGGTAAATTATCCCGGGTAAGAATTACTCCAAAACCGCGTTTGTTAGAGCCACAACCCGTTCCGGTTTTTAACAACTGGTGATGGGTTGTGGATTCATCATACTCGGTTTAAGGGTCAGTCTTGAGGGCACTAACCGCCTTTTCACATTTTAAAAAAAATCGTAATTTGAATGATGATTCCAGTGAAAAATAAGGCTAAATGACGAAATTTAGCACGTGTGAAACCAAACGAAAACCTGATTAGAATCACGGACCCGTTCACGTGTGAAAGAGCCGTAAATTGCAATACGATCATCATAATGAATTATGTTTTCATATAATTTAGGTTTTAATGATCCAGAGACGATAGATCGAAAATTACTTATCAACGTCGGAGATGCTTTTTGTTGTTGTCTCCCTGCGAAATGGCAGAGAAAGTTCAATATCACAAGTAATTATGACGTTACCGATGACAAATATCCAGATACCAAGGTCAGTGCCATTTATGTTTTTGTGTTTGACATGGCTTTTATCGAAATGCCTACTAGAAATTGAAAATACAGATATAATTACTTGCAGAGTATACGCCTATGTGTAAACCAAAGTGCTATTTCACACTTCAATTTGCGCATGAGCAGTGTGTGTGAAGAGTAGATGATGGCCAATAATGATGTCTAGTGGTTAAGGCACCGGCGTTCGAAGCTGGGAGCCCTGGTTCGATTCGCGGCAGAGACAATTTTTCGGCATCACCAATTTTTCAAAGGGTAGATAGCTCTGGGGAACCTTGATTTAAGCTACGCCTACCTTTGTTCTCTTCATCCATTTCTGTCACACACTATATATATGTATATATATATATATATATATATATATATATAGTAACAAAATATGCTGAAGATAAATGGTAATGCTTTCAAAGCCAATATAGTTTTTATTTCCTCGAATTTTCGACGGACCTCCGTCTTCTTCAGGAGTATATACAATGTGTGGTATCAATCAAAATATCCATGAATATATATATATATATATATATATATATATATATATATATATATATATATATATATATATATATATATATATATATATTCATGGATATTTAATGTGGGAATTGAAATAATAAAATCTGTAGTAGATGAGCACCATTCCAACATTTGAGAATGAGAAAAAAATAGCACGCATTACTACATATTTTTTTTTTTTATCACGCTCTTTAGACAATTCAACCCATCAATGGAACGGCGTACACCAAAATTCCCGTGGATGAAACGTCAAAGGAAAATGAGTTCTTGCCATCTTATCTCGATGTCACACACAGACCATCAAAACCTGAGTCAATAACAACAACTGTGTAAGGTCTAATGTAGCAAGCAACATCAGAGATGTGAACTACATGTATATATAAAAAACATCATTCGATGGATTGTAGATTGTTCGAACGTTGTATGGGAGTTTGATCAATATTATGCGAATGTTTTCAGAACGTGATCTTTAATTTAAAAAAAATTAATGTGCGGTACAATCAAGTTACGATTGTTGATGGTATTTGCCAATAACCAAGCCCTGATCGTTTTTGTGACCGAGTTCTATTCAAATCACATCAATGTTCACCATATACCGTATACTGTATGATATCCAGTATGCCTAACATAATCGTGTCCCGTTCTAAAAGTGTCGATCCACGTTCATATTGGGGCAAAAGTAAATTGCAAAATTTTCGGCGCGTTCTGTTGTAAATTTTGAATGGTTAAAGGACGAGTCTACCCCAATAAACAGTTGATTTGAATGAAAGGAGAAAAATCCAAGAAGCATAACACTGCAAATTTCTTTAAATTCGGATGTAAAATAAGAAAGTTACGACATTTCAAAGTTTCGCTTAATTTCACAAAACACTTACATGCACATCCTGGTCGGTATGCAAATGAGCAGACTGATGACGTCATCCACTCACTATTTCTTTTGTATTTTATATATGAAATATGAAAAATTCTAATTTTCTCCTCATTGTCAGTGAACAAAATATTATTCCTGCCTGAGCATGTGGAATTGCCATTATTTTAAGATAATGGTTGATTCAAGTTGGTCCTAATTGTCAAATCTGTAAAAAATTAAATATTGTATAATTTAAACAAAAAACAAAGAAATAGTGAATAAGGGATATCATCGATTCTCTCATTTGCATCTCAACGAGTTGTGCAAATAACTGTTTTGTGAAAATATGCGAAACTTCAAAATGTCATTTTTCTTTCTTATTTTACAACCGATTCTGATGAAACTTTCAGCGTTATACTAGTCAGATTTTCCTTTATTGATTCAAATCAACAATTTTCTGGGAAAAAATTGACCTTGAATAGTTTTTTTGCAAATTTTAATTGTTTTTTAGTGCTTTACAATATCTTCGATATGCATTAAAAAAGTTTGTATTGCATTTCACCATTTTTGTTCAGTTGTCAAGCTCATTTGGGGCAAATCGATATGATCCCCCAGTAATTTCATTAGCCCCCCCCCCCCCCCCCTCCTGTTCCCCGGATCTACACTTACTCGTAAAACTAGTTGTGGGCCTGTAAAGTTGAGACAGAGATGGTGCCTAAAGATACAACGTAATTCACGTTATCAAACATATAGAAAAGCTTTAAACAGACTAAAAATAAGTTATTGACTTCATACAGTGGCGGAGCGTGACCCGGAGGAGACAAAGCATTGGAGGGGCACAGCATTGTTCACAAACAATACAGTTCCCCCTCCAATCAATTGTCTCCTCCGGGTCACGGTCCGCTACTGAACCCAAATCACCCAACCATTTTTATAATTCTGTTTGTGGTTGTGTACATGCTTCCCATCTTTTTCATCAGTCTATTGCAGAAAGTTGTCTTCCATGTGATTGAACATTTACAAGCAGAAAAGCCCCCTCTTAAATGGATGGCCCAGGTTGGAGATATTCATATCTCCATATATATAAAATTCGCAGATCAAAGTGATGAAAATTTGATCAAAATTGGATAACAAATTTATTTATTTATTTATTTATGTATTCATTTATCTACAGTGCGTCCCAGAAAAAACGAAACCGAGATTTAGCGATGATTTATCATAACTTAATCATAAATAAAATAGACAAATGACCTATCAATGTAAAGCTTAGAATCTCCTCTTTCATCTGGTATTACTTAGATTATTTCTCATTCACGCATGAGTGAGCAAAAACAATTTGAAAAGGGGATACCAAAAAGTCACTTGGCGGGCCGTATCTGTGTTTTAAAAAGAAAACCACATTTTTAAAAAGTTCAATATCTGCTCTTTAATTTGATACCTCAATTACAGAAAATAGTCAAGAAATAACAAAGTTCTGGTTATTTGAAATAAGGCTTGAATTTCAATAATTTCAGAAAATGAAGAGGTTTTACAGGCTAGCGTTCAAACTCACCCGACACTCCGTTTTGTTAACGATCAGCCATGCATGAAGTCTTTTGTTACCGTGCGATAGCTTCTGTGGGAAACCGGTGAAAACAAGTTTATTTAATGAAATTAGGGAAATACAAGCATTATTTTGAGGGATCATAACTTTTTTAATTCTCTACCATTTTCTGTGATTGAGGTATCAAAGAAAAGAGCAGATATTGAACTTTTTAGTCATGTGATTTTCTTTTTGAAATTCAGATACTCCCCGCCAAGTGAGTTTTTGGCATCCTCTCTTCGAATTGTTTTTACTCACTCATGCGTGAATGAGGAATAATCTAACTAATACCAGATGAAAGAGGAGATTCTAAGCTTTACATTGATAGGTCATTTGTCTATTTTATTTATGATTAAGTCATGATAAATCATCACTAAATCTCGGTTTCGTTTTTTCTGGGACGCACTGTATATATATATTTATTTATTTATTCATTTATTTATTAGAACATATTTAATCAGGTACAAAAGATCAGCATAAAACTGTTTTTCACCAATGACCTGATGAAAACATAAAGAAAAATATAAATCATCATGTCATACATGAAAATAAAGTAAAAATCTAAATCAAAGACAACCATACTTAGTAACATAAATAAACACATATTGTTACTTAATGATAATATGAATCAATAACGAAGTTATTGGATTTTAAAGAATTGCATTATTCCGGTGAAACAGTTCTGAACATGCATGTCTTTATGGATCCCCACTCGTTCTTTTGTATTTTATTGTATGAAATGAGGTTTATTCAAAAGATTTCTACCAAGAACTAAAACAGTTGGATTGACAACTGATTAAGTACATAATTATTTATTGCTGCAACTTTTTTCATCATAATGGAGTCACATCATTTACGCAGAAAAATGAATCATGTATGATTTCATGTAATAACATAAGAAAAAAGGAAAGTTGGTGTGTGACATCATCAGCCCACCTAATGAATATTCATGACGACGTGCATGTAACTGTTTTCACAAAATATTGATAAACTTTAAAATTCAATAACTTCGTTATTTGTAATCCGATTTTGAAATTTCAGCATTTTGCTCTGTGAATTTTACTCTATTCAGATATGAATAATAATAATAACAAAGAATAGTTTCAGCTCGAACTATCCCTTTAATAGACAACGCCCTGGCGGAATAAAGGGGGATTGAAATCCTCATTCTACATCGTTATACGGTCGATACGGTTGATTGATAAGAAGCATCGCGCAATTTTTTTTTATCAATCTTAAATTTACCTTAATACTTTTTGGAGCTGGTTAATCCGTTTATTTGCGACGCAGAACGTGAGTTAATATGATTATTCGCTCTGTAGAAACATATAGTTCGGTGCGATACTGTTTTCGATTCCGGAAAAGATACGATTCTCTGTAGAAACGCGCCGATTGAGGCGATAAAACCACGAGTTGATGCCTCCGTCATGTCCGTGCGCCGTCTCAACAGATACTCGCTCAAATCGAACCCTGGTAAGATTTACATGATAACAGATGCCTCCCCCACCCATTCCCCCCCCAAAAAAAAAAAAGAGAGAGAGAGAGAGAGAAGAAGAAGATAAAAAGGGGAAAGGAGGAGGAAAAAGAACAAAAATAATGAGGGAAGAGGTGGAGGAAGAGGAAAAGGAGAAAGAAAAAATGGAAGGGAGAGTGAAATTTGAGTATACAAACAGATAGAGTCAAATACTTTTGCAAAAACACGGATAAGAAAAAAGTTTTGAAAACTACCCCGCCCCCCTCATCTCCTTCCATTCCGAACCCCTGCCACTTACCTTGTCACGTAACTATTACAGGTTGATAATATCTCAGACAAAGGTACACATGGACCTCATGATTACTACTGGATTTGTTGAATACAGAAGGACATTGTCACATTTTCATAGATAATTGAAACAAATTAACATAGGTTATTTCATAATCCCTACTTTACACAACCGTTTCACAATAATGTCTGATGATCCATGTCATTAGAACTAGTCAAAGCGGCTTCAAGCCTGAAGGACATTAATCATGCTCTCGTGATGTTTTTCATGGACAATCAAAAGAAAGATGAAGCATGATGCTTTATTTCCCTTGTATCAAACAATGGACCTACTCACAGAATGGTCTGAGAAGCGCTGAAGTGACATTTTGCCCCCCCCCCCCGATAATAAGGTCAATAGTCAATTCTGTCGTTATGATGATTGTCTGGGGAAAGTGAGGTATGTAATTCCTCAAGCGGGAATCAAAGAATAATTAATGAGTCCAAAAGCATCATTACAATTGTGCTATTTTGTAAGAGGTTTTAATCTATTATCTCTTGTTCATCTTGCATCAAACTTTCACTCCATATTCTAATAAAAAAAACTTAATAATAAGTTTATTTATGTAGATATTCATTTCCTTTGATAGAAGCGACTGTAAACACTTTTTTGTTATGTATTTGTGTCTCAACTGTCAGAAATAGGAGTTATCAATTATCTGAAATTCTTTATTGTATATTTTGGTATACTTTTGTACAAATTTTGTCTGTTTTACATGTTTGAAACTCGATATATGATGATTACAACCATGCCTGTTTATTTTAACTGCAAATATTTTGCTGCAGAGTAAATAATAATAATATTAATACGCCATTTTTCCGAGAGTAGCATGCTATTTTCTTTTATACATATAAAGTTGTAACAGTGTATAAAATGGTGTGTGTTGTTAGTTATTACGCTGCAAAAAAGAGATTTGGAAATGTTTTTGTTCTTCAACACCACCGTCTTTGGCAAACAATTTTTATAAATTAGTTCAAAGATGAGCTCAATATGGGGCAAACTATCGATACTGGTGTGACCGACAGTTGCTCGAACTCTGACCAGCTGTTAGAATTTTTATAATCAGTGAGTTACTCAAAATTCGTTGATCAAAAAATTTGCTCACGTAATATGTTCAATAAATTGGAGAGGATTGCCGAACATTCTTGAAGCACCTGATATGAAGTACGTTTAAACTAATTTTTTATTATAGAATTGATCAGGTTGATAGATTGGCCAATATACCAGTGTATAATAGGGCGATGAAGGAGACAATTTGATCCTGATTGCCTATTAACCATTATATTGAATAAAATAAGGATCTAATAAGAATACGTTCACGTCTTTTGTTTGACAAACCCAGACATTTGTCATTTTTACAACTTTTACACACACTCTTTGAGAGACGGCAATGAGTCTAATGTATTCTGATATTGTATTACAATGTTCACATTTTTATGTACTTCATTTCCGATTACGTATACGACAAATGTTTAATAAAAAAGAATACTATAGTAATTTTAAATAGCCTTATCTTTTCCAAATAGGCTTATTATATAGGGTTTTTTTCAAATAAAATCAGGAAGATCACCGCTTTAACATGATTTGGGATAATTCCCAATGGATTTGCTGCTTGCTTTATACAAATCTATAATGGCCTCTTCGAGGTAAATCATTTACTGATGGATTTCTAAATTAACATTTGAATCGAGGGCTGATTTTCACACAAAATCGCTGTAATATGCAGACTTTCTCGTATAATAATTCATACAAAAAATGGACTTTGGACGATGGATTGGTAAGGAAAGAAGTTTCAATTGTACCGTGCTACAAAACTATGGGATTGGCAGATTTCTCGCATTATTGCGTTTCATTCCGCAAACATGATTTTTGCGCATGATAGACCTATATTGTACTTTGGACGATAGAATTTTGCAATGACTTAAAGGGATGGTCCGGGCTGAAAATATAAATAAATATAGTAAAATTCACAGCGCAAAATGCTGAAAATTTCATTAAAATCGGATAACGAAGTTTTTTAATTTAAAGTTTATCAATATTTTAGAAAACAGTTATATATTATGCATATCGTCATGAATATTCATTAGGTGGGCTGATGATGTCACATTCCCTCTTTCCTTTTTTCTTATGTTACATGAAATAATAAATGTTTCATTTTTTCATACAATGTATGTCATGTGTAAATCATGTGCCTCCACTATGATGAAATAAGCAATAAATAACTAATGCACTTAATCAGTTGTCAATCCAATTATTTTAGTTCTTGGTAAAATGAATAAACCTAATTTCATACAATAAAATACAAAGAACAAGTGGGGATATGACATTATCAGTCCACCTATTGAATATTCATAAAAACATGCCTTGAACTGTTTCACCGGAATAATGCTAATCTTTAGAATTCAATTATTTTGTTATTTTTTATCCGATTTTGATCAAATTTTCAGTAGTTTGCTTTGTGAATTTTATTCTATGTATTGAAATATGAATATCTCCAACCTGGACTATCCCTTTAAGTTTAATAATGTACACAATATCTAAATGGTCCATGGTTTGTACCATGGTTATTATTGAACATCTATAGAACATGGTAGATTATATATCTCCCTGGTGACGAGTTATTCAGATGACCATCGCCAAGTCTTGTCCAATGGAATCGTGTCTCACTAAAAAAAAATCCACCATCCCCTGCCATTTTGATTTCAGTCAAAGCGTCAGTCACACCATGGACCTATTAAAGATGGACATTCAATGCTTTCATTACTTTTGATCGAACAAGATCCGCTGCCAAGTGATAAGGTGCATTCCTAACATACAGGTGTTTTGACAATTGCGACTACCAGGGTGTAACTGATCATTCACAAAGGTACAGCTTTCCTGGTTTTGTTGGCTGGGTGTCATGTGTGAGAAAATATTTTTCAATCGACATGCTTTAGATTTGAAGCAGCAAAATTAAGAAGCAGACGATCTTGTTACATAATTATAACATGTATGTTATTATATTTATTGTGATGACCTGGTAAACGCACGGACATTTTGAGAGCTCCCGATATTTCAACAAAATTTGGTGAAAATATCCCTTAAACAGTTGCATATCCGTGAATATGGATAGAGGAATGCGAGATTACAACCTAAGGGCGCAGCAGAAAGGAAAATCTCAATCTACTGCCGCAACTAAAAGCAAAAACAGTGAGGCAAATGCTACAGAAAGTGAGCAGTCCACCACTACCACTACAGGCGCCATGACAGGTGACACGTCATTGCACGAGGAACGCAGCGCTCAGGGAGCAGCCATGATACCCCCGGAACTCGCTTCTTTTATGCTAGAGTCAAGGGCTTCATTCACACAATTAAACGGTAAGCTGGATAAATTTATGGAAGAAATGTCTACTATGAAAGCAGATCTTGCTAATACTAACCACAAAGTATCAGATCTTGAAACGGGTCTTACTCTTACTTCTGATAAAGTTTCAAGTATTGAAAACACTTATCTTCCCCAGTTGCGTTCCCAAATCCTCAAGAAAATAGAAGAACTTGATGAAAAACTACTACTGAATGAAATTCACGATAGGAAATCTAACTTGCTCATTTATGGAGTTCAACAGAGAAATGAGAAGGAAAACACCTACGATGTGGTGCATGAAGTGTTTGTTCATTTTATGGGAATATCAAAGGAAGAAGCGTCCCGGATCCCTCTTGTTAATGCGCACAGGCTACCCTCTTCCACCCGTGGAGTTGCAGAACCTCAACGTCAACCCCCAGCAATCATTGTCAGATTCGTCAGGATGATTGACCGTGATCGTTTGTTGTATGGATTTGAGCGACGACCACGTCAACACTCACCGACATCTACCCAGCAGCCTATCCCACAGCTTCAATCTTCCCCTTACAGTAAAGTTACCATACGCACCGATTTGCCCCCGAAAATGAAAAGGGAGAGGGGTAGATTGGCCTCAATCGCGTATTCACTAAGAAAGAAGGATCAAATGGCTACGAGAATCAAAATTGTTGGATCGAAAGTAATTCTACAAACACGCAAATTCTCGAGGAGTGCTGGAGCAACCCCTGAGAGCTGGTCTGTTTGGTCCGATCCCGGTAGCGAAAAGTAGTGATGTTTACAAATGTCAAAGAAATGTTTCAGAAGCAAATGTAAAGAAATCAGCTAACTCCTTAAAAAAAAATCAATGAAATAATGCTTAAATGAAATATGTACTTGAAGAACAATGAAGAGTGTATTCACGCTGAATAACATCGATACATGAGATAAAATGGTCAGGCGGTGGAATTATGCATTTTTTGTTTTAAATGATATGTATCCTTTGGGGCATTTTTTTTCTTTCTTTTAAAGTTGCTACATGATCAAAATGGTGTGTTAAATGGATAACTAAGACGGCAAAATTTTGCAGATTATAAAACATGAAATTAATATTTATTGAAAGAAAGTGATGGAAGATAGGTAAAGCTGCTTGTCACTTTTCCTTTTCTTTATATTCATAAACAACTTTAAGGTTTGTGAAATCCCCCCCCCCAGAATTGGCTGTAACTAAAGTTGTAACATATAATCATTACCTTTAAAACGGCAAGTAATTAGAGAGAAATGAGAAACGAATGGTTTTTTTTTTGCTTTCTTTTAAAGTTGCTACATGATCAAAATGGAGTTTTAAATGGAAAACTAAGACGGCAAAACTTTGCTGATTATAAAAATATGAAATTAGTATTTATTGAGAGAAACTGATGGAAGATAAGGTGAAGCTGCTTGTCACTTTTCCTTTTCCTTATATTTATAAACAACTTTAAGGTTTGTGAAATCCCTAAACAGGTTGTAACTAAAGTTGAAACATGTAATCATTGGATTTAAAACGGAGAAATGAGGGGTTTTGATGTCCTTCTGGTTTTTTTTGTCCCCCTTATTTTATTTAATGATCAAATACTATGAAAAATATTTAACATCGTTTGACTTGTGTATGTATAATGAGAACAAATGCTAATAAGCATCTAACAACAAGCCATTAAATAGGAATGTTGAACAACGATGAAATTATAGAATACAATGTAACAGAATGATGAATATTTTTTTATTCAATTTGAAAATGCCTTTCACTTTTTTTCTCTATTTTTTACGGAAGTAGGGTGAACAAAAAATAATTATAAAGTGAAAAATTGGCATCAAAATTAGTTTTGAATCAAATAATTGAATTTGGCAGCATGTCCTTAAAAAAAAGAAGCAATAGACAGGTTACGAAGGATTGAATAAGTTGAAATAGAATTAAAAAAAACACATTTTTTTTAAACTGAATGTCCTTTACCTTATGTCACGAACATTTTAATGAATATTATAGAATGTGGTTCCAGTGTACATATATCGTTGCTGCAAATCACCGTTGGATAGGAAATGTTTAACAGGAAGTGATTGAAAGATTTAAATGAAGAAAGGGCAGAATGAAATGAAACAGAATGAGAATACTTTTAGATTCTCCAAATGGAAAGTCCTTCACGTTTCTTCTTTTCTTTAAAAATATCATCATTAAATCATTACCTGTATGTGTAGTAAAATGGTTGCATTGGTATAGTTATTTTTCTTTCTTTTTTTGAGCAAATAATAGTATTCAACCGAAAGATCATGTTATAAAGAAATGATAGAAAGATGACGGAGTGAGAAGAAGGTCTTTTATTTGTTTGTTGTCCTTGTTTTTGTTTTTTCGATTTAAAGACCTTCAATTTCTTGTAGGTTTTCTTTCCTCTTTTTCTTTTGTAAAAGAGGGAAAGAAAATGTTAAAAGACGTTTACAATGACTGATTAGAATACTCAAAGCTGAACCAAAGTATTATAAAAGTATGACAGCAAGTCTTGGATGGAATGAAATAAAAAAAAATTATGACAAAAAAATGCTTAATTACAGCTGTTTTGATATTAAGTCATCTTTAGAAAGAAGTGTTGAAAAGATAAAGAAAGGATTTTATTGACTGAAGAAAAAAAATCACTTCACATAATCTCCTTGCATATAAATATAAAATTACAAAAGAATTATTTAGGTCTTAATTCCTATACTTGTATTTGTATAGATAATGTGGTATGATTTCGTCTAACAGCTTCAAACGCATGCATAAATAATCTCTTTTCTTCTCTTAATGCAACTAATAATTTCAAATAAGGAATACTCCCTTGTTAAATGTATCTGATAAATGTACATGCATAACATCTTGCGTGTCAATTTTTTGGTCTTCTATTTCCATGAAAGGTTGTTGAGGTCAACTGTAAATAAATTATATTTTATATTGGAGTGCCTTTCCTCAAATGGAAAAAAATTGAAAAAGCTGGAGCTGTTATTTGTGTATTGCGTTCCTCTTGCATTTGTAACAAAAAATATAGACATTTTAAACGATTCTACAAAATCTGATGTAGAAGTTTAAGGTCTCGGACACGAGTCCATTATTTTTTGTTATTCCATCAACAAGGATATGCTTGACGTATATAGAAAATGCATTTAAAAAAATGTTATATGACGGTATCGAGAGAGTTGAGATACATAGATTTCATTCAATTCTTTTTTTTCATATTATATAATTTTGTTTACATCAGATATAAAATTATTCAAAAAAAATATATATATAAGGCACACTCATTTGTATATATGTGTATATATACAGGTTTATAATGTATTCGCATGACACTTGCATGTCTATTTTTCAAGTCCTTGAAAGGTTTGCGAGGCCAAGTGTAAAGGATTTTTTTTTTCGTTTACCTATGTTTCAGTGTCTTTCCTCTGATTAAAAACAAGGTCTAGTGGCATGAATAACGGTTTTCAATGGCTTTCAATAACTTGGAGTAGCTTGACCTTTATTTAAACTGCTCAGTTCATCATTGACCTGCTCTAATATGCAATGTTCTTTGTCACAAATATCTATGAATAATTATGATAATGATAATGACAAATTGCAGTTTAGAGGATAATGGAAAATAAAACCATAAATTCTTAGATGTTTTATTATCAAGGCTTGTTTAAATAATTTTATCAATCAATGAAAAAAGGTTAATCAGCAGGAGTTTTTGTAAATCACATCCTTAGACATGTTAGAGGGGGAAAAAGAAGCTAATTCAATGTTAAATTGAGTTTGAATAAATTATTTTTTATATAAGTTTGCATATGTCATAAACCTGTAAAGCATTTTTATTCATAGTGTTCCTAATTTAAGCAAGATGAATAATTTGTACATACACGTACAAATGCAAAATTACGTAGACCATGTACCAGTTTGATTTTAGATTAAGAATATTGTTGCAAAATTCGAACATTGACTCTTTTCACCTCCATTCACTTTACTGGAAAGTCTGCCCTGAATTGTTTGTATCAATGACTATGCCACTTTAAGTATTGTTATAGGGAGGCTTCCCATCTTCGTTATTATCTATGGGAGCTCACCCATGTTCGTTATGCATCTGTTCAGAACGCAAAGGTTAACATTTAGTAGACATTGTATATATGTAAATGTTAACCTGTTGAATCTTTGTTTGTCTGTAGATTTTTTCGTGTTCTCTATGTGCGTAACCAGTTTTTCTTCATCGAATTCTTCTCTCCAGGTCTTTGCCTCGTCCACACTCACGTGCAAGCGGTATCCATGGTCTCCACAGGAAGCGCTGTTTTTCATTTCGTGTTATTCTCACAAAATTCCCGGTCATTGAAAATCAACCTTTTGCAATGTTGAATGATGATGAGTTATACCATTTGTTTAGGCCGAATACTGAAACCCAACAGAAAAATTGCAACCTGCCGTATTTTGAAAACCTTGTATCCAAGGAAATGAATTTAGCTGTAGACTTAAACGATAATAATGACAATAATTATCACAGTTCAAATTACTTTACCATAAATCAATTTAAATCTCCGGAAAAGTCAGCGAATACATTTTCAATCATGCACATGAACATAAGGAGCCTGAGCTGCAACTTCGATAATTTACGTCTTTTAACGGATACATCTCCACAAACGAATTTGTCTGTAATCGCGTTAACCGAGACATGGTTATCTCAGGAATCTAATACTTTATACTCACTTCCTGGTTATACCTTTGTAGAAAATAATAGAGCTAATAGGAGAGGAGGAGGGGTGGGTCTCTATATTAATGAAAAAATAGAATATTTCATACATACAGATCTTAATTGTATGAATGAATTTGCTGAATCTATCGTTATTGAAATTCAAATCCAAAAATCTAAAAACATTATTATAGCGGTATTTTATAGACCTCCCAACTCCAACTCACATATTTTTTTAGAATACTTACAAGATTTTCTACGAAATCCAGTTTTTATAAATAAAGATTGTTATATAGCAGGAGATTTCAACATAGACATATCTAATACTAACCATAATGCCTCACAAGAATTTTTGGACATAATGATATCCTCATCTTTTTTACCATTAATTACAAAACCAACCCGGGTTACTAACCAATCTGCAACCCTTATTGATAATATTTTTTGTAATGTTACTCCTTTACCCGAGTCGGGAATTATTTTATCTGATATCTCAGACCATTTTCCGATATTTTCAAGAGTCCCGTTTAGGTTAACAAAAAATCATTCCCTGCAGCATAAGTTCCGAAAAGTAACGCCAAATAATATAGCGAGGTTGAAAGAAGGTCTAGAAGACACCGACTGGTCTGAGGTGTTCGGTTCGCAAGATACCAATACTGCATATAATATATTCATTAAAAATTTAACCACACACTTAGATAGACACGTACCACTAGTCAATAAATGCTACAATTATAAAAAGAGTCCAAGACTTCCTTGGATATCGAAATCAATATTACGGTCAATAAATCGTAAAAACAACTTATACTATGCCGACAAAATAAATCGTTCAGAGAAGTCGCATCGCAAATACACCATGTATAAAAATACCCTTACAAAAATTTTGCGCAGCGAAAAACGAAAATACTTCACAAACCAATTAATTCATTTCAAGCATGATATAAGAAAAACATGGCAAACTATAAACAATGCCTTGAATAAGTATAGCGTAAAATCGAACATAAAAACAATAAAACACAATGATATCGAAATTCATGATTCTGCCCGGATAGCTGACATATTCAATCAATATTTTTCACAGATTGGAAAAAATCTAGCCGACAATATACCATTAACACAAAAGAAATTTACTGATTTCACTCACCGACCAAATCATAATTCTCTTTTTCTAATACCAGTACATAGGAATGAAATAATAGATACAGTGAATAACTTAAAAAACAAAAAGAGTTGTGGTCATGATGGTATTGATAATATTTTATTAAAAAATGTCATTGAATATATTGTTGATCCTTTAGTACACATATTTAATCTATCCTTAATTAATGGCGTCGTGCCCGACAATATGAAAATATCTAAGGTAATACCAGTGTACAAAAAAGGAGATAAGAATAATGTATGTAACTATAGACCGATATCTTTATTGCCTACTCTATCAAAGATTCTAGAAAGAGTGATATATACAAGACTATTAGAATTTTTGAATAAATATAACATAATTTCTGATTTTCAATTTGGATTCCGCCAAAAGCATAGTACTTCTCATGCCACTCTTTCATTTGTTGAAAAAATCACAAAAGCTATTGATAACTTTGAACATACAGTAGGTGTTTTTCTGGACCTCTCCAAGGCCTTTGACACTATAAATCATGAAATACTACTATACAAACTTGAAAATTACGGAATCAGAGGAAAGGCCTTGGAGTGGTTCAGGAATTACCTAATAAACCGTAAACAGTTTGTTAACATAAACGAACAAAATTCTTCTCCACTAAAGGTTAATTGGGGTGTTCCTCAAGGCAGCATACTGGGCCCACTTTTATTTTCGATCTATATAAATGACATTCACAATTCTTCGACAATGTTATCTTATATTCTTTTTGCAGATGATTCAAATGTACTTTATTCTCATCCTAATCCCGATATTTTAGTCAATATATTGAACATTGAACTGGAGAAGCTAGTACAATGGATAAGATCTAATAAATTGTCAATCAATGTAAAAAAAACGAAATGTATGCTTTTCAGCAATTCTTTAGATAAATTACCATACGATATTAAATTGGACAACGCTGACATTGAAGTGGTCACTACAACAAAATTTTTAGGTCTGATAGTAGACAACAATTTATCTTGGAAAACACACATTGATTTTATATGCCGTACAATATCACGCAATATTGGTGTTATAAATAAGGTCAAGTTTTTTCTTCCAACTTCCTCCCTAAAAATGCTTTATTCAACATTAATTTTACCCTATCTAAACTACGGGATAATTGTCTGGGGAAATACACATACATCATATCTAGAACGAATATTACTTTTACAGAAAAAGGCATTGCGCGTTATTTTTAATATGTCCTGGAGATCCCACACAGACCAATTGTTTATTGACAATAAAATCTTAAAAGTAAAAACATTATATCAATATAACTTGGGTCAATTTATGTATCAATTAAATAATAATATGCTACCATCAATCTTTGATTCTTCATTTAATAAAAACAAAACTATTCATAAATATCCTACACGTCAATCCGAGGAATTTCATTTTCCTCTACCCCGGACAATTCTTGCCAAATCCATCTTCACTTTCGAAGGCCCTCGACTTTGGGGCACTCTTGATAATACTATCAAAGATTCCCCAAGCCTAAATTCTTTTAAATTTAAGTTGAAAAAGTTTCTCCAAGATACTCGTTAGTTTTTTTAACTCTTCATCACTCATACATTATACTTTTCATATATATACTCAGCACTACGAGCTGTGAAATATGATATTTTTCGTTTTCCTGTTGATCCGTAAATTCGCTGTGAGTGTTGGGGCAAGAATCTGGAGACCACTGATCTTGCTATTTTCTCTCATTTCTATTTCTTTCTTTTTATTCTTTTAAACTATTCATTCAGATAGTTTTACGTTCAAATTTCTACCATGTTGTGTTTGTGTTTTGTTTATATTCTTCATACGTATGTTATAGGAGGCTGCATCCTACAAGCTTCGCTTTTTAGCAGCCTCCTCCGTTTCCGACCTGTTATCTTGAGTATTATACATAATAAGTTTCTTTGTTTTATTGATTATAATTATATCAAGATGTATGTAACAAAACTATTGTAAATGTAAATGATTGTTGGAAATGGAAAAAATAAATGAAATGAAATGAAATTATAGTATGTTATTATTTGATCCGCACATTAATGACCCCCAAGAACATTAAGAGATAAACACTCTCTATGCACGATATGAGCCATGTATCTCGAGATTATTAGGAGGAAAATTTGAAAAATGGGATTACAAATAATAGACAACCTATCACAATACTCCCTCCATCTTAAAATATGCATAAATTTTCCCAAACAAAACACATGGAACTAAGATTGCCAAAGGCTGTTGTACAAAGAGTTACGATTGATCCTATCAATCCGTAACTCTATGGAAATCCATTAGTGTCATATTTTTTTCTACGAAAATTTTGCACAATGTCCTTTTTGTGCAAAGAGAAGCGCAGTGAATTTTCGAGAAAACAGTGAATGCATGAATATACATCACAGCTAGAAAATATTTTGAACATGCATAATAGATGTTGACGTTGCTGGCCGTCCATAGTTGCGATTGATCGGATCAATCGTAACTCTTTGTACAACAGGGCCCAGAACTGCACATCGATTTTCCAGGATTTAAGTGATTTATCATCTTCTGCGCATATTTCTTTCAATTCATGGCCGAATTGACGGCGGAACACGGTAGGATGAATGTAGAAAAATATGAAGAGAATGTTATTCAGAGTACGATGACGGTCACATGTTAGTGAATATGTTTGACACTAAAAAGACTGGGGTTGAATCAGCCCCCCCCCCCCTCTACATTTTTCGCGATAGATCTGCCATACATTTCTTTTTTTAGCGCGTTGCTCGCTGACTTTTTTACTATCAAGTCTCGCGCAACTTTTGAGACCAAACTTGCGACCCCCGGGTACACGGTTCCCAAAATTGCTCAAAAGCGTGAATTCGTGTACGAATCCAATGTAAATAGGGTTTTTAGTCAAAATTCGTAATTGTATAATAATTTTTCATTTTACTGATTAAAATCAAAATCAAAATAAAGTCTTCTACAATTTCCACTGAAAAAAAAACATTAAAAAAGTCGAAAAAACAAGGAAATACGTAGAAAAATAAATGTGATGTTGAAAACATATTTGATCATATAGAGTCTGTGAACCAAAAATTAGCATTTTAGGGGCATTATTGAATTACTTAGAGCAAAGTTCCGAATTTACGCATAAATTAGCATTATATTAATTAGCAATAGTTTTTTTTTCTTCAGAATTTAATGGTAAAGTTTTGTAGATTATGCCATGGGTAACGCGTTTATCAAATTTTCGTCGCGATCGCACGACCGACGGCCGAGATTTTGAGGGAGGATGAATCAGCCCCCTTCCCCAGTCTTTTTAGGCGTCGAAACGGCCCAGTCTATTTTGGATTAAAAGTTATTCAAATGAACATAATGTTCTTTTGAAAGACAGAAATGCTCTTTTATCCTACATTTAAAGGAAATATTATAGGCATTCTTGGTAACTATGTGTTCATAAATAGAGTACGTTATCAGATAATTTTCTCACTTGATAAGAAGTTGCAGCGGCACTCGAAAGCTCGTGAACTTGTGAGCTAGTGAACACTTTTTGCGAGAGTGATCACGAATTTCCTAGAAAGCCAGTGAACACTTTTTGCGAGAGTGATCACGAATTTCCTTGTTGACAATAGTAGATTGCGAGACAAATGAATACCCTCTAGTGATTATTTCAATCCGCAATAATGAACCTATTTAGTATGTGTTCATTTGTTAACAAAAAAAGTTAACAAGTTTATTTCGCGTGCATCCCGGGGCCCACTTTTTGGAGAGGGGGATGGCACGTACAATCACACCCCCCCCACACACACACACTCACACTTTACAAGACAGAAAGGACTTTTTTCAATTTGACTATTACTACAGTGTTATAATGCGGCGATTCATCTTTAAATGCAGTCCACCCCAACAAAAAGCTGATTTGAATAGAAAGAGAAAATTAAAACAAGCATAACACTGAAAATTTCATCAAAATCGGACGTAAAACAGGGGCGGATCCAGCTTTCGCCAATAGGGGGGCCGAAAATATTTTCATAATTTTTCTGGATTGGCCGCTACAATCTGATTTTTTTTGGGGGGGGGTTCAGGGGGTAGTCCTAACTAAAGACTGAAGTTTTAAGTATATGTTAGTTTTTGTTGTTATAAACAAGATAAGGTATCTCATGTGGTCTTAATATATAATGCGAGCGCTTTGTATGAGCTAAAATTCTTTGATATCATATTTTATGTCCTTAGAACTGAAGATTCTGAGCAGTTTTTATAATCATGAACAAAGATAAGTATCCAACTAAACAATGCGAGCGCGAAGCGCGAGCCGAAAATTTATTATAGTAACGTAAAAAGAGACTCAATTAGGGCTGTTTTTATTGATTAATGGAGAGGATACAAGTATCACTAATTAAATAAAGAGAGTGCGAAGCGCAAGCTCAATTTTTTTTTATATTCCGACCTGACTGAAAACTGCAGTCTAAGCGCGTTTTTATGTGTCTCAAACAATTAACTGCGAGCGCGAAGCACGAGCTTAATCTTTTGATATACTGACATGATAAAGGAGCATTTTGACAAATTTTGGAAAGAATTTCCAAAGAGGATAGGTATCTCACAAATCAAACAATATGAGCGCAGCGCGAGCTAAATATTTTGATACAACAATTTGTGTAAATCAATCATGATGAAAGTTTGATGTGCGAGCTAAAATATTGTGTGCTAATTGATTTCAGAACTGGATATATTAAGTGTCATTTAATCCTCTTGAATGGGATTCATTACACAGGCAATGCGAGCGCGAAGCGCGATCGAATTTTTTTTATATAAAGTCTATTTTCCAATTCTTCCACTCACCTTCTTCTTGTTTCCTTTCGGGGTCGGGCCGGCCGTTATGAGGTTGTAGATTACACATCATGAGTATAATACCTCTTTCTTACTTTTCTTCATGTTTTTCATAGTTTCTATCAAGTCAAAGAATACACTTTTTTCTGCAGGTTGTCAAAAAATAGGGGGGCGGGGCCGGCTCGGCCCCCTCCTGGATCCGCGCCTGTAAAATAAAGTTATAATATTTTCTAAGTTTCACTTAATTTCATCAAAACAGTTATATGCATATCCTGTTCGGTATGCAAATGAGGGACGAAAGACGTTACTCACTCGCTATTTCTCTTGTATTTTATTAAATGAAATATGAAATATTTTTATTTTCTCATCATTGTCATGTAAACGAAGTTTCATTCCTCCCTGAACACGTGGAATTCCATTATTTTTGTGGTTCAGGCAAGGAAGTCCTAATCGTCAAATTCGTAAAAATTGAAATAATGAATAATTAAAACAATAATAACAGAAATAGTGAGTGAGTAGCACCATCAACTCTTTATTTTACATATCACTGAGTTGAGCATAGAACTGTTTCGTGAAAAATAAGCGAAACTTTAAAATGTCATAATATTCTTATCTTACATGCAATTTTGATGAAGTTTTCAGCGTTATTCATGTTTGATTTTTTTTCTATCTATTTAAATCAACTGTTTTCTGGGGTGGACTTGACCTTTAAAGGGGTGGTCCAGGCTGAAAATATTTATATCTTAATACACAGAGTAGAATTCACTGAGCAAAACGCCGAAAATTTCATCAAACTCGGATAACAAATAATAAAGTTATTGAAGTTTAAAGTTTAGCAATATTTTGTGAAAACAGTCGTCATGAATATTCATTAGGCGAACTGATGATGTCACATCTCCACTTTCCGTTTTCTTATGGTATTACATAAAATCATACTTTTTTCATTATTTCATACTTATGTGAATAATATGTCTCCCTTGTAATGAAATAAGTTGCAGCAATAATTATCTAATGCAAGAAATTAGTTGTCAATCAATTTTTTCTAGTTCTTGGAGGAAAATAATTGAATAAACCTAATTTCATATAACAAAATACAAAAGAACAAGTGGAGATGTGACATTATCAGTCCACCTAATGAATATTCATGACGACTGTTTTTACAAAATACTACTAAACTTTAAAATTCAATAACTTTGCTATTTGTTGTCCGATTTTGACGAAATTTTCTGCATTTTGCTCAGTGAATTCTACTCTATTTATTAAGCTATAAATACTTTCAGCCTAGATCACCCCTTTATATTGACCTCATTTTGCATCCTAATAACGCAAATCCATTGTATCCGCTGCATCATGACAGTATAATAACGCCATTCATGAATTCTATGTTTCCCATTACTTTTAAATATGGCTATAACATACAAAATAACATGAACAAATCAAAACGTCATTCAAATACACTGTTGTGAATGGAGGGGGTTATCCTCGTATGGAAGCGGGGGATAAAAACATTGGTATAATTCAAGTGTATGATGAGTTACTGATGACATTGATAATGTCGTTAATGAATTGCTTAGGCATATTAGGACAACAATATTTACCACCACATGTCTTTACAATATAAAGGAGACTTTAAATCACATTAAATGCACAACAATCTAATGAACATTTCAAATATGAATTTGTTCAAAATTTCAAATGTTACATCATCTCCAAATATAATCTTAAAGATGGTTAAAAACCTTTCCCTTTTGTGATCCTTTTCATTATTTTGCATCATTGTGCTATTTCCATGTTTTCGGGAGTTTATAGTGTGGCATGTGATGATCTATAATCGTTTCATAAGGCACTCGTATTCCCGATAATTGTGGTTCTATTTTTCCATTCTAATCTCACCTATAACCAGTGGGCTAATGAGTTTTCATTGAACAATCCTCGACTACTTATTTGCTATTTTTACTATAATAACTTCATATTTCTTTTTTTTCTTTTCTTCTAGAGTTTAGTATTTGATAATGCTCTGATGCTGTATTGAGCGCTATATAAATGCGGAATATCATGATCATTATTATGATTACACACCACTTGAAGGACGTTTTTGGACATCATTCTGTCTACCAAATACTGACAATTTACTCGTTCGCATATTGATATTAACTGTAATTCAGTAAATTTACACAACAAACCATACAATGTAGTCATTGGAATTAAATCGTTATCATGGTTATAGGCTTATAATAAAAGATGGTATTATTACGTATGATAAACCTCGTGTTTTGGATGTCCTACATTTTTTTTACTTGTATTGCTATCATCCCCCCACCACACACACCCTTACACACACACACACACACTGCTCGTAACGGACTTACGCCACTGGTATAACTAATACGTTGAAATCGAGGGAAAATCTGTAACTAAGGAATCAAAAGAAAAGTGTGCGTTTAAGTAAATATGCATAATTCTTAGAATACTATATTTTCTCTGATTTTGAAAAAGAGTTTGTTCTGTAAAAATATATATATTTATATAGTGCGTCCCGCAAAAAACGAAACCGAGACTCAGCGATTATTTATCATAACTTAATCATAAATGTAATAGACAAATGACCGACCATTGTAAAGCTTAGAATCTCCTCTTTTATCTGAAATTACTTAGATTATTCCTCATTTACGCATGAGCGAGCAAAAATAATTTGAAGAAAGGATACCCAAAACTCATTTGGCGGTGGGTATCTGAATTTCAAAAAGAAAATTACATACCTAAAAAGTTCAATATCTGCTCTTTTATTCGGTATCTTAATCACAGAAAATGGTCGAAAATTTAAAAAGTTCTGTTCCCTTGAAACAATGCTTGTATTTCCATGATTTCATTAAATAAACGTTTTTTCACCGGTTTCCCACAGAAGCTATCGCGTGGTTAACAAAATGGCTGATCGTCAAGAAAACGGAGTATCGAGTGAGCCTGAACGCAAGCCTGTAAAACTTCATCGTTTTATGAAAATTATTGAAATTCAAGCCTTATTTCAAATAACCAGAACTTTGTTATTTCTTGACTATTTTCTGTAATTGAGGTATCAAACTAAAGAGCAGAAATTGAACATTTTAAGAATATGGTTTTCGTTTTGAAACCCAGATACAGCCCGCCAAGTACTTTTTGGTATCCCCTCTCAATTTTTTTTTGCTCACTCATGCGTGAATATCAAAATTTTTCAGCTCGCGCTTCGCACTCGCATCATTTGGTTAATGAAATACATATGGTCTTAGTGAATTCCTACAAACAAGCGTTAGAATGCCCCTTTTGAGGTCTGAATCTCCTAAATTTTCAGCTCGTGCTTCGCGCTCGCAATAGATGATTACTGAAATGCGTATGTTAATAATCATGATTACAATGACTACAAGTGCTTCGTGTAATTCTAACAAAACCAGCAAGCGCTTAGCACTCGCATTAGGTGATTGTGGTGAGATATGTAATGGATTTCTTAAATATGGATCTTAAAATCTCCCTGTTTGCGGTCAATATAAACAAAATTTTCAGCTCGCGCTTCGCGCTCGCATTATTTAGCGAGACAGGTACGTATCATAATTACAAAAAGTTAATCATAATGTCCCTTTTTAGGTCTGAAGATAAAAAAAAATTAAGCTCGCGCTTCGCACTAGCATTATTTGATCAATGAGATACATATCTGTTTAATATACGGCACTGTCCTTAAAACGTGTCTAGGTATACCTGGCAACAGAGCGCGCGAAGCCCGCTCACTAAGTGACTCAACATTTTTGCTGGTGCCCCCCCCCCCTAATGCCGTGACCCACGGTACGCCACTGGTCCACAAAACACTTGGTTAAAAATGTTTCCAACTCTGGGAGTAGTTTTTACCCACAGCACATATTATTGGTATATATAATTACCCAGAATTTGATAAAGTACTACCCAATTGTTTTGAAGACAGTACGTTGCCTAACATTTGTAAGAGTGTATGATACGAGTTAGTTTGCCAGTATAGACTCTGGTTGAAACTGATCATTGGTGTGTCCGGGAACGAGACTAGATGAAAGATAACTAATTTGCTTTTCACACTGCACTTTTTTCCTTAACCCCGGGAAATTGGTGGGGTTAAGGGGGATCTTAGTCCCGCCAATTTCACGGGGACAAGCTTAGCCCACTTCGTTTTCACACTACGTTTTAGCAAAGTGGGCTAGCACGGTATATCTGGCCCTGCCAAAAAGCAGGGTTAGCCGGCTTGTTGTGGTGTTAGCCATGGGCGGAAATCCCAGGGGGACGCGTCCCCCTTGCCACAAATAGTAGGGGGCATAATATCAAATCTCCCCCTACTACTTTTTGGGAAAGAAATACATCATTTAAAATCGAAATAAAACATGTATTTATGTATTTTGGACGAGATGGCCCAACTTTTTGGGAGCTAACCTTCTTTTTTTTCTTTGCTTGTCAAATACATTTTGGTCTAAATGACCTTATATACATTTGGGGTGATAAACTTTTTTTGTTTGGTTGTCAAATTTTTCAGCCCCTGGTCCCCCTACCTTTGAGGAGAGATTTCTGCCCTTGGTTTTAGCACCACAATTCCGGTGCTAAGAGATGCAGTGTGAAACGAAACCGGGCTAAGGAAAAGTGGGGCTAAGCATTAGCCAATCACAGAAGTCGAAATTGCACGTTCAAGGTCAAGTTCACCTCAGAAAAATGTTGATTTGAATCAATAGAGAATAATCAGACAAGCACAATGCTGAAAATTTCATCAATATCGGATGTAAAATAAGAAAGTTATGACATTTCAAAGTTTCGCTTATTTTTCACAAAATTGTTATATGAACGAGTCAGATACACTCAAATGAGAGAGTCGATGATGTCACTCACTCAAAATTTCTTTTGTTTTTAATGTTTGAATTATACAATATTTCAATTTTTACGAATTGACAATTAGGACCTCCTTGCCTGAACCACAAAATGTTAAAATAGGAATTCCACGGGTTCAGGGAGGAATGAAACTTCATTTCACATGCAATGACGAGAAAATCAAAATATTTCATATAATAAAATACAAAAGAAATAGTGAGTGAGTGAGTGATGTCATCAGTTCCCTCATTTGCATACCGACCGAGATGTGCAAATATCTGTTTTGTGACATGAAGCGAAACTTAAAAATGTAATAACTTATTTTACATCCGATTTTGATGAAATTTTCAGCATTATGCTTGTTAGATTTTTTTCTTTTTATTCAAATCAATTTTCAATTCAAATTTTGTTGGCGTGTACTTGTCCTTTAAACATGATCTGTGTGGCAAAACCATCAATATTCATGAACTGTTATAGTCCAGGGTTAATGCGTTAACCCCGGCTATTAAAGCAAAATACGTAGTATGGGGTTAAGGGAGGCAGTGTGAAAGCAAGAAAAGATAGTATAAGGATAGGCGCGGCCCGGGTATAGGATAGTATGGGGTTAAGGAAATGCAATAAGAAAAGCATATTACTTGCTTTATGCAATTAAAGGGATGGTCCGGGCTGAAAATATTTATATCTTAATACATAGAATAGAATACACTGAGCAACATGCCGAAAATTTCATCAAAATCTAATAACAAATAAAGTAATTGAAGTTTAAAGTTTAGCAATTTTTTGTGAAAACAGTCGTCATGAATATTCATTAAGTGGGCTGATGAGGTCACATCTCCACTTTCCGTTTTCTTATGTTATTACATAAAATTATAATTTTTACAACATTTCATACTTGTGTGAATGATATGTTTCCCTTATAATAAAATAAGTTGCAGCAATAAATATCTAATGCACTAAATCAGCTGCCAATCCATTTTTTCTAGTTCTTGAAGGAAAAGAATTGAATAAACCTAATTTCATATAATGAAATACAAAAGAACAAGTGGAAATGTGACATCATCAGCCCACCTAATGAATATTCATGACGACTGTTTTCACAAAATATTGCTAAACTTTAAAATTCAATAGCTTTGTTATTCGTTATCCGATTTTGATGAAATTTTCGGCATTTTGCAGATTTGCTCAGTGAATTCTACTAAGTGAATTTGTTAAGCTATACATACTTTCAGCCCGGACCATCCCTTTAATGAGATGAACCAGAGCCTGTATCTCCCTGGATGAACAGTGACGAGTTAACATCATCATCTAGTCATGTCCCATGAAATCATGTCCCACTCAAGAGAGCAATCGTCCTACCTTTCAATATTTATGCAAGAGTTCGGTCACACTACCGGTTTTCGCACCGTACTCCAAGCCGATACAACATCGATCACTGCCAAGCGGCTTAGCAGCAGGTATGGTAGTGCGGTCGCATGAGGATAAAAGCTGACGGCATTTGGCTCTATGCTCACACATGGTCTCGACATCCAAACCGACGATGAGCGCCGTCGTATCTTTGGGCGTCTGGGACTACGTCCTTTTCGCTATTATGCTCTTTATTTCTGCCATCATCGGCATTTACTCGGCCTGTTCAGGGGACAAACAACGGACTGCGGATGAGTATTTCCTAGGAAATCGTAAAATGCACGTCGTCCCAGTCGCACTTTCAATGATGATTACCTACATATCGGCTATGTCGGTCCTAGGCATCCCGGGAGAGATCTACCTGTTTAATACTATGTATATGTGGAATATCCTCGGGTATGGTATAGGAGCACTTGTCTCTGCCCAGTTGTTTGTACCCATCTATTTTGAATTGGAATTGACAAGTATATACGAGGTTTGTAAAAGTGCCCTTTTCCTAATTTCTTGATAAATCGAAAAATACATATTAAAAGTAACAAATAAATAATAAATAAGTAAATTTGAAATGAAGCTAGAACCGAACTGGTAAGGGATTACGATTTTGATTGCTTATAAAAGGCTTTTCATTAATTTTTTTCGGATTTTTCAAGCGCTCTTAGAGCCAGTTATATAAGCCTGTTCACGGTTGTAAACTGCGCACAAGCAGTAAAAGGTCATTTGAGATATAAACCATGAAGTTGGTTTTCAAATTCACTGATAAGCATTTGTGATGCTTATCAGTGAAAAAAAACTTTACCCCTGATGTACTATTCTAGTCACATACTCTATACAATGCCTTTCATTCTTAGAATTTTAATGCTTTGCCGGGGAAAACTTACGCAACATCTTCATTTGAAATGTCAGTGCTCATCCTAATGAAAAATCGCAAAGGTCATTTGAGAAAAGTCGATCATCAGCTAACGGTTAACTGGCTTATTCTATGGATTCACATTACCCCCCCCCCCCCCCGCGCGCACTTGCCGGTGAAGCAGTTCTCTGGGTCAGATGCATAAAAAGCAGCAATTGCTTGTTCCAGGCTTTTGCTTGATTCCGTATGCATAAAAAATGAGCTTGCTAGTAAGCTCAAGCAAGGCCTGGTAGCATCTACTTGACGATTAAACTATCGCTAAAAAGTGTATGCATAAACCGAACATTAAGCTTGTTCGTTTAAGCATGATTTGCATGGGGGTAACCGTAAAGTAGCCTATATGAACATGTTTTCTTCCTAGTAAGTGCAAAACCGAATGCAAACTATAATAAACTTTATTGATTAGAAACAACTTAAAGAATAGTTCGACACCACGTCTAAGGAAAAAAAATGTTACATGAGAGAAGCGGTGTTTTGCAATGCCACACCCGTACCTCTGCGTTCGAGTTCAGCCTTTGTTCTGTGAGTCGTGTTCGCACCAGCGGGACGTCGGCATTAATCTAGAATCGAGGTCTCGAAAATGGAAAAACGGAATTCGGCTTTGTGATTCTTTTTCTAAAAACGCGAAAAGCAAATCACTATAGGGAACACATGAGTATTACACACCCCCATTCACTCACGTTTTATATCATAGGTCATCAAAAAATCATTAAATATCTATCCCTCGATAGATTTTGCTTTAATTCACTGACATTAGTCACAATTAACAGTACATTAAGACTTGATATGTTAATTAGGTACTTGCCTCGCTCAATCAAAAGTTAAATGGCCTGAAATAAGACTAACCATAATTTCGGCCAGTTCATTGGCACAAAGACCAGAACTGCATTGTGGGTAATAATAATTAAAATGAAATACAAAACTGCAGTCTAGCCTCCCCAAACGCTTTAATTATGAAAGAGTATGAACGTAGCATTTTCTCTATCGTTTTTCTTTTGATATACAAACATTTAATCTATTTTTAATGAATTATTTTAATCAATAAAGTCATGTGATCTTTACTTACGCCTGTCCGGCATGCTTTGCGCGCGGTTGAATTACTCTCATGTGCCCTATATCAGAATTATCTTCGTAGAATCCAATGAAGTAAACCACCGTTGAGTAGTAGAATTAACCAGTTGTCTCACGATGGATCAAACGTAGTGGGAAAGCGACGTTATAGCCACCGTTATAGCATATATACGCTGGGAAGACATGGATGTCGATCGGTATTCATGGTTGGAGGCTGTTTTGTTCTCTTGTGAGGGATTAAAGTTTTAGGGGCAAGACATGACATGAAAGGCAAAATCAATTTCAAAATGCTGTGAGAGAAGGGAAGCGATCGAGCCATATAAATTAAAGTTCATCCAAGGCCTATAGAACCTCAAATGTTTGATATACTTTCTTAGGGGATCCACGCTCTACAAGCAATGCTTTTTAGTGGATCCCCTCATTTCCATATCAGATTCTGTTAAAACTATTTTACAAATATTTTGTAACTTGTAATTGATTTGTAATCATTGTTATCACATTTCATTTGTTTTTGTCTATATTTATAATGTATGTTTGATTTGTATTTGCTTGTAATGTTGATAATGGAAATGGAAAATAAACTTGAACTTGAACTTGAACCTAATTCTAAATCAGTTACGAATTTTCAGTTTTGTGAAGAAAAATCAATTAATTCCAAATGATTTTAAGTAATTCAAAAAGTTTAGCAGTCAACAGAAAAAAAGATATTGCCAGAAAGAATGAATGCATGACTGCTGAAGGATTCAAACGATAAGTATTCTGTAATACAAGAAAGGATAATTGTATTGTTCCCAGAGTTACTGAATCATCAAAAGAAGTCAGTCGGAGTTGACGGGATTGATTCGTTCCCTGTTGAAAATATCTGCCCTAAAATGTCAAACTGTCACCTATTTAATTTGCTAATCGATATACGGAGGGATATTCCCTGTGACGGAAGGAAACTCTCGTGAATGTGAAAGGAGATAAACTTGAGGTTAATAGTTATGAACCTATATCAATATTAATTTGTTTATCCAGAATAAATGAAGAAATGATTCAAAAACATTTCATTCGATTTCTCCAGGAAATAAAGACATTCTAACCGATTACCAATCAGGTTTTCGCCCATTGCACTCCACATGGTGCGGGACATGGTGCAGCCTTTACTATAGTTACAGATGTTAGGCTCCATTCAGTTGCCAAGCCATGAATACAGAAGCTCTTTTGTTGATCTCCGTATAAAGGTGTTCGATCGCATAATACTAA
This sequence comes from Lytechinus variegatus, assembly GCF_018143015.1. Classification (NCBI taxonomy): domain Eukaryota; kingdom Metazoa; phylum Echinodermata; class Echinoidea; order Temnopleuroida; family Toxopneustidae; genus Lytechinus; species Lytechinus variegatus. Next base: position 25,487,992 of record NC_054746.1, on the reverse strand, counting down.
AGGTCAAGTCCACCCCCAAAAATATGTTGATTCGAATCACAAGTGTAAAATCATACACGCATAACACTGAAAACTTAATCAAAATCGGACGTAATACCAGAAGTCATGGCAGTTTAAAATTTCGCTTATTTTTAACAAAACAGTTTATGCACAACTTGGTGCTATGCAAATGAGAGAGTCGATGTCCCTCCCTCAATATATATTTCATTATTCATTATTGTTTCAATTATGCAATATTTCAATTTTTACAGATTTGACAATAAGGACGTAATTGATTGAAACATTACGGCCCGAATTCACAAAGGTGGTTTCTGCAGAAACCACCTTTGTGAATTCGGGCCGTAATGTTAAAACAATAGTAAATCTACATGCTCAGTAAGGAATAAATATGTGTTCCAAAGGCAGAAAGGACAATAAGGAGGAAATTAGAATTCGATTTTTATATTGCTTAAAATGTTCCCGCTTTCCGGTCAGTATATCAAAAATTTGAGCTCGCGCGATTTTTTTTTTGGTGAAATACGCGATAATGAGTTAGATTGAAAACTCTTGTCACATAACACCTAAAATTTATTTTCATTTGTAATGTATACACAAGACGCAATTTTCATGGGATTGCAACGAAGTGAGAAATATCATTAACAAGTGGAATGCCTCTGGCCGTCTCACATGCATCACGCAGTTCAATATAGCATCAGTGCTGACTTTGAAAACTACTCTGACTCGCACCGGATGTTCAGTGATACATGGTTACTTTTATGTCCACTTTTTATGAACTAGACCAATAAACTTACAGAGATATGATGGTAATTCAACAAAAAAAAAACCAAGATGGCCAAAATTCATTGACCTTACATGACCTTTGACATTGATCATGTGACTTGAAACTCGCACAGGATGTTCAGTAATACTTGATTACTCTTATGTCCAAGATTCATGAATCAGATCCATAAACTTTCAAAGTTATGATGGTAATTCAACAGATACACCCAATTTGGCCAAAGTTCATTGACCTTTGACCTTGGTCATGTGACCTGAAATGCGCACAGGATGTTCAGTGATACTTGATTACTCTAATGTCCAAGTTTAACGAACTAGACCAATAAACTTTCAAAGTTATGATGGTAATTCAACAGATACCCCCATTCGGCCAAAGTTCATTGACCCTAAATGACCTTTGACCTTAATCATGAGAGCTGAAACTTGCACAAAATGTTCAGTGATGCTTGATTACTATTATGTCCATGTTTCATGAATCAGATCCATAAACTTTCAAAGTTATGATGGGAATTCAACAGATACCCCCAAATCGGCCAAAGTTCATTGACCCTAAATGACCTTTGACCTTGGTCATGTGACATAAAACTCACGCAGGATGTTCAGTGATAATTGATTAACCTTATGTCCAAGTTTCATGAACTAGGTCCATATATTTTCTAAGTTATGATGACATTTCAAAAACTTAACCTCAGGTTAAGATTTCGATGCTGATTCCTCCAACATGGTCTAAGTTCATTGACCCTAAATGACCTTTGACCTTGGTCATGTGACATGAAACTCTAATAGGATGTTCAGTAATACTTGATTAACCTTATGGCCAAGTTTCATGAACTAGGTCCATATACTTTCTAAGTTATGATGTCATTTCAAAAACTTAACCTCAGTTTAAGATTTGATGTTGACGTCGTCGGAAAAGCGGCGCCTATAGTCTCACTCTGCTATGCAGGTGAGACAAAAATGTTCTTTGTGAATTTTAAGAAGATTACATTTTTATCCAACGTATGCACTATTCAATGGATCAATTATATTTTATAAAATACATAATTATATCATCAACAATTGGAGGAAAGCACCATTCAGTTATATTTCCCAAGACATTTTTTTATGATGTTCTTTTGTTTTTGTTTAAATTTATTCATGTCTAGTTAAGTGTAAGACCAATTTCCCTTTTGACTTCTTATGCATTCTTAAAAATGTTGGGTAACATACTGGCCACACAATAATTGGTTAAAACCACTGGCGGATCCTGGGGGCAAAGCCGGCCTGTGCCTCCCCCCCCCCTTTGAGAGGCACAATTAAAATTCCTAATGTAAAAATGCCTTTGAAACAGAGGTGTGCCCCCCCCCCCTTGAAAGTGAAGAATTCTTTTTCTTATTAAAATTTTCCGTCTGGAAATTGTACCCCCCCCCCTTGGAAAATCCTGGATCTGCCCCAGGTTAAAACTTTATCCAAGGTAGGACGATTGCTCTCATGAGTGGGACATGATTTCATGGGACATGACTGGATGATGATAACTCGTCACTGTTCATCCAGGGAGATGCCATTCTCTGGTTCATCTCATTAATTACATAAAGCAAGTTATTTTTTTTTCTTCTAGTCTCGTTCCAGGATACACTAATGATCATTTTTTAATCAGTCTATACCGGCAAACTAACTCGTATCATACACTCTTAAAAATGTTGGGCAACGTACTGTCCTCACAACAATTGGTTAAAGCTTTATCAAATTCTGGGTAGTTTTAAACCAATAATGTGTGCTTTGGTTGAAAAATACACAGTATTGGTTGAAAACTACCCAGAGTTGGGTGATTTTTAACCAATTTTTGTGCGGACAGTATGTTGCCCAATATTTTAAGAGCGTACACAAGATGGGTCAACCTTGATGTGACCTACGAACATTTTGCGTATTCTTGGACATGAGTCCAATATGAACATTGAGTTGACGGTTTTCCGCATCATCTACTTCCCAGGGTAGGCTAGCCCAAATAATTATTTTTTCATTTCATTTTTACACCTAGTACTTGGAACTCCGTTTCAACAAGACCATACGTGTAATCAACATGATTATATTCTTCTTCCAAACGGTATGTATTCATTAGGCATTGTAGTGAAGTAATGGGAAGATTTTTGTTAAGATTATTTTATATAAGACCAAGTATATTTAAGAAATTAAAAATATATTTAAAATATTTCATTAAAATATCTGATTTAAGATAAGATAATTTTGGCATTTTAAAGTTTTCCTTCTCTGAGGAAATACAATTATATTTCATTCACACTGCAAAAACGCCGGTGTTAATTTAACACCATCCCGGAATCTATATATGTCCACACCAGAGAAGTATTGAAGCAACGCCAGTTTGGAATCAAAGGCAATGATTAAAAAAAGAACAACTGCAACACAAAACTGGATTTTAATGTCATTGTATAAAATCAATTTCAAGGTGGAATCGATTCACAAATTAATTACATGTTTGGATATGTCTTTACTTCTGTAACACCAAACAAAAAATGCCGAAATGTTTATTAATAATCCTTTAACACTTGTATTTTTCTGATTTGTTTCAACAGATTTTTTACATGGGAATGGTAATTTATACACCAGCCCTTGCCCTAAATGCAGGTGATTATATTACATCAACTAAGCTGATAAAATAAATGAAAGTCCGAAACCTATTGCAAGCTTGTTTTTTTTTATACTTGCCATGCTAATAAAAAAAATCCAGAATGGTCTGACTATGCTTCGTGGGCCTACCAAAATGTTTTTGAAATCGCTCAAAATGATTTGCCGGTAATGATTGCACCTTTCTGTTGTATCAAGAATGAAGAGGGAATGTTACTGACAAAAGTATAGATGCACATGATGAGGGAAATTATGTTTTCATGATATACACCCGCTCAGACCCTCACCAATGCACCAGCGCACACACACACACACACACAACGCTTCTCAACTTTAACCACAGAGGCCTGATTTCACACTTATGACTTTCGGCCAAACTTCGTGAAAACCTGCACACGTTTCCCCCTGGTAACATGGTGTATTAAGGTTCACATACTGTCTATCAAACATTATAGGCTTACAGTGGTGCTAAAAAGGATAAATTGCCAATTCGTCTACTGCCCACTTGTCCCCTCACCACATGGTCTATTTTCATTTAGTCTAATGCCATTCCGTCCATCAACATTTCGTCTAACAATCATTTGGTCTTACAATTTGGTTTAATCGTCACTTTGTCTAATCATCGTTTCGTCTATGACCATTTTGTCTCATAATCAGTTGGTCTAATATCCATTTCATTTTTATTCATTTTGTACAATTTAACACTTAGTCCAATTAGACCAAATAGTCCAGTAGAATTTTTTCATACCTGGAAAAGTTGTTAGGTACAAGGTTTTTTTTGTTGATTTGTGTTCTATATGGGTATTGAAATAAATTCAGCTTGGTTGCCACCTTGGCAACCTTGAGCAATTTTTCAATTAGCCTAATTAGCATAATCATCTAATTAGCATATTACGATATGTAATATGCTACTTCTCTTAAACCAGAAAGATTAAAAACATAAATAATGTCAGTTTACTAAGAGGTCATGTGACGAGGAATCGATTTATAGCAATAATTTAGATATTTAAGTTATGCAATTATCGTAATCAGCCTAATTAGCATAATGAGCTAATTAGCATAAGTGCAATATGTACGTAATTGTGGATGTCTATCCCAAAAATGCCTAATACGCAGATAATGCATCCCTTGTCGGGTTTTCTATAGCGAGGAATTCATTTATGACATTATTTTTCAAGCTGGGTGACAGCTTTAAGGTTATAGTAACATTTTAAAAGTGAAATTTAGATATCAAACCTTAAAAATAGGAATACACTCATGGCCAATATCCACTTGCATCTCAAGTAGATATGAAAAAATTAATACGCTAAAGTGATTTGTGTTGTTTAACATGAGGCGCTCTTTGTAACTCCAGTGTGACTAAATATGCGTTATTCATAACAAAACTAAGTTTTTTTTAAATGTCATTACCTATAAAGTGTATGCACCTAGTTAACGAAACTTAAACATAAGAGTAATCAAGTAATACTGAATATCCTGTCTGAATTTCAGGTCACATGACCTAGGTCAAAGGTCACTTAGCGTCAATGAACTTTGGCCATGTTGGGGGTATTTGTGGAATTGTCATAACTTTGAAAGTTTATGGAACCACATGTAGTTAATATAAGTGCAATCATGTAGGCCTATCCCTGTATATCCTGTGCGCATGTCAGGTCAAATAACCAAGATCAAAGGTAATGAAAGGTCAATGAACTTTGGCCATGTTAGGGGTATTTTTTAACTTGGCATCATATCTTAGAAAGTTTATGGATCTAGTTCATGAAACATAAACGTATGGGTAATCAAGGATGAAGGATTGTTTTGCACACATGATAGGTCACTTGATCATGGTCAAAGGCCATTTCGGATCAATGGACATCGCATGAATTGTTCTTACGTGAACACTTTATGCAATAGCTGCTTTCAAAGTCAAAACTGCTGCTATATCAAATCACGTAATGCAGGCTAGACAGCCAGAGGCGTTCCACTTTGATTAGCTCATTATGCCAATTAAGCTTATTACAACATTAACATTGTTTAAGGTGAAATACGATATCATAAATGAATTCCTCGTCATAGAAAACTATGAAATAGCTGTATTATTCATGTTTTCGGGCATTATTTTTTAATATAAAATGACAAAGGAATATATATTTATATGTAATTATATTGGTAATTATGTTAATTAGCGCAGTATACTGATTGCCCCAATTACACAATAACATTTGTTAAACGGGGAAAATAATGTCACAAAATAATTCTTCATCATAGAAAACCATAGGATAGCTGTAATTGTTTGTTTTCAGGCTTTCTCAATATAAAATGACAAAGTAATATATATATATATATACATATATATTGCACATATTATGTTAATTAGCGCATTATTACAAAAATTACATTGGTAAAAAGGTAAAACTAATGTGATAAGTGAATTCCTAGTCATAGGAAATCATCGGATAGCTGTACTATTCATGTTTTCGGGCATTCTTGATACAAAATGACAAAGGAATATATATTCATATGTAAAATATTGCTCATAAGTTAATTAGCGCATTATGCTAATTACGCTAATTAAAACAATAACATTTGTTAGTCGGGAAAAATAATTTCACAAAAGAATTCCTCATAGAATAATACCATAGGATAGCTGTATTATTAATGTTTTCAGGCTGCTGTAGTACTTTGACAAATAAATCTATATATATGTTAATTAGTGCATTAGGTTGCTTATGCTAATTATGCTAATTACTGCGACTGCATTTGTTGAAATGGAAAAATAATGTCATAAATGAATTCCTCGCCATAGAAAACCATATGATAGTTGTATTATTCATTTTTCAGGCATTCTCGATATGAAATGACAAAGAAATATGTATTTTTATATATATTACACACACATATATGTTAATAAGTGAATTATGCTAATTATGCTAATTGTGCTAATTACAGCGATTGCATTGGTTAAAATGGAAAAATAATGTCATAAATGAATTCCTCGCTATAGAAAACCATAAAAGGGTTGCATTATATATGTATTGGGAATTTTCTGGATAGACATCCACAAATACATATACATAGTGTATTACACTTATGCTAATTAGCTCATTATGCTAATTAGGCTGATTACGATAATTGCATAAGTTAGATATTTAAAATATTGTTATGCATGGATTCAACGTCACAGGACCTCTTATAAAAATGATATTATTTATGTTTTTAGTCTTTCTGGTTTAAGAGAAGTAGTATATTACATATCGTATATATGCTAATTAGATGATTATGCTAATTAGGCTAATTAAAAAAAAATTCTCAAAGTTGCCAAGGTGGCAACCAAGCTGAATTTACTTCAATCCCCGTCTAGAACATGAATCAACAAAAAAAATTGTACTTAACAACTTTTCCAGGTCTTGTACGTGGCCTATGAGACCGTCTACTGGACTAAAATGGTATATGGACTTATGGCTATTGGACCAACTGGTTAATAGACGGAATGACATTAGATTGAATGAAAGTAGACCATGTGGTGAGTGGACGAAATTATGATTGCTGATATTAGACGAGTTGGCAATTGGACGAATTGGCATTATACGAATTGGAAATAAACCCTAAAAAAGGTTAGTCAATAGTGAACAACACCAGAAAATTCTGCCATGTTGTAGATGTAATTGTGAAGTCAGTTAATGTCTCCTGCATTTAACACGAGGAGTGTATTTTATGATGGGGTTTACTTACTTTCTAGCACCCCTTTGTAGGCCTGCGTCGCTTGCCTACCTTCAATTCACATCAGTTTCAAGTATCTCAAGCTAGTCCTAGTTCTGAATCACAAAATCTAATTTGTTTTCGCTTTTATTTGTAGAAATTCAGTTTTACCCACATCACTATAAAACGAATGAAAGTGTTACTGTCATTAAAAATAAAGTGTTATTATTTCCATATTTTATGTTGTCATTTATCAAAACAAATTATCCTTCAAATTCGATCATAATCGTACATTAGTATTTTAACCATTATAATCGTACTGTAAAACTATTGATATTGAATGTTTATCACATATTTCTATTACATACATTACATATTTCTGATTCGGACATTAAAATATGGATTTTCATTTCATTTTTTTAATTAATTTGAATTAAAATAACTTGCAGCTACTGGAATGAGTCTAACAGCCAGTATCATCTCAACTGGGTTAGTTTGCATCTTCTACACCACAATTGTAAGTAGGACCTCTGTGTTTTATGGTGAAGATAAAAATAGAAATAACAAAGTCTTCATTGATAGTTACTGCCACAAAATGACAGGATCGAGGTGTGTCATTTGATTTACCATTAATAATTTGGACTTAGAAAATAATGATATCCATAAACTGATCTACACTCCAATAAGGAATAAAAACTAATTTCCAGAACTCTTGCCATCTTATAACATCTATCCACAACAATGAAATGCATATTCACTCTTTTCATTTTCAAGACCAAGCCTATACGATATCGAATTTATTAGTATAAATTTTGTAAAGTCAAGCACATTTTCATCAAAACGGGAAATCAAGTCAACGAAGTACACAATATGCTCTTTAAACGGTGATATCCATACTATGATCTTTTTATAAATAATTGTAAAATAACAAATGTTTTGCTTCTATGCTATCTATTATTTCGTGACTCCTAATGGAATGGTATATACACAATATCTTGGGAGGGGGACTTCTTTATTATCACATTTATTTATTTTCATTAATTCAAATATTTAAAAAAAATGGTGCACACTTAAAATTTTGGGCAGTATACTGTCCACTGTGTTGGATAATATATGTTTGTAAAATATATATATATATATATATATATATATATTTATATATATATATACATATATTCTTGGCAATTATTATCCAGTTTAGCAAATTTATTACCCAATTGTTAGTTTTGATTACCCAATTTGGGCAGATTTTTACCAATTGTTGTGTGGACGGTATGTTGCCCAGGGTTGGATAAAAGCTGGGCATTTTTTGCCCAACTATTTTAAGAGTCATCGGATCATTCGCTTTACGTAAACTCTATCATGCCCATGATATCATGAATATCATTTTTGTGCAAACAATAAGTTAAAGGAGTTAGAACTCTATTTATATTGGCATACAACTGCTACATATGACCATGATAGTAGGTTGGCATGACCCAAGTGTTTACCCCACTATGTTTTTTTAATCAATTTATTTCATCCCAATACTCTCCACGATCAGGGTGGCATAAAAGCAGTACTATGGACCGATGCTTTCCAGACATTGGTGATGGCTGGTGGGATTGTTGCTATCATCATCGCTGGCTCCATAGAAGTCGGTGGATTCAATGAAGTCTGGGCAATAGCCGACGAAGGGGAGAGAATTAACTTCTTTGAGTGAGTACAATTTCATGGATGTCGCCACCATACAGGAGCTGGATAGTGATATTTCGTGCACTTTTGTACGCATCTGGACGAGTGTCGGGTGGGGTGTGTGTGTGTGAGGGTGTGCGTGTGTGTGTGTGTGTGTGTGTGTGTGTGAAGTGCGTAGTTGTTGTGGGGAGCCATCACCAATGTCTGGAAAGCATCGGTCCATACATGGATCCTAGGATCCATGGTCCATAGAACTGCTTTTATGTCACCCTGATCGTGGAGAGTATTGGGATAAAAAAAAAATGACTGTGCACCTGTGAGTTGTGTATAAGTATTATGTACATATACGTATGTAAGTATTAATTTGCAATGTGTTTTTGAGATTTTTTGTGTGTGTGTCAGAGGGTGTGTGGGATGAATATACTAGCTTGTTTCTGCAGGTATGACAATTGCCAAAATGTTTCAAGATTTTTTTTTTTCATATGAATAGTCTATAGATAGAGAGTCCGACAAAAAAAAAACGACGAGAATCTTATTCTGATTCGATTTCAAATTCAATTTTAAAAAAATAATTACTCAAGCTATATTACAAACTTCGAGACGGTGAATATAACAGTAATAATGATGAGGATGTTAATGGTGATAATAAGAATGATAACAATAATAAAAACAGTAATAACAATTGTAATAAAACTATAATATTCTTGTAAAAATTAACAAATTCTAGTTGGTTAAATGACAAGATTCTTTTTAACAAGTATCTTATCTTTTGTTTTTATACAAATTCTATTGAATTTTGTACATATTCAGATCTATTAAGATATTAGTGGATTGTTTGGAGAATGGCGGGGGAAATAAATATGTCATGCTCATCGCGACAGAAAATACTATCATCACCTTTCGCTTCTTTTGTCAGCGCTTTGTATAATCGGAAGGAAAAGGCGCTAATATCAAATGACTATTCAATTAGATCGGATTGGAATTATTCTTATCATAAATAGTATTGATTTCTGTTTTTTTTTTCAAATGCCACCTCCCTCTCAAGAATCCCCAATCTGAAATAAGTATGAATCCCAGCATATTGCCTTGTTAATTTACAAGTCGAAGATGACCTTACAAAGTCGGCAAACTTTAAAGGTCACGCAGGACGTGCAGGAGGGCATTACGTTTGACTACATAAACTTCTATCCCCATGAGCATGATGAAAGTACGATGAAATAACAGCTCATATTAATGCACAGTCATACGTACACGAAAAAAGGTCACATCATTCACGGCCTGAGCTCAAATGTCACGATGAAAATTTACTTTACCTTCATCTTAGGTACTTTTGTTTACACACACTTTTAACGATTTCAATCGACGTCCTTCACGCCTTAGCGACAGCTCCCCATTCAAAGAATCTCTTAATTCTCATATAATTTCATTGAGTCTGTATTTAGATCGTGGTTTACGCAATTAAAAAGTTGCCCTTGGTTGCCATTCTTCTTGCACAGCTAGCCTTCTACTCAAAGGAGTTTCACACTGATTGCTTACTTACCTGGGAACGATTTTAATAGGATGCTAGCTTCAATTTCACAGGCAAAAATAAAGTTTTCACTGCCAAACGAAGTGGGGTTTTGCCTCATCGAGGAATTCCACCCCCCCCCCTTTTTTTCTATCCGCCCTCTGCCAGGGCACTGCCTATTCAAAGTTTATCGCTTGATAAGCACAGAAAAATTGTGGTAAAGTAGCATGTAAAAGTCGATAGTCAATAATTTTGATTGCTAAAGACTGGATTTGTACCGACCTCTTTTGCTGAAAAGCACTCTTTTATGCTGCTCTTTGCCTCGAAATAAGGTACTGAAAAAGGGGATCCAACCCAAGTTGAAATTTGATTTTAAAAAAATAACAAATCAGATAAGCAGACCAGTGCAAATTTAAACCGAATTAAGGTATTATGAAGGATATGTTACAGCAGTGATGGGGAACTGTAACGTAGCCCTTCAGAAAAAATCAATTAGAGGTTAAGAATTATGAAATTTTCACTAAAAGTACTGAGGTGTTAAAGATTTACCGGATAGATCACGTCATGGTGAACTTGACTATATATTTTTTTTCATTATCGTTATTATATTGTTTGTTCTTCACTCGTGCCAGGAAAGCGAAAAGTGACGCTTGAACACTGTGACCCACGTGACGTATGGGTCTTTAGTCTCGATAAAAAAGAGGTTGAGGGCGTACGTTACAAATGTACCACTTACTACAACTTGGCCCCATCTTACAAAGAGTTGCGATTGATCCAATCAATCGCAACTATGGAAAGCCAGCAAAGTCAACATATAAAATGCATGTTTATTTTTCAAAAAAAATCTAGATATGAATGTATGTCCATAAATTAATTGATTTCTTGGCAATTTTGTGTGATCTTTTTGTTTACAAAAGACATTTTGCATATTTCCTGGAGAAAACAATTATGGCACTGATTGATTTCCATAGAGTTACGATTGATTGGATCAATCGTAACTCTTTGTAAGACGAGGCCCTGGATATCCCTCGTCTGTCATGCGCATAGTGCGGTGGGGAATCCAAAAAGATGGAGACTTCTCTAAACATGGGAACCATCCGTCCTATTTGAGGGAGCTAATTGGGATACTTGACCCTCAAAAATTCCACGACTTAACAGTACAAAATTGACAACAAACTTTTCAAAAAATTGATACTGCAAATCAAAGCTGAACCCTATTGCCAAACCATCATTTGGGTTTTTTCCAGTGATTTGTTCATAGAATATAATTGAGCGGGGTCTTAAAGGGGAAATTTGCTCTGACAAAAATTTTATCGTAAAAATAGCAAAAAAATAATAACAATATTGCCGGAAGTGTGAGAATAATCCATCAAAGCATAAAAAAGTTATTAGAATTTTAATTATTTGATTTGTTACTTCATTTGCGAGCAGCTTTCCTAGACGTATTTGGGGGGGCAATGAAATGTAATTTTCTCAGAAAATTTTAAGTGGTTTTTACTCTATCTTTAGTATATCAATGTACGAAATAAAAACAAAAGTAAGTTATCACGAACCATTGAAAAATTTCTGCTTTGATATATTACATAACATTTGGGGCAGCGGCTCGTATTATGACGTCTCAGATCCAAGATTTAAAATTCTAATAACGTTCTTAATCTTTAATGGATTTTCCTCAAACCTTCGCCAATATTTTTTATTATTATTGTGGGGATGGGGGGTTGTTGTTGAATTTCCTTTAACAGATAGATGGTCTGAGCAGACAGCCTATGCTCCGTTGTACATGTTATAGAGAAACGGAATTGTAGAAAGGCGCTGTCGCTTGATGTTGTATAATTCCAATCCTGGATTACAGTTTCAGACAGCCTTATAGAAGGTCTACTAGAACTTAGCATGTAGGTGAAAATTAACGTGGTCGCACCGTAATCATATATCGAGGTCGGTCTTTATCAATAAGTGTGATATAATTTTTTGTGCTGTTCACCTAGTCCATGATGCAACACGGGGGGGGGCTTTCACTCAACGTCTTACGGAGGATACACGAACGGAGTAAGTGTATTGCCAAATGCCCGACAAATAAAGAACAACCTAACCTCTCCCTACATTCAGAGTTGCAGATGTATCGTTTGTCCGGAATGACAAAATTGTTGTTTTCATTCATCAATGTTCTATTAAAAGACTTAATATTTGTCTTTATTACTTGACGGCACTTGCTAATATTAGTCTTTTCATGAATCTTCCGTACGACGCTGAGCGAAACTCCCTAGTGTTGCATCATGGACTAGGTGAACGACCAGAAATTATATCACACTCGTTTGATAATGACCGACCTTGTGCATCTCGCTTTACTAAAAAGGTTCGACCGCCTAAATTTTCACACCTACTTGCTAAGCTCTAGTACAGACACAAAGGCTGTTGAAGCTATTGAAATCCTGATTTGAACTTCCGCAGGATACTGTGGCCGTGCCTTTTCTACAGTAGTCTGTAGTAGTCTAACGAAAATAACATATATTACTCCAGTAGACATTTTACATACCTGCAAAAGTCGTTAAGTACAAGGTTTTTTTGTTGCTTTGCGTTCTAGATGGGTATTGAAGTATATTCAGCTTTGTTGCCACCTTGGCAACCTTGAGCATTTTCATAATTAGCCTAATTAGCATAATAATCTAATTAGCATATTACGATATGTAATATGCTACTTCTCTTAAACCAGATGGATTAAAAAACATAAATAATGTCATTTTACTAAGAGGTCTTGTGACGAGGAATCGATTTATAGCAATAATTTAAATATTTAAGTTATGCAATTATCGTAATCAGCCTAATTAGCATAATGAGCTAATTAGCATAAGTGTAATATATACGTATTTTTGGATGTCTATCCAAAGAAATGCCCAATATGTAGATAATGCATCTTTTTTAAGGGTTTTCTATAGCGAGGAATTTATATATGACATGATTTTTCAATTTTAACCAATGTAATTGTTGCAATTAACATAATTAGCATAATGCACTAATTAACACACATACGTGTATATGTGTAATGCATATAAAAATATATATTTCTTTGTCATTTCATATTGAGAATGTCTGAAAACATGATTAATACAGCTACCCTATGCTTATTTTCTATGGCGAGGAATTCATTTATGACATTATGTTTCCCTTCTTACCAATGTAATTGTCGTAATTAGCATAATGCGCTAATTACCATATATGTGCAATATATACATTCCTTTGTCATTTTTTATCAAAAATGCCAAATACATAAATAAAACAGCTATCCCATGGTTTTCTATGACGAGGAATTAATTTCTGACATTATTTTTCCCCTTTTTACCAATGTAATTGTCGTAATTAGTATAATTAGCATAATGCGCTAATTATATGTGCAATATATGTATTCCTTTCTCATTTTATACTGAGTGAGAATTCCCGAAAACATATATAATACAGCTATCCTATAGTTTTTCGATGAGGAATTATTTTGTGACATTATCTTTTTCCTTTAAACGATGTTATTGTTACAATAAGCTTAATAAGCCTAATAAGGTAATTAACATATATTTGCAATAAATAGATTTCTGTGTCAAAGTACTGACTACATCGGCCTGAAAACATATATAATACAGCTCTTCTAATGTTTTTTATGTTGATGAATTAATTTACGACAGTAATTTTCTATTTTAACCAATGTCAGTGCCTTAATTAGAATTACTGGCCCAATGCACTAATTAACATCTATATGCAATATATCAAGTATATTCCTATGACCAGTGTGTTGGCTCACTTCACTTGGTAGAGCGTCCGTCTCACAACCGGGAGGTCGGGGGTTCAAACCCCGGCCGCGCCAGACCAAAAGACGTTGAAAGATGGGAGTTGCTGCTACCCTGTTTGACATTCAACGTCTAAAGGAATAGGGCCTCGTCGATCTGGCCCTGCTCAGCGGCTGCCGGGCCCACGATAAATTGGGCAAAGCAAATTTTCGGAGTATTTCATTACATGTCTATTTCGAACAATAAATTATGGATTTTCCTTTTTTTCATTTTTTTTCTATGTTAGTTTATATCGAGTGTGCCTGAAAACATGAAAAATACAGCTATCATATGGTTAGTGGTAATTAAAATACAGGTGCAAAACATATATTTCGTTGTCACTGCAGTATTGTCTCGCCTGCATAGCAGAGGGAAACTATAGGCGCCGCTTTTCCGACGATGGCGGCGATGGCAGCGTCGTCAAAATTGATATCATATAAACCAATGTCAATATCACTATAACTTAGAAAGTATAATAGTTCATGAAACTGGGACATAAAAGTAATCAAGCATTACTTACATGTTGCCTTAGTTTCAGGTCCCATGACTAAGGTCAATGATCATTTACGGCCAATGAACTATTGGGGGGAACTTGTTGGGGGAATACATATCGAAATCTTAACCGAGGATAAGTTTTTGAAATGTCGTCATAACCTAGAAAGTGTATGGACCTAGTTCACGAAACTTAAACATAAGTGTAATCAAGTAATACTGAATATTCTGTTGGAGTTTCAGGAAACATGACCTAAGTCAAAGGTCACTTAGCGTCAATGAACTTTGGCCATGTTGGGGGTATTTGTGGAATTGTCATAACTTTAAAAGTTAATGAATCCACATGTAGTTAATGAAACTTGGACATAAATGCAACCATGTAGGCCTATCCCTGTATATCCTGTGCGCATGTCAGGTCAAATGACCAAGATCAAAGGTAATGTAAGGTCAATGAACTTTGGCCATGTTAGGGGTATTTTTTAACTTGGCATCATATCTTAGAAGTTTATGGATCTAGTTCATGAAACATAAACATATGGGTAATCAAGGATGAAGGATTGTTTTGCACACATGTTAGGTCATTTGATCATGGTCTAAGACCATTTTGGATCAATGGACATCATATGAATTGTTCTTACGTGAATATTTTATGCAATAGCTGTTTTCAAAGTCAAAACTGCTGCTATATAAAATCGCGCAATGCAGGCGAGACTGCCAGAGGCGTTCCACTTTGATTAGCTCATGCCAATTAAGCTAATTACACCATTAACATTGTTTAAAGTGAAATACGATATCATAAATGAATTCCCCGTCATAGAAAACTATGAAATAGCTGTATTATTCATTATATATATGTAATTAAGTAATTATATTGTTTATTATGTTAATTAGCCCAGTATACTGATTGCACTAATTACACAATAATTTGTTAAACGGGGAAAATAATGTCACAAAAGAATTCTTCATCATAGAAAATCCATTGGATAGCTGTAATTGTTTATGTTTTCAGGCTTTCTCAATATAAAATGACAAAGGAAAATATATATATTCATATATAAAATATTACTCATAAATTAATTAGCGGATTATGCTAATTACGCTAATTAGAAATACCATTTGTTAAACGGGAAAAATAATTTCACAAAAGATTTCCTCATAGTATAATACCATAGGATAGCTGTATTATTTGTTTTCAGGCTGTTGTAGTACTTTGACAAATAAATCTATATGTATATGTCAATTAGTCCACTAGGTTGATTATGCAAGCGACTGCATTGGTTAAAATAGAAAAAAATAGAATTCCTCGCCATAGAAAACCATAGGATAGCTGTATTATTCATTTTTCGGGCATTCTCGATATGAAATGACAAAGAAATATGTAGTTTATATATATTACACACATATATGTTAATTAGTGCATTATGCTAATTATGCTAATTACAGCGATTACATTGGTTAAAATTGAAAAATAATGTCATAAATGAATTCCTCGCTATAGAAAACCATAAAAGGGTTGTATTATTTACGTATTGGGAATTTTCTGGATAGACATCCACAAATACATATATACAGTGTATTACACTTATGCTAATTAGCTCATTATGCTAATTAGGCTGATTACGATAATTGCATAACTTAGATATTTAAAATATTATCATGCATGGATTCAACGTCACAGGACCTCTTAGAAAAATAATATTGTTTATGTTTTTAGTCTTTCTGATTTAAGAGAGCTAGTATATTACATATCGTACATATGCTAATTAGGCTAATTAAAAAAATTGCTCAAGGTTGCCAAGGTGGCAACCAAGCTGAATTTACTTCAATACCCATCTAGAACACGAATCAACAAAAAAACCTTGTACTTAACAACTTTTCCAGGTCTTGTACATGGCCCATGAGACCGTCTACTGGACTATATTGGGAATTACATGAAATTTGGTATGAGACAATAAAGAGCTTGTAACAACTGGCACAAAATCAATTGTAAACCAAATGGGGTTAATTTATTTCTTAAAATAGTGACCATCTGACCTCCTTGTGTAGTTACATATATTTCATGTACAAATTTTTGTCTTGGTGGTTCCAATGTATTGCGTGAGAACAGACTATGATCTTAAAAGTTAAATACCAAAATATGCCGTCAATGTCAGACGCATTTTGGTGAATTTATGAAAATGAACCCTGGGAACGATTTTTTTAGTTGGGGTGCTGAGGTGAATTTGACAAACGACCAAAAAAAATGTTTTTACAACAAAATGAAGGTGCTTTGGGCCCCGATAAATTTGACACCCTCCAAAAAACTCAGTTGTTGATTTACCACCAGTATTGAAGCAACACCAGTTTGGAATAAAATCGATGCTGTTTCAATACTAATTGGAGTTGTATAAACACCTATCTGGTGTTAGACCAAAATCAAACTGGTGTGGACATACATAGATACCGGAATGGTGTTAAATCAACACCGGTGTTTTTAAAGTGCAAGCAAAAAATAAAAATAGATTAAAAAAAAGGTTTCAATCCAAAATGAAGGTGATTTTTGGTCTATAAAATTTGACAATTTGGATAATAATTTTGATAATAACACACGCAGCACTCAGTGGCGTATCTAGGGCAAATGGCGCCCAGGGCAAGAGCTAAAATCTCGCCCCTTTAAAGTGATTCGTATCTAAATGAATAACGAATGCGAACGCGAAGCGCGAACTGAAGTCTATTGATTTTTAGACCTGAAATCGGGATATTTTAGGGAGAAGTAATCCCACGTTGCGTATCTAACTAAGCAATGAATGCAAGCACGAAGGGTGAGTTGATTTTCTTTTTATATACTTACCTGATAGGAAAAATCAAGGACTATATGGAGGAATTCATGAAAAGGATACATATCTCATCGGCGTAATGTGAGCACGAAGCGCGAGCTGGTTTTTTTTATATTTATCCTCACCCCAAAAGGGACAGTTCAATAGTTGTTAAAAAATAATGAAGAGGATTTGTGTCTCAAATATAAAATCAGAGCGCGATGAAAAGCTTCGACAATTAAAACAGAAGAATTGTATTTCAGAACTGTTTGTAAGAATTAATAAACAGTAACAAAATGCCAACCCGTAGCTAGAGATGAAAAGTTATGATATTTGCGTTTGAAAAAGGAATATTTTAAGGACTGTTCGTTGGAATCCCTGACGAGGATGGATAAGTATATAACTTATCAAAAGTTGGCACGAATAATCATCCCTGGGTAGAGACATGGAACAAATTTTCTAAATATGATGGGAACTGAATTACCATGGTAATACCTTTATTCCTTTGCCCTTCTCTTCATTTTCATTTTCTTTATTTGCGCCCCCTGAAAGTGGCGCCCGGGCACGTGCCCCCCCCCCCCTTGCCCCTCGCTAGATGCGCCACTAGCAGCACCCCTAATTAAAATGATGGGGTGCTTCAGCACCCCCGCTTCCCAGTCCTATTAACATGCAGTTGTCAAAATGTGCCGTTTGGTTTGTGTAGTTTCGATAATTATTGTCTTTTGTCTTGTTTTTTATCATTATCATTCACGATTCAGCATGAGAACTGATCTTACCATTCGGAATACCTTTTGGACCGTGACAGTTGGAACCTTTATGACGACCTTCCATTCATTTGGGATGAACCAAGCCATTGCGCAGAGATGCCTCAGTCTCGGCTCCGTCCAAAAAGCAAAACGGTATATTTGATATTTAATGATGATAGTGGTGAATGAATTTGAAGTGATGATGATAGTGGTGATGTTTATTTATTTAATTATTTATTTATTTCATTTCCGGGCAAGAAAGCATGACAGCTCAATAGAAACATTACAAAGGAATGTAAAATTGAGCATCAGCCATTGCCTGGTGATCACCTAAAAGAATGAAATTGAAAAATTGAATTGAAATTCATGTTGATGGTGATGATGTTGTTATTGAATACTATTATGAAGACGATGATGGTCTAAGCATTTTTTTTATTCTAGTTGTACTTTGTTTTTTTTTAATTTTGATTATTTTTTGTATCATTACATCTTACAGCAATTTTTTTTCAATCATATTTAATTTGACCTTATCTTGTAAAATCTTCTCTTTTCTTTATTATATCCTCCATTTAGCATGTTCCATCGTGTATGTTTTCATTTGGTCAAAATGATGCCATCAAAATGGTTTCCTCTTTTCGCATCTCTGTTTATCTTATTTGATTTTCTCTTCTAATCTCATCGTATTTCGCCCTGCTGAAATCTCGACTTGCTTGTTTAGTCTGATTTGATGAGGCTTATTTCCATTTCGTCTAATTCCAATTCGTCCAATTGCCACCTTGTCTTATATCGTTTGGTCTACCATCAGTTCGTCCACTCACCACATGGTCTACTTTTTTTTAGTCTGATAACCAGTTGGTCCAATAGCCATTTGGTCCATTATACCATTTGGTCTAATGAAACTAATGTGTTAATTGTGCCAAATAAATGAAAAGAAAATGGGTATTAGACCAACTGGTTATTAGACGAAATGGTAATAGACGAATTGGTGATTAGACGAAGTGATGATTGGACCAAATGGTTGTTAGAAGAAATGTTGATGGACGGAGTGGCATTAGACTAAATGAAGATAGACCATGTGGTGAGTGGACGAGTTGGCAGTGGATAATTATAATAAGTGACATTTTACTTTACCATTTGATTGTTATATTTCTCATGTAATAGAGCAATAGGTCTTGCAGTGCTAGCTGAATGGATTGTCATTATACTCATGGGATTATCTGGTGTGGTGATGTATTCATATTACTTCGATTGTGATCCGTACACTAAGGGCAAAGTCTTCAGCCCCGATCAGGTGAATCTCTATCATATTTTTCTGATCTCACTTTGAAATACAGTAGGCCTATGTGTCAAAATAAAGGTAATCCCAATTCAGACTGCTAATATGAATGAAATCATTGGATATTTTGATTGATAGCGGGAATCCTTACTATAATTTGGCTAATCTTGTGTGTCCTTCCGTTTGTTTGAAGCAGCTTTTCTCCGTGGTTTTCCACTCAATCGAGCTGGAATTTTTTCTAAACATGGTTAAATTGTTCACAGATTGTCATGAGGGGGGTTGTTTGTGGTATTTTGGTCGCATTATTTAAAGTTTTTTTACAATTCGTAACTTTTTGGCATTCCTTTTCGCAGCCCTGAGTATAGCTTCGAAGTTCCCAGTCCCTTTTACCTCTCTCGGGTCAGCGAAATACAAAGCATGCATGCCCCGCTGAGGATACCGCGCGCTACACGCGTCACTTGCACTTGTACTCTATGCAGCAGCAGTAATCGCAAACGCAGCAGCAGTAATCGCAAACGCGTAACAATTAACTCACAAGCGATGTGTATTTCTTGCGACGGTACATGTTGCAAAACTTCATCACAAAGGTTTTATCTCCCGATTTCTTTGTCAACATTATTCTCACTTCACTGTCACCTGCTTGCTGATCAGGTGAGAATGAAGTGAGAATATTATTTGTAGGCCTAGAATCTATGTCAACATCAGTGAAATCGGGAGATAAAACCTTCATGATGAATCTTTGAGAAGGTTACCTTTTCTTGATAATTAGGTCAATCCAATGACCTACCTACCCAGTTTCATTAAAACATCCATTATATTTAATCCTGTATTTTATTACATTCAGCTACATGCTCATCAACGCTCCAAAATCAAACTGTGCCAGTGCTCTGTTGTACACAGTTCAGTGCATGGTTAGTATTTTGACGTAAAATGTAATATTTATATTGAATGATTGCATGATGCCGCAGTAAATCTAAATTCCAACATATGATGAAGTTGTTTGGTTGAGTCAGATAATCAACTCAGTGCTAAGTTCCAAAACCCAAAATTAAAATTGTCTTAAATAGATTTCCTATTAACCCTTTTATTTAAAGGCAAATTTGATCAGATTTTCTTCTGCAAATTGGCAACACTGGCATTTTTTCTTTTTTTGCTACACACATTCAATAAAATTAATGTCTCTAAAATTCATTTACAAATAAATTAACTATATTTAAACATTATGTTTGCCAATTCATATGTAAAACTTTATTTCTGTGTGATTAACAAAATACAATTCTTTCTATTAAACATAAAAACCTGTGAGGTAAAGTAAGAGTTTGAACACTTTATATATACACTATTACAACTACTACTTTTAATAATAATAACAATGATACTATTACTACTACCTTTTTTTGGGGGGGCGGGCGAAAATATGTTTTGCCCCCCACTTTTTTGTTTTTTTTTGGGGGGGGCGACTGCCCAATATAAAGGATGTTTTAATGAAACTGGGCAGAAACATTAGATCTAGACCCCACTTCCGGCGCCTATATGCTGGGGGGTCTAGATCTAATGTTTCTGCCCAGTTTCATTAAAACATCCTTTATATTTAATCCTGTATTTTAACAGATTCAGCTACCTGCCACTCAATGCTCCAAGGCCAAGCTGTGCCAGTGCTCTGTCGCACACAGTTCAGTGCATGGTTAGTATTTTGACGTAAGACATAATATTTATATTGAATGATTAATGCCACAGTAAATCTACATTCCAACATGTGATGAAGTTGTTTGGTTGAGTCTGATAATCAACTCGGTGCTAAGTTCCAAAACCCAAATTAAAAAATTCTTAATAGATTTGCTATTAACCCTTTTATTTAAGGGCAAATTCGATCAGATTTTCTTCGGAACATTGGTAACACTGGCATTTTCTTTCTTTGCTACACACATTCAACAAAATTAATGTCTCTAAAATTCATTTACAAATATAAATGAACTATATTTAGTATTATGTTCGCCAATTCATATGTTAAACTTTATTTCTGTGTGATTAACAAAATACTTATGTAGTGTGATCGTAATAAACAATCATTGGTAAAATGATTTTAAAGACTGTCTCACTCATTTTATCACCCCCCCCCCCTTTCTCTCATTCTCACTTCTTTTCGACATCGATCCTGCCATACTTATATATGATTGAGCAACCTTTAATTTAAAAAGTACAAACAACCGCAGTCTAATGTACATTGTAAGGTACATGTGCAATGTACTTACATATTTATTTCTGACCCAATACATGTAATCATAACATTTCTATATCACAATAGTTGCCTCTTGACTGCTTACTGAATACACCGTGTTCTAATACATTTTTCCATTTTATAGTAAGATTTGGATTTCACTCTGTAATGATTATTAAAGTTCTTCCTCCAGTTCAACCCAAGATGCTTAATTTAATTGAACCTCCTATCTATATTGAAAGAGAAGTCTGCTATGAATCAGTTGTCTAAATATATTTCATCAATAAACTGCTTGGCTTTCAGTGTGAATAGGCAGTTTAGCTGTACATACAAGATTGTCACCCCCTCCCCCCACACACTTTGATAAAGAAAAATGACTCCTACCCCCTGTGCTGCCACGGGTAATTGCTGCTAGTTACCTAGTAATTGTAACACGTGAAACGTATTACGCGTGTAATTATGAAGTTGTTTTGGGGTTTGGAATTATGCTTTTGTTGTAGTATTGTTGTATTTGACTATGAATCACGCGGTGGTTTTTTTTACTCGCTGAAATTACACGTATACATGGAATCTAACATGATATGCTATAATAATGATCTTAAAGGGATCGTTTAACTTTGTGAGAAGCTGATTTAAAAAATTCTCAAACTAAGATGAAATATGTTTATGAGTTTATGTATTTGTTCCAAGAAACCCTAGAAATCATCTTTATTTCGGATGAAAAGTTGTTAGTATGTGGGAATATGTGATTATATTGGATCGCGTCTACTAGACGATTTTTCAAATCACTGAGACTTCGCCAATTTGAAATAAATTGTACGACTCCCTCTGCCGTTGAGATCGTACTAGTATTAACGGCTACGCAAGCGAGAACTGTCAATCAACCAACAGTGAATAGTGGGGGGGGGGGGGGGAGGGCCTCTACGGCCGGTGTCGGCGGCTGCACTGAGAATTGTAAACATTACATGCAGCGCATGTTCCGCTGGCCCGTGCCGTGTAATGTAGCGCCTTGCCGGTTCTTGGGTGTCGAAGCAGAGAAATTCACTTTCAAAGAAGAGAAACAGAATCTGAGCGCAATACAAGATACGTACAGACCCTTTTAGATAAGAAAAATTGCGGACTTACTGATTCCTCGCCGGGATGATAGTAACGTGGCAAATTTGGGTCGATGTATTACTTGAAGATAAATCTAAAGTGTAGCATAAGAATATGTGCGATCCAAAACATATCATACATGTACTTGCGAATGGAATAAGGACATGTGGTCTCTCGAGCTCTGTGTAGTATGTCGTGAACTGAGGGGAGGATCCGGGGCCGGGGGGAGAATGCCTTCATCCCATGCATGAACGTTTCATAGTTGATGTGGGTATGCAAATTACTTGGTATTACGTAAGACTCTTCTCATATCGCTCGAAAAATGAACATAATGCAGGACATAATGTTTTCATTTCTAATGCATGTGCAGTCATATGATTATAATATTTCATATATTTAAGACTGAGCTCTGATGGGCCGAGCACAACTGCGCTGGCTGGTCAAGGAGGGGAGGGGGGGGGGGCAAATCCGACTTGCACCCCCTTTTTGAGAGTAGTAATCAAAACTTGTGAGGTAAATATGCCATACATTTTTCCCACGTGTGCACCACCCACCCCCCCCCCCCCACCCCTTGAACGGGAGGTCCTTTCCTCTTCTTTTTTTTTGCTTGACAAATTTTTGGCGAAATACCTTTTAGATGAAAACCTTTTTATTTTTTTGCCGTGTCAAAATTTTCTCAGGAAATGGTGCCCCCTCCCTTTAGAAAGTCCTGGATCCACCCCTGCACAACATAAAGCTGTTTATCTCCCCCTCCAACACATAACTGCACACAGCCAAACAACCAATGTAATGTGATTCCTAAAAAGAGTTAGTAAAAAGAGTTCGTGCAGTATAATATATATATATATATATATATATATATATATATATATATATATAAAGGTATATCTTGGGCATAAAAAGGACATAAAAATAATTGCATTCTGCGGCCGGCGGCGAAAGTATAAAAATATTAGATTCTGGATTGGCAGCGTTGAAGCATAATCTTCCGCCGCCAGTGCCAGAATGTATATTTTTAGGTCCTTCGGGGATGGTAAGAAATATTTCCATCCACGTTTCACATCAGCAGATACAATACTTATTATCATTTAGGAGGGATGTCCCATGCAACTAAAGTCTGATTTTTTAAGTACATCGTAGCTTTATTTTTATAATCATGGACCTACTATGGCCTAAATTAATGATGCGAGCGCGAAGCGCAAGTTAATGTTCACTCTTATATTTCGATTTGAAAGGAAATATAGGAGCGCGAACTGTTTTATGTACATGTACATCTTAAACGGGTCATTCTACTCTTGGTAATCAAGCAGGGTATGGATATCTTAAACATTTTGATTTATGTTCTCGCGTATAACATTGTTTAAAATTTTGGCATGAATCATAGAGTGTAATTAAACATTATGATTCAACCCACACACACACCAAATTATCCATATCCAACTATTACGATAAATTAAAAATTAGCAAGATCGAGGATTGTCATATTGTAAGCATATTGCTTTTAAAAAAATGACTGAAAGCCGAGATTCAAACTTACTATTTAATTTGCATTGATTATACAACAGAATGGTGCGAGCGCGGAGCACGATGCACAAGTTGAAAATTGTTAATATTTTGACATGAAGAGCTGAATCGGGTCATTCTAAAATACGGTCTTATGGTAAGTGTAAAGATTATACGCTAAGCGAGCTGAAATTTGCTGAACATTGGATAAACTGTTCTGTAATGTTGCATATTTTCCTAAATAATGATAAGAGCGCATGTAGAACGCAAGCTGATTTTTTTTTTATATATTCGCGATTGAATTTTTTTGTATAATGATTTCTATTTTTCTGTTTTTCAAATCGTTCCTCTTTCCTTATTTCATTCACATTTATTCTTCTTCTTCTTATATCCTTTCTTATTGATCCTCTCTGTTTCCCCTTGCTCTATATAGGCATAGGTAGAAAAGCCCAAGAAACTCCAGAATCCTGAGACGTCAAGATGGTATTTTGTACCAAAAAATATGAAGTCATGCACCAACCTAAAAATATCAATTCAATCGGATTTTTAAAAAAATGTGGAAAGACACATAGTGTTCGGCGACAGGGCATATAAAGTTAAAGAATGAAATAAAGAAATGCTAGTAAACGCAGAGAGTTGAGTTTTAAAAGTTCCTCGATCTTATATTCAAACCCTATATTTTTATTTCAATAGCATTTTCGTGAAATTCCTTATATAAAATTGCATTATAAAGGGTTATACATGTATAAAGCTATTCCCGGGATGCACGGTTTCAAATCTCCCGAAATTTTCGGAATTTCGGGAGATTTGACCTTTTCCAGGAAGGGTTCTGATTGAAACAAATCTAGGAAATTTCGGGAAATCCGAAGATTACAAGTAAACAATAATTAAACATAGCAACTATCAACATTCATGTTATATTTTTTAAAATTGTTTACTGAAAATTTTCTGTTCGCGCTAACGGATTTCGTAATTATGTTGATCTTTCAAAAAAGGGCATGAATAAACGGGTTTTAAGTAATTAATTTTGTTTCGGCTGGCTACATTATTTGTACGATTTTTTTTAAATATCAAACTAGAAATTCCAGGAAATGTCTATAAATTCGAGAAGTTTGTTTTGGATCTGTGGAAACACCGATGCACATGACCCTGGGAAGCGGTGGTGCTAAATCACCTCCAAGATTTATATGGGGGTACAATGCTATAATGTACTGGTTTGATCCAAACACCTTCATTTCGGAGGGGATTTTTTTTTATATTTTTTATTGTATGATTATTTTGCTTTAAATTTTAATTGTTTTCCTTTGTCAAAACTGCTAGTTTGGTATCATTAGTAAATCGTAATATTCAACTTTTTCTTATTTTATTTCCATATTTATTCTTTCTTTTCTTTTTTTTTCTTTCCCTCTTCCTTTTTAAGGGGGAACTGCCCCACTTATTTAAATTCAGGAGGGCGTCCCCCCCCCTCGCTTCCATTTATCGATACCTTTCCCATTCCCTTCGTTGGTCTGCAAATCTTATTTCGACGTCAAAGTGTACACTATTATACAACACATGAAAGAGAGAAAATTGGGAGAGAGACGTAAAATGAAAGGACAAAAACGATAGTGTGACGTGGTTGAATTCTCTAATTATTCACAAAGTGCAACCCTGGACATGGGGGGGGGGTCTGAACATGTCGTGATTTTTGAAATCTTGAAATGAATATCATTACATCATTATGGGATATAAACAGGGGGAAAAGACACACAAGAACATAGCAGACATTTTCGTTTCTAAAATCAAAATGTGCTTTGTTTTTTCTCCTTCTTCAATTTCTTGTCTTGTCCGAGGTTGGAGGTTGGTTGCCAGCGACCCCCTCTCTTCACGCCAGCACATTTACACACTGACGAAGCGGATCGGAGAGATGAAATCGTATATCTCCAGAATGGTCGATGAAAAAAATTAAAATTATTGAAAGGGGTAGCGGGAACGGAACGCTACAGATTAAGCCAACCCGCGGCCCCCTGAAAAAAAAATGGAGACGAGGGAATTGGAAGGGGCAAGTAGCGTATTTGTTCTAAATAATGATAATGATAGTAATAAAATAATATCAGATTTATATAACACACGTGTCCATCTTGTTAGGTGCTCAAGGTGCCAATGTATCATTTTACTGCTTGATTCGTGTGATCAAAACGAACATACCTATAATCCTTTATTTGAGCCCCTCGCCCGCGCAAACGAAAAACACTCTACGAATTTCCACAACCATGCAATAGAGAGAGAGGGGGGGGGAGGGGGGAGGAAGTGGTGTTCATTTTCAAAAGTGATTATTTTATTTTATTTCTTTATTCATTTATAGTTTTGCTTACGAGCTACACTCCATCGTAAATGTTCAAAATGTTTGTCGGTATAGCCTTTGATTCTACAAACGTATACTACCGGTACCGACGTCAGACGACCATGAGTCTTGGAAGTGTTCGACACTCTCAGTCACATTTTCTTTCGCCATACCAAGGCCCAAGGGGCATTACCAGCTTTCTCAGTTTTGGCATTATTCATTATTTATTTCATTTATTTATCTGTTATATATTGGAGGGCTTGACGTACTACTAAGGATCGAAGTTCTAATACAGTCTTATCTTACCATATCTCATAAGGTCTAAATATATCACATTTCAGCTCATTTTATTGTATACTTTTTATTTACAACTGAGAGTTGAATATTCTGGGCAGTTATTGTAGTCATGAACAAGATGCGTATCTATGATTCATGCATGCGAGCGCGAAACACAGAAGTAATTTTTTAACATACTCACCTACAAAAGTATCCATTTTGCAGTGACTCATGAATAAATATGTCATACAAATCTCACCAATCAATAAAATGCGAGCGCGAGTTGTACATTTTAAAAACCTCGGACATAAAAATGTATATTCGAATCACATTTTCAACCAAAAATTGGATGGATATATTATAAGCATAACTTTATGATGCGAGCGTGAAGCGCGAACTGAAATTCTAATTTTCCGCCCAAACTCGGACATTCTAAGCACTTTTTCTGTCATGTACAATAATTTTTTATGAGTATTATTGAGAACTGAACATATTAACCACGTTTTTTGAAGTCATTAATAGGATGAGTAAGCAATCAATCAATGTGAGCGCGAAGCGCGAGCTGATTTCCCCCCCCCCTCTCTCTCTCTATATATATATGTAACTCGACAATCGATGCGAGCGCAGAGCGCAAGCTGATATTTTTTCCGACATGAAAAGTGGACTTTCTTACATGGCGTATCTAGCAGGGGCGGCAAGGGAGGCACGTGCCCCGGGAGCCACTTTCAGTGGTGCAAAATGGAAAGAGGGATGCTAAGAAAAAAAAAGAAAACAAAAAATGAAGAGAAAAGACAAAGGAATTAAGACGCAGAAAAGGAATACCGCTGACGGTGTGATTAATACCCCCGTCCTATGCACCTTTAATGATCTTGCTTGTCCTTACCCAGAGATGAATATTCGTGACAACTTTTGATTAGTGATCTACTTATATTGTCTCCTTGAATTCTAACAAACACTCCTTATAAAAATAAAATCCTTTTTCAAACGCAAATGTCATAACTTTTAATCTATAGCTACGAGTTTGCATATTTTTTTTTATACCTTTTCATTAATTCTTGCAAACAGTTCGGTAGTATATTTTTTCTGGTTTGTCAAAAGGGAGATAAAAACTCTCCATTAGTTTTACAAACGATAATTAAAAGGACATTTTTAGGTGAGGATATACATGTTTGTGTAAAACAATAATCAGCTT
Organism: Lytechinus variegatus; assembly: GCF_018143015.1. Taxonomy (NCBI): domain Eukaryota; kingdom Metazoa; phylum Echinodermata; class Echinoidea; order Temnopleuroida; family Toxopneustidae; genus Lytechinus; species Lytechinus variegatus. Next base: position 25,460,003 of record NC_054746.1, on the reverse strand, counting down.
GCGCTTCGCGCTCACATTAGGGCCTACCCCAATGAGATACGTATCCTTTTCATGAATTCCTACAAAAGTCCTAAAAATTATCGATGTTTTGATTTCCATTCGTTTAGATTTATCAAACTCATTGTTCTGTAACCTCCCACAAAAAGATTCGACGAAACTTTAACGTCTACAAAACTGCCCGTCTCCTAACGTACACTGGAACGTATGACTCCATCTCGCCAATCCTTCAGTCCTTACATTGGCTGCCTGTTGATAAACGAATCACCTTCAAAATTCTTTTACTTATACATCATTCAATCTATATTCTCTCTTCCCCATATATCTCCGAAGCTCTATCTCAAAATATTAGCATTCATGTAGCTCTGATCATCATCTGATGCTCTATTGCTCCCGACACCCAGAACAAAACACAAATGGGGGACCATGCATTCTCTGTTATAGGACCAAAGCTATGGAATCAATTGTCAAATTTTCATCAACAAAAACATTCAAGTCCCAGTTGAAAACTAAATTTTGATCTCCCACTAACATTCAGAATTCAAAATCTATACCCTTTCGCTTTATATTGTTGGTGTGTGGTGTTTATTTTTTTTTTTGAAGCGCCATGAGCACCGAAAGGTGGACCTGTGAGCTATATAAGCCACCATTATTATTATTATTATGAATTATTATTATTGTTAGTATTATAATTATTATTATTATTAAAATTTCCCCTCAATATATTTTTTCAGCTCACCCTCGTGCTTGCATGAGTTGCTTAATTATAGATACGCATCGTGAAAAATGTCCCGATTGTAGGTCTCAATATCAATTTTCGGCTCGCGCTTCGCGCTTGCTTTCATTGTCTGGATATGCATTATGTTAATCATTACAAAAATTGCTTAGAATATTCCTTTATACGATCTTAATAGGCACGTGCTTAGCGCTCGCATACATTGTTTACGCTAGATACGCATCATTTGCATGATTAAAAGAAACGGACTAAACTATTATTTTGTTTTGACTGGTCAACTGCCGAGTATATATATAATAGACCTACAATTTGAAAGGGGTGCGATTTTAGCACTTGCCTGGGCTTCGTTTGTTCTAGATACGTCACTGCTGACATGGGGGATATTCATTGAAACAATGCAAGCGAATAGCGCGAGCTGAAGTTTTCTATATTATGACCCGACAACTAAACATTCTAAGTAGGTTATTCTTTAAATGTAAATATCAAATTCGATGTACCTCAATAAAAAATCATTGCAAGCGCGAAACACAATAAGCTATTTTATCTACACGTATATACGAAGGTTATCATCTCAACAATATATTTTGTGATATAAATACTTGATCACGACTGGACGTTGTACAACAATAAAGAACAAGCTGTCTATATTGCGAACTAAATTAACTGATCTGAAAGGGACTATTTTAAAAGTGCTGCCCAACACGTATATAAGAATTTTGTGAATATATTGAATACTCTAATTGAATGACAATTTTCGCGACTGGGACCTACGGCCGGGCAATTTTAATCACTGTACGTAAAAAATGATGGGCTTAATTTTAAGGGATTTAGACATAAAACCTATACATTCAAAGCATTTTATTAGAACAGCCCTGTGTGCCTACATTACACTGATGGTATTTAGCCTATATACATGGAGTAGAGGAACATTCCTTCGTGACAATCAGTTCTATCATTTTTCCAGTAGGCGTCAGTACGACAACCTCTTTTCTTTTAATTTTTCCCCCTTTTCCACTTTTCTTCTTTCTCTTCTTCCCCACCCTTTTCCCTTCTATTTTCCCTCTCTTCCCTTATCCCGACAGTCACGCATATTAACCGACGATAAAATATCCAGAGTGGTGGTGGGGGGGGGGGGTCTTACCCTGTTAGAGATGGCCTTTCAATATTGACGGAAATACAATTATGCTCATTCACAAGCATTTGTTTTAAAATACACGAATTCAAGTGGACTGTTACTTGATGGCTGTGGTGATGATGGACTAATTATTCCATGGAATCTAAAAATTACAGTGATTGGATCGAGCAGAAACGGGAACTTTCGTGATTGACGGTGTGACTAGTTTTGTTTAAAATTCTGACTCAAACTAAGATTTTTACATTGTTTCATTTTTCATTATTTTCCTAAAATGAACATGATATGATGATATATATAAACAATGCCAGATTGAAGGTAAAGGATGCTTCATAATACGCTGAAATAATGAGGGGTTTATAAAAAAATTGTATAAAGAAAATCAATAACCAATTTACAGGTTTTCAGGTATTACGAGCTAGAAAAGAACACAAAAAACTATCTTCACGTAAGGTTCATAGGATTGTGTAACAACAATCAGATTGCATCTTTATACTGTAAAGAATTTACGGAAGGAAGAGCGAAGGGAAGCAGAAAAGAATAAAATAGCGGGAAAGAAATGGAAATTGAAAAAGAAATGTGATATGATTTGAAAGGTGTCATGAGCGGATTATATGGCGGAGAAATGTAAAGAATTATTGACCCCAATCATGGATAAAATTAAATACGGCTACCTCTTCCAAAAAAACACACTGTCATACATGCAAATCAAATACACAAAACAAACAAACTTATGCATAATAATTTGTAGGTCTTATACAGTCATGATATTCCAGGGTCTCGGGAGTTGAGATGTTTGGGTTTGCAAATTACTACCCTATATCTATTAAACACGTTCCAAAATAGTCTAAGACGGATAGGCCCCGATCGATCGGAGGGGGGGGGGGGAAGCAACAGGACCCGGGAGTTTCTCCCAAGTATCTTACGTGAAGATATGCCTATACCGAAGATTGTTGATGGGAACATAGGCGGCGGGGGGGGGCCGGCCCCCCTAAATTTTTTTGTTGATAATCTTTTTTTTTTTCTTGTCAATTTTTTTTCCTGCGTGATCCCCCCTAAATTCACGTGGACCCCCCTGAAACGTGTGTTGCCCCCCCCCCCCTAAAATTTAGGTTGATGACCTTTTTTTTTCCTTGTCAAAAATTTTAGGTAAGCAACTCCTAAAATTTATGTTGATAACCCTTTTTTGTGGGCGCTTGTCAAATTTTTTACCTGTGTCCATGAAAATTCAGGTGGACACCCCCTAAATTTTTTGGCTTCCGCCGCCAATGGATGGGATGATCTTTGTTGGGGGAGCTCGTGGAGAACGTAAACACACAAACACGATGGTGGATGATGAAGTTTCCATGTCAGGGGCACGGGGGGGGGGTGGAGGAGGGGAGGTCACTGCCTTTCGGGCTGCCTTTATTCCCAGCTATGTTCCGTGCATGTAAACATGCACATCGACATATCATGACAAGAGTTGCGCTCGGATACATACATGGAGCTATATTCAGTGCATTCGCCTCTTTTATCGTCCATATCAGTTTATCTCGATCGAACCAGTCGACGGACGTTCGCTATATCGTGACCAGGTAAAAGAGAATAATCAAGAACCACAAGGACGTATTGTAGTTTATGCAAAGGTAAAGCAAAGAACAGAAAGGTAATTTTGGGGGAGGGGCACAATATAGCTTCTGGAAAATCACACTCCATCCCTCCATGATCAACATAACCAAAAAAAAATAAAAAAATCCCTACTCAACACTGTACGCAGCTCTGGGATTCTTCATGTATTTGTAGACCTGGCCGTTATTTAGCGTTATTTTCTGTTGCCGTTTTATTTGCTACTAATTTATGTCGCCAAAATATAAATTCATCAAAATCCCATGGTCTATCCATAGAGCTATTGGTCTATCATTCGAGGCATACATGTGGCTTGACCCAGGCTATAGCATATACAAAATGTACAGACCAAAGGCGGAATGGACACTCACGAGTTCGACACCTGACAGTACATAAGATTCCCCAATGAAATGCAAGCGATACACACACAACTAAACCCTTTCACCATAGAGCTATTACAGACTTCAAGGCACATGCGCTTATCACACAGAGCGGACACCGAGAGAACACAGACCCCCCCCCCCCCCAACAAACTTCGAACACAACAAATCACGGAGAACTGAATTCCGCCGTGGTAAGCTCCGCCTACTTTCTTACATACATCACAAGGTGGCGCTATATAATATCGATTTAAATTGGACACAGAATCATGAATCAACCGTCGAGAAGTGCATTTTTCTCTTCAAACATTGCCTCAGATTTTCAGTTTTTAAAAACACTTCCCGAATATGTTATGATCCCAAACTTTCACATGGGTATTTTTGAGTTGTTAGTCGAATGTTCATAACATTTTCAAAGAGCAATATGATAATTTTTTAAATTGCTCACAAAGTTAAATATTCCCTTTAAGGGAAATAAGAATAATTTATTGTTGCTTGTTCAGGTTTTCTCTGGGTAACGCTAAACGTCTCATTTTATTTATCAGTGCATGATATCGGTAGCGAGGCTTTAAAAAAGTTGGAAAAAGTTTATGAATGCATATGTAGATGATAACAACAAGGGAGTATATCTTTCGTTCTTTCTATGTTTTCCCATGGACCTGTTACAATAGGTCCATGATTTTTCAGAGCGAAAAACTTCTGGTTTAATAATCATTTCCATCTCCATGATGATCTCAATGAACCTTTTTAAACGTGAATCTTGAATCATCATTGCAATGATGATTGCAATTCGTCTTCAGAATCATCGGAACTTTCACACGCTCACTCGAAAACTGTGATTTGAATTCGAATTCCCGAACGAAGGCGGTGTGTGTCCTTTGTGACTTGTCAATCAAAGCACAGCATCAAAACTATGAGTGCAATTGTTTTCTCTACGGATGTGCTTGAAAGGACACTCAAGCTCCGCCCCCAAAAAGATTTTTGGAGCTCAAGCCTTTCACACGTATACAATCCGTACCTAATTTGAGTGAAGCTTTACTGAAATTCACCTCCGGAGCCCTTTCACGCGGTAAAAATCGTAATTTGAATTATAATTTCAGTGAACAATTAGCTAATGACGAATATTTGGCATGTTTAGCACGTGTGAAATCAAACTAGAACATAATTAGAATCACGAACGCTTATCACAGCCAAGATTACAATCGAAATCATTATTACAACGATGATTCAATATTCACGTGTAAAAAAGCCCTTCGAATTCGTGATTGTGATTGGCGTTCGTGATTCTAGTTTGGTTTCACACGTGCTAAAATTCGTCATTTGCCGTGTTTCTCAGTGGAATCATCATTCACATTACGATTTTTTTTCCGTGTGAAAGGGCGGAAGGATATTTCTCTTTTTTTTTTTTGCTTACAGATCATGCCGTACATGGTGATGGAGGTGTTCGCTAGGATGCCCGGTATCCCTGGAATCTTCCTGTCATCCGTTATCAGTGCTTCCCTCAGGTAAGGAATTGTCCTGTCTTCACTTCTTGGTGCTTCTCTCAAGTAAGGAATCTCATTGTCTTTAGTTCTCAGTGCTTCTCTCGTGAAAGAAATCTTCTTATCTTCAGCTCTTAGACCGGAATCTTCTTGTATTCAGTTCTTGGTGCTAAATTCTCGCTGGTAAGGAATCTTTTTGTCTTCTGTTCTTAGTCCTTCTTCCAGGTCAGGAATCTTCTTATATTCTGTTCTTAGTCCTTCTCTCTGGTATGGAATCTTCTTGTCTTCTGTTCTTAGTCCTTCTCTCTGGTAAGGAATCTTTTTGTCTTCAGTTCTTAGTCCTTCTTCCAGGTCAGGAATCTTCTTATATTCTGTTCTTAGTCCTTCTCTCTGGTAAGGAATCTTCTTGTCTTCTGTTCTTAGTCATTCTCTCTGGTAAGGAATCTTTTTGTCTTCAGTTCTTAATGCATTACTTGTACACTATCTACCCCCCCCCCTTTGATTCGTGTCTTTTTGTATTCTTTTTTTTTTCTCTGTCCCTTTTCCTACATTGTATTTACTACAATGATATGATGTTGTCTTTTTACTATGTTTTGGCGATCCAGCCTTACAGGTTTCTGATAACCTTCATGGAAAGCCACGCAATGTATTATATTATCTAATCACATTATTTGATGTTTCTTTTATTTTTATCCTGTTTTGCGAAATAAAGATTGAATTGAATTGAATCCTTCTCTCTGGTATGAAATCTTCTTGTCTTCTGTTCTTACTCCTTCTCTCGGGTAAGGAATCTTTTTGTCTTCTGTTCTTAGTCCTTCTCCCAGGTAAGGAATCTTCTTGTCTTTATAGTTCTCAGTGCTTTTCTCGTGTAAGAAATATTCTAATCTTCAGCTCTTAGTCTGGAATCTTCTTGTATTCAGTTCTTGGTGCTAAATTCTCGCAGGTAAGGAATCTTTTTGTCTTCAGTTCTTAGTCCTTCTTCCAGGTCAGGAATCTTCTTATATTCTGTTCTTAGTCCTTCTCTCTGGTAAGGAATCTTCTTGTCTTCTGTTCTTAGTCCTTCTCTCTGGTAAGGAATCTTCTTGTCTTCTGTTCTTAGTCCTTCTCTCTGGTAAGGAATCTTCTTGTCTTCTGTTCTTAGTCCTTCTCTCTGGTAAGGAATCTTCTTATCTTCTGTTCTGTCTTAGTCCTTCTCTCTGGTAAGGAATCTTTTTGTCTTCACTTCTTAGCCCTTCTTTCTGGTAAGGAATCTTTTTGTCTTCAGTTCTTAGTCCTTTTTCCAGGTCAGGAATCTTCTTATATTCTGTTCTTAGTCCTTCTCTCTGGTAAGGAATCTTCTTGTCTTCTGTTCTTAATCCTTCTCTCGGGTAAGGAATCTTCTTGTCTTCAATTCTTCTTTCAAGTAAAAAATCTTGTTGACTTCAACGGTTAGCATGGTTAGTGCTTGGAAAATATACAAAGCCTTGAATACTAGATGTACTGTTTTGTAGGCTACTCTCTGACGGACAGCTATGTGTGTGTCAAAAAAAATATTTCTATTCGCCACTATTTGCATTTCATAACATACAAATTTTAGTACATTATGTCTTTCTATTCTTTTATTCAATCTCAATTTTAATCAATAACTCACAGTACCCTTTCCTCTGGTCTGAACGCTCTGGCGGCCGTAGCTGGAGAGGACATAATCAAGGTTTTGTGGCCAAGGCTCCAAGAGAAAACCTACACTGCAATATCAAAGCTTCTGTGTATGTCTATCTTTGTCATTTCTTTTTACTGTTGCACTACTCAAACATTGTTTACGTGATATCTCCAGTCCACTAGAAACAAAAAGTCCGGTCCATCGTGATTTCATATTATCATTTTGTGACTGAGATAAGGATGAGTTGCAAGATAAATGTATATAAATCAATGTTGATTATTTTTCAAATTGAGGCTCAATTGAGAAATAATCTCCCTCGAAACAGCTTGGAATCAAAGCTCAAGTCCAACACATAAAAGTTCATTAGAATCAATAGAGAAAAATCAAACAAGTAACGCTAAACATTTCATCAAGAAAGTTATGACATTTTAAAGGTTTGCTTATATTTTGCAAAACAATTATATGCACAACTCGGTGATCTACAGATTCGACAATAAGGACCCTCTTCCACATGTTCAGGGAGAAGTAAAACTTAGTTTCACATGACACTGAGGAGAAAATTAAAATATTTCATTTGTCATTTATAAATTACAAAAGATATAGTGAGTGTGTGATGTCCTCGGTACCCTTATTTGCGTGGAGCGTTGTGGCCCAGTGAATTAGTCTTCGGACTTTGAAACAGAGAGTCGTGGGTTCGAATCCCAGCCATGGCGTAATTTCCTTCAGCAAGAAACTGATCCACAATGTGCTGCACTCAACCCAGGGTAATAACCCGGGTAATATAGGAGCGCCTTGAGCACACAACAAGGTGGATATGTGCGCAATATAAATACCCTATATTATACTGACTAGGATGTGCATATAACTGTTTTGTGAAAATAAACAACACTCTAAAATGTCATAGCTTTCTTATTTTACATCCGACTTTGAGGAAATTTTCAGTGTTGTAATTGTTGTAGTTTTCTATTTTTATTAAAATCAACTGTTTGGCAGGTGGACTTATACTTATATCAGTTTTGATGTTTGTACTTGATTACAATTTATTATTTGCAATGTACCCGTATATGTCCATGGTATACATTTTTAACGCTCGTCACATGATTAACATCAATTAAATATCTTCCAAATTAATTCCGTAATACACCGTAAAATGCAATATATTGAGTTGGAAACGGGTTGAAAATGTTATTCGGCTATCATAATTCCTTTTAAAATAATCGCTGCATCACTGGACATATGTATCGAATCCCTCCTTTATTGTTAATTTAAATACAAATTCATAAAAATACTAGTCTCCTTATGTATATTTCCTTTCTTTCTCTGCATGGAAAAGGTCTTGTCTTTGGAATTCTGGCCATTGGGGTTGCTTTTCTTGCAATGGGAATGGGAGATCAAGTTCTAGAGGTAAATATTAGTGTTTTTTTAAGCATCCAAAATATTCAAGCAAAGAAGAATTGGGGGGCTAGGGGCACCCCCTCCCCCGGTCATTCAAAGGGGAACGTGTTGCTTTTATATACACAGTGTCAAACAGTGTGTGTCACGATTTGTTCACAGTGAGGAACACAATGTGAAATCAAGTTCACACTTAAATTTGAGCGTTTCAACAGTGTGAATCACGTATTCACATAGTCGACCATGTGAACAGTCACTCTGTCGAGGTATCCACAGTGTAAACATATCTTCACAATGTTGAATTTGAGTAATCAGCAGTGTGCATATTATTTTCACGAAGTGTGAAAACTGTGATCACTCTATGTGACTTTGTGGTCTTTCTAGCACGGATATGGCTGTTCTGCTTTAATTCAACCATTATCATTATTTCTGTGAAGTTATATCATGTTTAATTGAAAAGTCAACTCTGTTCCGACTTTGATTTACAAATAATGGTGTGGTTCCAACTCAGAATAGTTTTTTTTCTATCAAAATTCTTAGTGCCCACATCCCCCCAAAAAAATGCAAAATGCAATTCTTAGTGCCAACATCCCAAAAGAAAATGCAAAAATGCAATGGGTGAATAAGTTCTGAAGAAAAATACAACATTGAACGAAAAAGAATGGCTTTTATGAAAAGCATGACTTTAAAATCGCTATGTTTTGATTAATTCATTGATAGTATATTATTATTATTATCATTATCATTATTATTTTATTATTATCATCATCATCATCATCATCATCATCGTAGTAATACTCCAGAGTAAGACATGGCCCTTTTTATTTCCTAATCTATATTCATTTAGATTGGCATATCTATCGCTGGACTGACAAGAGGGGCTGTTATAGCCACGTTTACGTTGGGCGTATGTAGTCATAGGATAAATAACAAGGTAAGAGCAATTACACACCAAGCGATTTGCGTGTTTCGATATCTGCATACCTGAAACCATCTAGGAACATGTCCAGTCAGCTAACATGAAAACGTGAATATTCATATGCATTTACATATAGAATTTGAATTCAAGCCCATGCTGGCTAATACCAGAAGTAACAAGCTGGCTGTTTTTAATGCTGTTTTAAATTTTAAGCCGTTGTTTAAGAAGCCCGTAACTCTAAGTTGTTTAAACAATCATCTTAACCTTTTAAACCACATGTTTTAAAGTTTTTTTGACAACTCGTTCGTTTAAAAGTTTAAACATCGGTTGTTAAAAGTAACGGGCTTAAACAGTGCGCTTAAAGACTTAAACGGTTCTTTCTTTCTTTCTTGATTTTACAAAAAGTGACAGGGAGTGGGATCACACATAATTTTTTTTTTCGGCATCACCAATTTTTCCAAAAGGGTAGATAGCTCTGGGGAACCTTGATTTAAGCTACACCTACCATTGTTCTCTTCATCCATTTCTTTACAATATATATATATATATATATATATATATATATATATATATACATATATAATATGTTTATTTTTGTCCTATACACTTCAGGGTATTATATTTGGAACCGTAGTAAGTACCGGCATTCTAATCTGGATAAAACTTGGGAAGACGTTTGCAGATAATATTAGGTCAGACAGACTCTCCTTATCTGTTGAAGGTTGTGTTTTGGACGAAAATTCAACAAACCTCACTTATTATTCAACAACACAAGCCGGTATTGAGACATTGGTATCATTCACCGAGTCATCACTCAATGGGACAGCAAACGCCGAAAGGTAATATGTTTTGTCAGGGTACACTGAAGTGGGAAAGTTCGTGTATTTACCGTACTTAATCATTATTACAAACATTCAGATCTTTATGCACCATTCACGAATGTTAAACATGTATTATTATGACACTGTTTTATATCGATAGATACATACATACATACATACACAGACAGACAGACAGACAGGTAGGTAGGTAGGTAGGTAGATAGATATATAGATAGATAGATAGATAGGTAGGTAGATAGATAGGGGTTCGAGCTTGACGTCTTTCGGATGGTGACGTTAAAGGTTGGTCCCTGATGTAAATAATCATATCTGATTGACAGACATCAGAATTAATATCAACTAAACACACACACAAACACGCGCAAACTCTGCTCTATCTAATGCCTCCAAACTATACAAAGTGATAAGGCAGTGAGTTACGTCCCTTTGTCATGTGTGGTGAATGTAGCTCAAGTCACCATGGTATTATGACCCATCACTGATTCGAATCTATATAACCTATGCAATTCAATTCAATTCAAATAAAACATTTATTTTCTTCCATTTCAGTACATTTTTCATAACATAAATTCATTCATTAATCAATTTGTTATATATAAAAAAAAAATATATATATATATAAATATGTACATATTAGGTTTAAGGAAGAAGGCGTATACCCTAAAAGCTGAGGCTTGTGGCGGGATACGCCTGTAGACAAAAAAACAATACAATATGAAAAACGGGACTTATTACCGAGTACAAGCCTATCAAGCTCTCGATCCAAAACAATTTTTAGGACTACATTTTGAATAAAAACCTGTTTGCATTCCCAACACCCCCAAAACACATTTAAATCATTTTCTTTCCCTTATTTTCTTTTCTTCTAAATTAGGACTGCATTGGAAAATTTCTACTCGCTCTCTTTCCATCTTTACGGTACATTTGGATTCCTTATGACCGTGGTTGTCGCTATCATTGTCAGTGCCATAACAGGTGAGAAAAAGTCTTTTAGATCTACATTGTAAATTAAGTTATTTGGTGCAATAAGTATAGGTTTGTGTGATATTGAATTGAATTAGTCGTATGTTGCGATTTTGTTCCTTCTAAAAAAAATTGGGGTTTAGCAAACAACGAAACGAATCCGTAGCCATTCGCTGCTTAAAACATCTAATAGAAATCACGAGTACGCTTTCTGTTTCTCAGTCTTTTAGCGGTACAAAATGACTATCGCTCCCCGCTAATAAATGCCGTGGCCGAGTGGTCTAAGGCGCCTGGCTATACATGAAAAAGTCCGGGTTCGATCCCCGGCCCCGGCAGCTATGCCCGTGAGCAAGGCATTTAATCTATAATGCTCTTTTATCCTGCTTTAAAATAAATGGAAATGCTATATGCATTATTGGTAACCAGGTGTGAACTTATTTCAAATTAAAAAAAAATAATAATAAAAAAATATCTGAAGATATAAGAGGAGAGTTGTGATTTTTTTTAAATGTTGTTTTCATAATCATTTGAGGTTTATGTTTGACGCTCGGGTTTGTGCTTGGCTTAATATGTGCATTTTGAGTAGGAGCAGTTGCCACAGGCATGACAGGAGTAAGTGTCATGGAACACTTTTCTTTGGGCTATTACAATTATCACTTGTATGAATATGATTGATTACGTCAGTGCAGGAATTGCTGCGATTCGGCGGGTAAATGATATTTTTAAGTAAATTTAGAGTATAGTTAAATTTTTGTATCATCTAAAAGCTCTCGAAAACATCACATCATTAAAGATTAGGTGAATGAGTATGAAGCTTCGTTGATAATTAATATATAAATGTGTTTGTTTGGGTTTCAATGAATAGGTTTTAATGATCCAGAATCAGTAAACAAGCGATTACTAATCGATATCGGAGATGCTTTTTGTTGTTTCCTACCTCGGCGGTGGCAGAGAAAGCTTCACATTGGAGATGACGTCATTGGTGACGAACAAAAAGACGTCAAGGTAAGTTTGCGTTTAAACAATTTTTTATATCAGTTATCACTCTTCATACTATATAAGTTAAAATGCCCTTTTGTCAGATAATATAGGGCTACAACTAGAAATGAATCTATTTTTACTTTGAGACGAACAATATCATAATACGTTATTATACAGGTATAGTCCCCTATATTTCTTCAAGATAAAACAGCCATCCATAATTGACAAAAATGTTAATTATAGCATGTAGGCCTATCCTAAACCAACCAAACATTTTTTTTCTACCCATCTATTCGCGGGCGACATGTATACTCTATACATATAAGTTGGAAGTTTGAAAATTGGTTTCCACTTTCACTCTGAATTCCAAGGATTTAAAATAAATCCAGATCGGCTTTGGATAATAGATTGAGAAATAAACCATTAGGATTTAAACATAAAAGCTAAAAGATTTGAATTAAAATAATTTCAGATTTAAAAGTTAATCCTAAAGATTAAAAATAAATCCAAAATTTGGCTGCATGGTCACCATTCACAGCCGATCTGGATTTATTTTAAATCCTTTGAATTTAGAGCGTTCATAATTATTTCAGGGTATCTCCGCAAATAGACAACCCCACAGTAACTTACATTTCACATAAGGCTCTTTTCACAACATTGTGTCGATTTTAGGTAATCAATATAGTTTGGGAATGTTTCACCATATTCGCGTTAAACGTTTTTTTTCTTAACAACAGAACTACAAGCAAAAAAATGTGACTGTAACTGAGGCAACCTCCAAAAGAGATGACAAAGGAGGGTGTGAAATAAAGGTTTAATACCTCGTGTGTGTCACTAAATTATTGTGATAGTATTTTTAGTAAACATATAGGCGTCTAATGTTTATCATTTTTTTTCATGATTGTAGATTCGTGGGATGACCAACGGAACTGCATACGAAGAGATCTCACAAGGCCTAGTCGAAAGCCCTACGGACAAGGAATACCCGGCTACAACGTATGATACTATGATCTGATGATAAAGTGAAGAAAATGAATTAATATTTGAAGGGTAACTCCTTGGTTTAACGTTGTGAAAAAATATACTCAAAAGGTGAAGGATCACTGACTCCAATTGCTTGTACACCTAAAGCCAGCTTAAGCCAGCCTGACACTTGCACGATTTTATGTCACGCATTGGCACGACTCAAGTCGTGCCAGTGCGCAAACTAGTCGTGAACTGGCGTGAAGTGTGCGTAAACACGTCGTGACACGTAGTGACTGCGTGCCATGTCGGGACGAGAATTTTGAAATGTTCAAAATTTTGGTAACGACAAAATTTAGCGACTGGGTCGTGAACTATGCGCAAACTGTTTGTGAACTCGTCGTGAACTCGTCGGGACGATGCGGGAGGATGCGTGCCAGTGCGTGGCAGTGCGCGCCATGCCACGACTGTCACCAGGGGCGTCGATCCATTTTTCAGATTGGGGGGGCAAAATCATGAATCAATTTTCCAAAGGAGCTCGATCACACAAACACACACATATGCCTATATATATGTGTACATATATATATATGTATATATATATACACACACACACACACATATATATATATATATATACATATCTCACCAGCAGATTAATGCGAGCGCGAAGTGCGAGCTGAAAATTTTGATATTTCGATCTGAAAAAAAAATTAATTTAATGGACGTTTTTTAATAAAGAACAAGATATATATATCCAACAAAAAAAATATTGCAAATCGAAGTGGGAGTTCTTTTGAGGTTTAGAACTGAAAACGGGACCATAATCACCTATTTAATCATGGAAAGTATGGGTTTTTGTTACAAAAATGATGCGAGCGCGAAGCGCGATCTGAAATTTTTTGATATTCCAATCTGAAAAGTGGACATTTTGAGCACGATTTTAGACGAAGAACGAGTTGTGTATCTCAATCTCGCTTGCTGATTTCTGTGTAACATTACAGTCTTGTTTTATTTTCAGCACATGCGGAATTATTGGGGGGGCAAAATGATAGGTTTGCCCCCCCCCCAATATTTTCATTGGTGGGGCGATTGCCCCCCCCTGCCCCTCCCCCCCCCCCATAATCGACGCCTCTGACTGTCACGAATAGTTCACGAACAGCTCACGTCGAGTTCACGAATAGTTCAGCACGACACCGTCCGAATTGCACAAACTCGTCGTGCCAATGAGGGAAGTGCGTAAACTATGCGTGAACTCGTCGTGCCAGTTCGTGTCAATGTGGACACTGACGGGCACGCATTCGTGAACTATTCGTGAACTCGTCGTGAACTTGTCGTGAACTATGCGTGAACAAGTCGTAAACAGTGCGGGAGCCTCCCAGTTCGTGCCCCAAATGGCACGACTTGCCACGACAAAATCGTGGCCAAAAGTCGTGCAAGTGTCATTTAGAACCGAGAAGGGGTGAAGGGGGAGAGGACAATAAGTATGATCACGTGTACTCGATTTGTGACTCAACATATTATTGATTGCTTTGTTTTGACTCAGTTAAAAAAAATATACTAAAAAATATTGGCGGTCAGCGAACTCTTGTTATTCCATGGAGATCCATGATTATTCAGTGAATTTCCCACACACAGGTGCTTCCACTGTTTTAGTAGTTATGTGTTGCTGATATATTACATGTATCTCTGTATTTGAATTTGTTTTGTATATTTTGGGGCTATTATGGCATGATAAATAGATGAATCCAACAGAAGGGTGAAAGTTTGAAAGAATTCAGACATTCAAAATCATGACTGGTTTAAAGTTTAGGTAGGACCCTATGATATATTGGCAACTGGGTGCGTAAATTATGACAAGTGGTAGGGAGAGTTTTCTCACATACAGTCTTTGTGCTTAATTGTCGGGAATTTGTAATTTTCTGCCAATGACATATTCTTCTGGAGCAGTGATCAAAATATAACCAAAGTAGTATATTGTTATACATCCTCATGAAAGAAAAATATGATTGGAAGTACAACTTTTTAAAACGTACGTTAGCAATTTTATGAAATGAAGTAAATGGAAGAGTAGTCCTTGCCTTACATTGCTATGACAACACTAATTCGGCCAATTCGAAGTCTCCGTGGTTATCAATTTTTATAACTTTTGACTATTCAGAATTTTCTTGTTTGTCCGATATCAAACTTTCACCTATCTAATTGTCTGATTTTTTTTACCTCTAAAAACATTTTTTTTTATTTGGGGTGGATTCCTATTTAAAACCGAATGTAAGTGGCGACAATTTTGACATATTATAGATTTGATAACAATGACGCATTGATTAAATCAACTGTTACAAAAGTACGACTGTACCAAATCAGCGAGAAGCCGAAACATGTCCTACATCATAAAAATAGATTACAAAAGTGTGTGATTTGATAAGGTCCCTCTCATGAAAGTAGCACGTGTTATGCGTATCACTATTGCGAACTTAAATAAGTACTCACTTTTTTAGTTTTACATCCGACTTTGTTTAAATTTTCAGTGTTTTGAACTGTTATGAAATGAATTAAATTTACTATTATCAGGAACCATTTGATATAATTCATGTGATGGACTGCCTTCGTATTTAATATAATGGTATCAATATAATAGGGATTTTAATTTCTTCAATTTTTTCCTACTTTTTTACCCTTTTGTACGATGTACTATTATTTAACTAGTATTTCAATAATAAAATTCAAAGTTTGAAAGAAAAGTTTGATCTGAAGTCTTGTACTTTGAAGAACATAAAATAGTTTGATCATTTTATGGTTCAAAGATTTCCACTGTACAGTGATGAAACATGTTTTGCTTATGCTACATTACAGTAATATAATTTATGAGCGAACGAATCTTCGATCAACAAAATAATGTATATTGAATAATCATTCCTTATTCTCTCCTGTCATAATAATGTAATGAAATAAGGAAATATTCATGAACATTCCACGAAAATATGCATGCTGAAAAAAACTCCATTTATATAAAATATGATTCATGGGCGGCGGAACGTATTTTTGTTTGGCTTGCAAAGACAAAAAAGGGCACTTATAAATGTCAAAATGGGCATTTTGGCGCAAACGGATATTTTCATCAGGAGCATGCGTGAAGTAGTTAAGCAAAGCCTTTTGAAGTGATTTATGATTGATAAGATATGCATCTCGACTTTATTTTTTGTCCTCGAGTGAGAAAAGCGAACGAGCGGCTTGGAAAAAAAATCAAATCTGAAGTTGCCAAACTCGCTTTTGGTCAATTATGGCGCTACTTACTCTTAAAAGTGCATGTCGCGAGCGCAAATACATTACATAACATAGTGGGCAGCAGCCCGTTTATAATAATATTCTAATAACGTAGTTAATCTTTGGTGAATTTTTCTTCAATCTTTGCTAATGTTTTTTTATTATTTTTCATGGTGTTTTTACAACAAACTCCTTCAGGTTGAACTTCCTCTTTAATGCATAGCACCATTTGAGAATTTAAAATTCTGTTCTTTTTTTCAGTTTAATTTCTGTAAAATTTTCACCGATTTGCCTGTTTCATTTTACTTAATTTATCAAAAACAACCTCAGGAAAGACACTATACTTTAATGTTCTATTCGGGTTTGCTCCAGCTAAAAAAGTCGTAATAAACATGATGAATGTGTGTGTGGGTGAGTGTGTGCGTGCGTGTGTGTGTGTGTGTTTGAGTTTTGTCAGAAGTGTATCAATAAAAAATGATTATTTACGTCTGGACCGACCTTTAACGTCACCATCCGAAAGATGTGACCAGGGCTTGAACCTCTGCATCAATTTGTAACTTCCCCACATAGCTTGGATTAAAGGCGCACGCCACAACGCCCAGTTAAAGGGATGGTCCGGGCTGAAAGTATGTATAGCTTAATAAATAGAGTAGAATTCACTGGGCAAAATGCCGAAAATTTCATCAAAATCGGATAACAAATAACAAAGCTATTGAATTTTAAAGTTTAGCAATATTTTGTGAAAACAGTCGTCATGAATATTCATTAGGTGGGCTGATGATGTCACATCTCCACTTGTTCTTTTGTATTTTATTATGTGAAATTAGGTTTATTCAATTTTTTTCCTCCAAGAATGCTGAAAATTTCATCAAAATTGGATAACAAATAAGAAAGTTATTGAATTCTAAAGTTGGTTTAGATGTCGAGACCCCCGGTCGAGACCATGTGTGAGCAAAGAGCCAAATGCCGTCTGGTTTTATCCTCATGCGACCGCATTACCATACCTGCTAAGCCGCTTGGCAGTGATCGATGTTGTATCGGCTTGGAGTACGGTGCGAAAACCGGTAGTGTGACCGAACTCTTGCATAAATATTGAAAGGTAGGACGATTGCTCTCTTGAGTGGGACATGATTTCATGGGACAGGACTGGATAATGATGTTAATTCGTCACTGTTCATCCAGGGAGATGCAATTCTCTGGTTCATCTCATTAAAGGGATGGTCCGGACTGAAAGTATGTAATGCTTAATAAATAGAGTAGAATTCACTAAGCAAAATCCCCAAAATTTTCATCAAAATCGGACAACAAATAACAAAGCTATTGAATTTTAAAAGTTTAGCAATATTTTGTGAAAACAGTCGTCATGAATATTCATTAGGTGGGCTGATGATGTCACATCTCCACTTGTTCTTTTGTATTTTATTATATGAAATTAGGTTTGTTCATTTTTTCCTCCAAAAACTAGAAAAATTGGATTGGCAACTGATTTAGTGCATTAGATATCTATTGCTGCAACTCATTTCATTGTAAGGGAAACATATTATTCACACGAGTATGAAATAATGAAAAAAATATGATTTTATATAATAACATAAGAAAATGGAAAGTGGAGATGTGACATCATCAGCCCACCTAATGAATATTCATGACGACTGTTTTCACAAAATATTGCTAAACTTTAAACTTCAATAACTTTATTATTTGTTTTCCGATTTCGATGAAATGTTCGGCATATTGCTCAGTGAAAGTTACAATAACATTATTTGTTAGCAAAATATTTTTATTACGAACTTGCCCTTACCATTTCAGGAAAAGTCCACCCCAACAAATAGTTAATTTGAATAAAAACAGAAAAATCCAACAAGCATACCACTGAAAATTTCATTAAATCGGATGTAAAAGAATTAAGATATGACATTTTTAGTTTCGCTTAATTTCACAAAATAGTTATATTCACATCCTGATCGGTATGCAAATGAGGGGACTGATGACATCACTCACTATTTATTTTGTATTTATTTGAACGAAATATGAAAGATTCCAATTTTCTCCCCGTTGTCCTGTGACACAAAATCTTATTCCTCCATGAAGATTGGCTTAACATTAACTGAAAAAATGAAATATTGTTTATTCAACCAATAAAAAAAGAAATAGTGGGTGAGGGACTTCATCGACCGTTTCATTTGCATATCACTGTGTTGTGCATATAACTTTTTTTTTGTGAAAAATAAAGAAAATTGTCGTAACATTCTTATTTTGCGTCCGATTTTGATGAAATTTTCAGCGCTGTGCTTGTTTGATTTTTCTATATCGATCTAAATCAACATCTTTCTGGGGTGGACTTGACCTTTAAACATAGAATTATCAAAATAATGGTAATAACCTCCCTGATCAACTCATAAAGTGACGAATTGGGATGTCCGCTAATACCTGGTTGTGGGAGTTCATAGGCAAATAATAAGATTAAAATAAAATTTAGCGAAAATGATAACTGATTAATCACTTTTCCTCTTCGCTCAAAATAAGATTTGAATCCCCAGGGGATTCATGGGACACCCCTCCCCTCAGAAAATTAGATTTCTGACTATTTGGGGAGGAAATTTAGGTTGGAATATGAGTGATAATCCCCTATTTTATACTTGTCAAATTTTGAGAACCAGTAGGAGTGTTTTAGAGAGGTAACTTTTCGTGTTACATCACCCCCTCCTACTTCTACCGGCCATTGTTCTTATTTTTTTTTAATGGCAAAGATCAGCGATTTCAATAACGAGACAGATCCCTCTCACGTTGAATCGATGCCATTTGTGCGTTAGTTGAAATGTTGCCCTCTAGTGGTCTAATGTTCAATTATACGTGATGATAATGCCCAGGGAAAAAAACGAAACCACTGTCAGAGAGATTTGGTAAGTAATCTTTTCTGTTATCAAGTACTCCAATCTTAACACAAAATATAGTGAATCGTTATATCTTCAACTCCATCCTTGTTTAGCACTCTGTTTCAATTAATGTTTTATGGCAGATATTTTTACATGATTGTTTTGCATATCTGATTAAAAATTTTATCTAATGATAATGAAGACATACCCGGGTCTAGTCCATAGAGTTAACTCTATGGTCTAGTCCCTAACATGATGAAGACAAGCACATTTGGTAAACGGATTTTATTTTTGTTCTTTATATATTCTTTCGAGCTCCTATACATATGTAGGCGTAAAATAATCCAGGCATCGACGCTAGAAGTAGCTTTCAAGGTATCTCATTTAATGCTATATAGCTTTCGGCCAGTAGGGCCTTCATCAGGCCTATAATGTATTGAAACAAACAATATACCTTTTTAATGTCAAGCTCTCAAACTATAACTTGTACCACCACTTACTTGAATACTATGTAAACGTATGAATTTATCAATATAGTTATGTACTCAAATATGAAATATAGAAAAATACTGAAACGAGTTGTCATTTTACATGAAACATTATCCCCTATTTTTATTCACAGTACTTACTACACAAGACTAACTACCCCTCCAGATGCACAGAAACCCAAGTTAATCTCATTGCCGGTAAATACCTTGTCTTTCTACACAACTTAAGTTACCAATTGTTTCTATTTTACTCAACCATATCGTTTAAGTCATTACCCCCTCTGTCGTTATTTTTTTGTTATCCTACTGTAATCCTACTGTTCTGTACCCTTTGTTACCCTTTATTTACTTTGTTGTTATTACGATTTTATTTGTATGGTTTTGTTCTATTTTGTTTGTTTCAATAGATTATAAGCCTGATGAAGGCCCATACTGACCGAAAGCATATAGCATTAAATGAGATACCTTGAAAGCTACGTCTAGCGTCAATGTCTGGATTTTTTTTACGCATATACGTTATATAAAAAAAAATACCAATTTGAACACAAACGTACAACTCTTGATTCTTTAACAGCAGAAGTATCTATGTAAAAATTTTGTGAAAAATGCATTGAATTGGGAGATTAATCAATTAGATTATAACAAAATATTTTACTTTCAAGAGTCAATTTTCTTAAGTCTTTTGTTGTTAATAACAACAAACATAAAGTCGTTAGAGAAATCAAAACACTTTCCAGTTTATATTCAAATACAAACAGGGCCGATTGATCCGGGGATTATTGAAAGGAGACAACACAGTAAACATAAATGACTAGCTTTAATGACAAAGGTAGAGCATGTAAACTGCTTATTCAATGGAGAAAAATCGAAAAATATTCTGAAGATATTAGATCTTAATAAACTAATATTTATCATCTGGAAAATATAAGTTAATCGATAGTAAGTTTGGAAAAAAACAATAGAGGTCTACCGATAAGGTTTCAGACCGCCTCGAAGTTCGTCAGTTCCATGTATTTTCTGATCGGGAAATTTACCCGATCAGAAAATACATCTTGTAGTATATGATATTAATACAAAATGATTAATATCTTGACTACAGCAGTGGTGCAGTAGACACAATACTTTGGAGAGGCCCGCTATTGTGTTTAGTATGGTCCGTAATACCGACAAATCCAGCACTGGTTCTGAGAAAGAAAAAAAAATAATAGTATAAAAAGTATTTTGTCCTTGAAATCACTACTCAGTATTCACTCAGAGTTAAACTCATAAGAGCGTGTTTGCTACAGCGTATGGAGTTTTAACTTGTTATTAAACCACATGTATTCCAAGATCGGTATTATTTTTGCCTTGGGTATGCAAGGTGTTACATGTAGGTGTGGGTTTAAAATGTTGGTGTTAAGAGCATGAATCGGGCTTCTCAACTGGGTTAAAAAAATTGGGGGTATCCACAATCATCGTATTTATCTTAACACTGAGTGACGTCAATCATTAAAGTTGGCCGTTATCTCACATGTTTAAAATCAATTTCACAAGTATTTGACCTGTATATGTTAAAAAATTCGCCTGCCATCCTTCAATCAAACAGAATGTGATGATTTGCCCATTGTTATTCAACACAATGCAGTTTTTTTTTTATATTGTCTTAATTGTATTTTATGGGTTATCAGACAGAATGAAGATTGTTTGAAAAACTTTGCCAAGACACCTGAGTTTATGAAGAGATACTTAATAATATCACAGGATAAGTCATAAATTCGGATGATATCTTTTTGTGATGACAATCCGTCGGGATCTGATATGGTCCCTCGGAGATAGGCCTCTCTCCTGAAGCCATCGACCCCTATAATGAAGCCATTCCCCTTTCCCCGTATCTTTTCTTCCTTTAAATATGATTGGCTGGCTTCTCCTGAATGACAATTCCCTAAACCTTTTACCATTTTAATACACTATTGGGTCTCTACGGAAAATAGAAAAATAAACAATCCCCTGCGCTTTGAAGTAAATTGATCTAAAGACTTGTGACGGAACCCTTTTCTTATCCTATCTCCTCTATCCTCCATCCGGGAGAACTGGATACTTCCTACTGTCGCTGTTCATCAAGTTCCACCGCACATCTTGTTGAAGTTCACGCCAAGCCCATCACATTGTTACATCTCTCTTGACACTGTAACACGACCCGCGAAGCCCCGATCGAGCTGGCGAGCAGGCATCCCTCCCGTCCGCTCGCCACCATCAGGAACAAGACGAGAGAAGGACGAAGACAGCAGGAAATTGAAATCGGTAATTTGAGATGGGATTTCTAACAAAAGTGGAGATGAGCTTTTTTTAAAAGGTGTGATGGAGCCAGGAGTGAGAGAGAAGATAGTTGATAATTGACATTCACCTAGTTTTCCTTCTCATTGAAGTGATGGGGAGCTGATATTAGCCATCTTTTCTTTTTTCCCCTCCGTCACACCCAGACGCCAACATCGTTTTTTATCCATTACCTCCAAAAAAGTTTTCCTCTCGATCGCAGAAGCTTGTTATAGGATAGAGTAGTCATCTTTTTATTCATTTTTGTATAATAAGTTTACCATTGTTCCTAAATTTTGTAACAAACTTCGTTTGCAAATGCGCGCACAGTGATAATTTGTTCCATAAAAAAAAAATTGCGTCTTTCGCAAAGCAAGGATATGAATAATATACTATCAAAATGTGTCTTGGGAATTGGAAGTCGTGCATCATTTTATTTCATGTGTTACGATACTGCAACAAATAACAAGTATAATTTGAGTGTTACAGGAAATCGACTATGCATTAACAATCATCAATAAAACAAATAATAATCTTACATAAATCTCTTGAAGTGTCCGATGTAAAATCCCGAAGTGATGATACTATATCCAAGTAAACTCCCAGTTGGTTGGCGAAGATAAGTTCTCAATGATGGCGATGATGAAACTGATGTTGAAGTACGATGAATAATAAGAGTCACTGTAATGAGTTGAAATGTCCGTGAAGACGATGTTGATGATGATTAACAGTCAATTTCAGCAATCCATGGGTTGAAATGCGTTCATTAAACAGGTTGATGATCTCGATGAGAACTGAGAATTCCTCTCTCAAAATAACTGCAAACAGTTCATTGACGGCGGGCAACTAATTCCACAGAAGATAAATATTCCAGGTGGAAATAAATTCTGCTCTGACATAAGGTCTGGCGTGAAGCTGAGTTCTGATCTGATGTGATGAAGTGATCTGATCTGATCAAGTGATCTCATATGATGTGATGATGTCCTTGAAGAATCTGCCAGCTTTATACTAATTACAACTATTCTAGATCCTTCTAGTATTCACTAATCTAGAGGCTTCTAGTATTCACTATATATTATGGAAGCTTCTGGTATTTTCTTTTAAAAGAACATTCTCCTTCTTTCAGGAGCAATCACACTCTTGAATGACCTCAGTGAAATCATAGCTAATCCTACACAATACAAGTCTATTGCAAAGTAATCTCTATTCAGAAATAACAATAATCCTTGGCCTTTAAATAGGCGAGGCCTGCATAACAAAAGCTTTTACAGACATGTTGTGGAATGTTCTTGATCATTCAAAATATCCTTAAAGGGGGAAATTACTAAATAAATGAATGTAATTGCTTTTACAATTCTTCTTATATGTAACACATGCATGTAGATAGATTTAAATGAATTAAAATATGAACAAAAGTGGAAACCGTGAAATTAGTTAATGTTGGCTCCTTTTGAAGCGACTGTGCAGACAATTTAGACAATTCGTTCACTTTCACAAGATGCAAATCTTATGCCAAAAGGATTGGTCCCTAGCCTCGTACCAAGTGTGATATGTGCACCTAATTAGCTCTTTACCATTATGCGACTTTGAAAAACAGGTGATTTTCATGCATGACACTGTATTCAAAATTGAAAGAGGATCAGCTTGTCCTCGAAATGGAGAAAAGGGTAGTGGATTATTTCTGTCCTGATTTAAAACAGGGAGCTAATGAATTTAAATAGAATGAATAAATCGAAAAATGAATTTATTTGATATTGCGAAAATATGGATAGTGTGGCAAAACAAATAAGTGAGGGTGTATTCGTTGAAGGGGCAATTTATAACTGTTTGTGCTGGCGAAAAAAATAAAATATCTTATCAATCAGAAATCACTTAAAAAGATACTTTGCTCAACTTAATTACTACAAACAACACAACTTCTTCACACAGATGATAATCTCATTGTACAAATATCTGTTTGCACCAAATGCCCTGTTTGGCATATAGGTGCCCTTTTTGGCTTTGCCCCCCCCCCCCAAACGAAAATATGTTCCGCCGCCCTGTGCATGAGTGAGAGTAGTCTGCTGGGCAAACCCTTCACTCGAGTAAAGGGTCTGAATTGCAACCTACTCATGCCTTGTGTACTGAAGGCCCTCTCGCTCAAATGTGCTAGTCTTTGTCTGGAGGCACACTTGTTGATCAAAGTTCCAATCAGGGTCTGTGCCTGCAGACTAGAGCGAGAGTGTGTTCAGTAGACTAGTCACTGTAGGCTGAGTGAAGGGTTTTGGACGGCAGACAGTCCCTAACAACATATACCTCAGAATCTTCAAACTCTTTAACGATGCATTTTGGGTTAATATCAAATACATGTACAATAATTATCATAAGAGTAAGTGGTGAACTACATGTATATTCCTCTATGAGAAAGTGATGAGCTTTCCCATTGACGAAAACAATCGCTCGATTAAACAATTTGCTTGTTTTTAATTTTCTAACATGATAAAATATACCCTTTTTGGTTGCTGGTTTATTCCACTGTGTATGCAGGAATATCAGGAAGAACGAATCAAGCCATGAATAGCTTTATAAATTTTACCAGTTTTACCAGTATATTAGTATTATAATAAATTGCCTTCAAGACGTCAAGAATCGTTTCTTCTAAATGCTTAATTTGACCCCCACCCCCACCCCTCTTTTCTTGCATTGTGTGGGTGTGTATTTACGTGTGAATTTGTGTGTATTTTCAAGGAGCTTCAGATCCTTGGTATTTTTCATGGCCACCTTACGCTCTGCAGACAACATCATCTCCAATTTCTGTCTGATTTTCTACTTTAACTTTTTTACGGAGATACGGATCGGTTATGTAACCATAAACTACCTGCGGCTTTGCTGCATGAGATAGAAGCACTACCAAAGAGAAAATATTAAGGCCTTTCTACAAAAAGAAAATAGTGCCGGAGAAAAGACAAGGAGAAAAGAAAATTGTGTCTTGCGACCTGAGATATCATCGCTGAGATTGGAAAGAAGAAAATGAATATTTTTTGTCTGTTGGTCGTCTTGTTTCCTTATGGTGCCCGCGGGAACAAAAAGTCAGTGGCAAGCTGGAGAAAATAGAGAGGGTATCAAATGCTCGGTGGTTATTAACCAGCGGGAAGAAATATGAAGAAGCAAAATAGCAACACAGTCCTTACAATAACAAACAGACACGGGATCGAATGACAAGAGACATTTAACATTTGTATGCATGATTTAGAATGTTTGTCCCATGCCAACTCACCAGGCACTGTAATATTTCGGCTTCAATTTCACATTCTGAAACTCCAGAAGGCAATTTATGGGTTTGCCGTTTCCCCATACTGATACGCGCGTGAGGCACAACAGGAATTAATAGATGGTTGAAAGCCGAATAAGAGATGAGGAAAAAATGATTAAAAAAAAAAAAACATGAAGGTAAGTATAGGCCTGAAATAATGAGAAGTGGCAAGAAAATAGAGACATGGTGATATATATACATTTTTAATATTCTAAACAGTGAATCCTAAAGTATGAAAAGATTGAAAAACGAAGGTGAACGGAAGAAACAAATGAGAGAGGTAAAAATTATAAAAAAGCCCTTATATCAGTTACCAATATCGATTTTATCTACACATAGTTATACACAATTTTCCGATTATATTCTATATGTAGTTTGATTTGGAATGTATAATTTTCATGACTGCATCGTGATATAAATGAAGCAAAAACTAAACATGATAGAAAATGGAATTAGGAAGAAAGGACTATAATTATATTTAATTGATAATTCAGATCAAACCAGAATTGTGATCAGCTTAAAAGCGCGAAACTGATCTCTCTTTCCCAATTCTTAAACCATGCTGTCAAGAAAAAAAATAAT
Source organism: Lytechinus variegatus (assembly GCF_018143015.1). Taxonomy (NCBI): domain Eukaryota; kingdom Metazoa; phylum Echinodermata; class Echinoidea; order Temnopleuroida; family Toxopneustidae; genus Lytechinus; species Lytechinus variegatus. The sequence goes on along the minus strand of NC_054746.1, from coordinate 25,434,179 downwards.
ATCCAGATATATAGTATAAAGAGAAAAATATACATCTTCAAATAAAGAAAGATTGATCGGCGTTTAAGCAGATATTGAAATTAATCTGAACTTAGCTCATCTACTAAGGAAAGAAAGGGGTAATCGATAATGCTCCCGTGGGATACCGAAATCTATCGCGAGGATGACACGGTACCACGCTGACTTATATCAATCGCCTACGGGGATTAAGGCTCGCGAGGAAAAGAAGGTCATTTTTAATTGGTGTTTGTTCAGCAATTTTTGAAGGTGTATCAGGATGATTGGAATTTATTTAACCCTCGCCTTTTTGGCGCGATGACATCTCCATCGACCATCGTTATATCGGAGGTGTCGCCTTCGCGGACGACCCAAGAAGTGAGGACGTTAGCTGCAGAAGGTGCGATATGATCGATTGGGGGACATTGGGTGTTGTAGAGATTGAAGGGCACAACTGATCGACTTGAACTTCACCTCAGACACGTGAATCTTAAAGGAACAATGTCACTAATTCCGTTCATAGCCCCAGATGAAGATGATAATTCTGGCGTGTGCATTAAACTTTGAAAATATATTATCGAACAAAAATTTGACATTATAATAAAAAAAGCCAACTTAAATTGCATCATTCTAATTTTGTACCCATATTTTTTTCTATATGATCTAACACTTGTGCCCAGTGAAGAAAAAAAAAGCGAAAAAATATGTACTATTGATGATGATGATGATTTTTTTTCGATTGTAGCCACCTTGGGCACAAGGTTGATACACTATTCTTATTGATTAAAGTTTTACGTATTATTTTCAGGATTTTTGTGATAAGTATTATGTTTACTGTAGCTATCAAATTTAAATCCGTTATTAATACAATGCAATATTTCTTCAAAAGAATTACTGCAGCTTTAAAAAAAAATAATCCCGATGAAAATTAATCTCTTTTTCTTAAAACCTACAATAATTTCTTTTTTTAAATTGAAAATTGTATTTTATGAATTACTTAATGCCATTGGAAGATGAACAAACACCGTATACTTCTTTGTAACAATCGATAAGTATACCAAATAACACAGGGTGCATGAAACCGGATTATTCGTCTCCTTCACACCAAGCTGCTCTCACAATCGCCTTTCACCGATCAAAGATATCTAAGCTATATAAGCGATATGAAAAAAAAATGTCAACGGTCTGGGATCGATCCGCAAGCAGATTTACCATCAAAGCTGCATGACCAAAGACACTTGATGAGGATACCAATGCCATTCACAGTTATTTCAGCAGATTCATGACAGCCAATGAAACTTAAAATAGACAAAAATTCTTCGCACTCATATTTTGACTTATGTTTGCCAAAAAGACGCAAGTGACAAAACCGACTTTTCCAATAAGAATTTGTTTTTAATTCGCTTACAGTGGACTTAATGCAAGACCAAAGCCTAACATATCTCATAACACCATAGATTTCATGGATGTTATGAAACAAAAATTACCCCCAAAAGCGAACATTAGATGACATTGTGTGTTATACAAATGTTTTTGCACCACTCTAAAAACACTTGAGTAAAATTTTACTTAATATTGGGTAGAAAGGGAACATGCATGTTTGCTGGGTAAGTTTTTACTCCATATTGGGCTAAATGCATGTTTTAAGGGTAAATTTCACCACAACATTGCGTAAAATTTACAAATATTTGGTATCTTTTTACCCAACCAACATGCATGTTCCCATTTTACCAAATATTGGGTAAACTTTTATATAAAAAAGGTAGATAAGCAAACAAATCTAATTTTGATGATTATACGCAGATATTATGGTTATTGGTATCAAATCACTATGTGACATAAAATTGAAACATTTCATTTATTAGATATCTAATATCCATTCAAAAGGTGTGTTTTGAGAAAAACCGTTAACAAATAAATCCAAGAACATTATGATGCTTCAGAATTATAAAGTAAAGATCATATTTAACTTGTCGATCCTAAACTTGAAGAATTGACGAAGCCAATAGTCTAAACTAACATATTCTTAGTCTAAACTAAAAGAGAACAAGCACGCACATCCACAAACACACACACTTGCGCCAAGTCATGTGGTGTGTATGTTTGCGTGTTTGATTTCTCATTATTAAAATGATAGATCACAGACATCAAAGCTGTATCGAAGCAGAGAGTTACACACTGACAGACGCTGCTTAATAGCTCCATCTACAGGCGAATGTTAGAAAGTAGGTACCTGGATGGAGATGGGATCCACAGTTCATAGGCCTACTCATAGTGCCTATATACTGTCCCTGCCGCACACGCTTACAATATTCATCCTTCGTCATTTTCAACCTTCGAAATGCCCTAGGATGCATTAAAATGTTGACGGAGAAAGAGAGATGCATCCCATCGTGCTACCAATTTTCATATCTTACCTAAAATAATGATGATGAAATAATGAAAATTAAGTTTTAATTAGCCACTTGAAACCGCTCCGCCATTGGGTTCTGCATAACAATTTGATTTTATTTTATTTTATTTCAGCATTATTTTTTCCAACATAAATTATTAACAAACATACTCAATCCTCCTCTTTCATCCTCCTCTCCTCCTGCCATCTTAATGCTGGGCGCCTGACAAGAAGGAAGGAAGGCTCATTTTTTTTTATCAGGCTTTGGTGTGATTTGATGAGAGTTTGAACCCACGACCACCCGTTCATGATGCCGACGCTCTACCAATGAGCCACCACGGCGTAATTAACAAAAAATATATATATCAAATCAGTAGCATCTTAATATTCCGTTTATGTAAATATTATCTTTGTATAAGAAAATCAGATTTCCTTGCTAATTCTTAATTCTTAATTTGAATGCACAGGTACAAAATTTTCTATTGTAAAAATAATGGAAATAGAATAAGATAAGATATTCTATACAAATTTTGTTTGGATTGTAATGCAAATCCCAATAATGTAAACAATTTAAACAAAAAGAATTTGAGAAAGAAAAGAACAATTAAGTATGGCTCTAAACTACTGTCTAAACTACAGTCTTTATGAAACACTCCCTTGAATAATTTAATTTTCATTGCATAAATTAAAACACAGTTACCGGGGAAAATAGTTACAATGGGCAAGTAAGTAGAAATCAAATGTCTCAGAGTTATTCTGAAGGTGGAGTAAAAATGATAGACATAAATCTGCATTGCCAGTCATTGAAAATTTCTTGGATGAAAAAAATGATAAACGGTTCCATTGACGGTAATATTATTTGTCTTCTCCACTCTTTTTTGCATAAAACTAAAAACTTGGATCTTTATATGGGAAATAGCTATTTTTTTAGACTGGCACACGAAATTAAAAATACTTTTTGGAAAGAAATGTTCTTAGCGTATAGCACACTGTTATCTATGCACTGTAATGATATACCTTGCCAACCCTTATGGAACAATGATTTTATCAAAATAGGTAATAGCTCAATTCACAGTAGATCTCTAAATAATAGGGGTGTTCGTTTTGTTAATGATATTTTAGATGTACATGGCAATTTCCTCTCTTTGAATGACCTTCAGGAAAAATACAATGTTCAAATAAATTTTCTTTTTTACCGTGGATTATGTGATGCTATAAGAGACGGTTTTAGCAATGGCACACACTTTAGCAAGTTCCAAGAACCTATTATCCCTGATACAATAGCACTTGTTATGAAATATGATAAAGGTTGTTCACACATCTATACGATTCTTAAAAAGAAAAGAAAAGTGGAGTGTAAAAGTTTTCTTAAGTGGAAGTGTATATTCGATATGAATGACAAGCAATGGCAGTCGTATTGCTCTATTGGATTCAGTTGTACTACCGATGTGAATTTACGTTGGTTTCAGTTCAAAATAATGCAACGCATTTTATATACAAATGAAATATTGTTTAAAATTAATTTAGCTCAACAAAAAGAATGTACTTTTTGTAATGTACACCGTGAAACAGTCACTCATCTACTTTGTGAATGTACATGTATTAAACATATATGGGACAAGTATGAACAATGGATATTTCTTAAAACTGGAAATAGAATATTTTTCTCTAATAAAGAAAAATTATTTGGCTTAAGAGGTTCAAGTAATCATGCATTAAATTGTTTATTGATAGTGATACGGCAAATGATTTACACTTCCAGAGTAAAACATCAATTACCTGTTTTTGATAATATCAAATTTGCACTTCAGAACTATTTCAAGAATGAAAAATATATCGCAGAGTCAAATTGTAAAATGGTAAAGTTTACAAAGAAATGGTTTCAATTACGTGCCATGTTTACATGAGGTGATCTGTTCAGTTCCCTTTCCATGTACAATTATACATATGAATATTATTGTTCATTTACTCCTCGCTTGTTTCTTAAATTGTTTACTATTATGTGAACCTGACAGTTCAATTTATATATTTGTTGCAATTACTGTTGTACTGTATTTCGTTGTTATTAATTTGATTTGTCATTGAGAAGATATCTTGTTATGTTTGAATAATAATAAAATCCCTGTGGAGGGGAAACAAATTGAAAAAAAAAAAAGTCTTCTGTATTGGTAGAGGAAATGAAATATATAAAATGGAATCATTTTTTTGTCTAAAACAGAAATACCTACCCCTCCTACACACACACACACACACACACACACACACCCTCACACAACACCCCGCTCCTCCTTAGATTTGAGTGTGTTGAATTTTTGAATAAAATTATTATTGCATTGTTTTCTTCGTGTTTCTGTAACAAGCCTGCTCTGCAGAGTGTATAAATGAATGCATACGATTATCAATTTAAACTATTAATTTATTTTAGTTATAATTATACTTTTACCGAAATATAGGCTGGTTTACTTTTTTTTTGTTTTATCAATCATGATATGATTCCAACTGTATTTCTAATAAATTTGAATAATGATGATTGCATTTCTTGATTCCTTTTTACTCGCACGATTATTCTTTCTACCCCTTAGCATTAATACGTTTCTCTTTCTTGCACTTTGAAACTTTTGTTTATACTATTTCTATTTATTATCATCATCATCATTATTATTATTATCATTATCATTATTATCATTATTATTATCAGTAGTAGTAGTAGTAGTAGTAGTAGTACTTTTATCATTATCATCATCATTATCATTATTATTATTTTATTATTTTCTTGTCGTCGTTTGAGTGATAAAACAATCTTTGACAAAAGTAATTTTACTTAATCATTAAGATCAAATTGATTTCGATCGAAATAACAGGCTATGTCACTTCATTGTGTTACTCGTATATATCTTTCATTAGGAGGAAACCAGACCTTAAAAAGTCAGTCACTTATTTTCCCATTCGATATTAAAATGGGGCCATTTGCTTCGACACTTAAGCTTAAGATACATTAAGTCAACATAGACGCCATATGTCGAGTGGAGAGTGCTGGTACATTAAGAATCTTTGTAAATGATGGTGTGTGTCTGATTACACTGAGAAAGTCAACAGATGACCAAATCATGAAGCGTGAGAAAAAAAATATGCCCTGATCATTCTTTCCCTGTTTCAAATCTTTATTTGACAACAAAAAGAATTCCCCCTCAAAATAGACTATCGAATATTTATAACTCACTTTTTGTGCATCTTAATTCCCACGATGCTTATTATACCTCACACAATGCAAGCTCCTGTACGGGGAGAGAGAAGAAGAAAGAGAGAGAGATGGGATAAGGCATGGAGTGGAATGAAAAATAAAATCCTCCCTAATGGAACGTACGCATGTGCGTCCGTTCGGGAGGCAAATAAGCCATGTATTATCCGAGTTCAAAAGCGTTCAGCGAAAGAATATAATGAGACACGTGTGCGTCGGCGAAGCGTGCATGCAGCGCGTCCGCTGCAGGGCTCTTTCTCAAGCATCTCTAAAACCAGACACACCAAAACAAACGTATGGGAATGAATGTTAATTAAAATATGCAAAGTTACCTTTTTAACAATACTACATTCTTGCCAACTAATTTCACGGTATTGAATTATAATAAATAGATAATGAAAATATTATTCTTATGCGTTAATTGGAATGTCGTTGGGAAATCACGTAATCTGCAATGAACGTCCGAAAATGATCTTATAAATGTGGAATGACAAAAAGCAACTTAAAAATTACTGATGAACAAAGATTTGGGAAGATAGCACTATCAGTTTTGGTCGATCTGTCATGTTCTATTAAAGATGAAAACTAGGCATTTGGACACACACAATGGGTATGAGGCCAAATCTAATTGAAATGTAATTGCCAAACATTCAACGATTCAGAGAGTGTCACCCATGCAGTAAGTGGCATGCACCCAGCTGGGGTAGGATTCTTACTTAATATCATGAATTAGTTTGTATTAAATATTTTTTGATAAATTCTCTTTAAGAAATACATATGCCCTTGCTGTAACGTGTCTAGGCATTCCTTCTTGGTGACCAATTGATCATTCTTCCTCTTATAAATCATTTGAGATTTTTTTTTTACTCTGTATGTGGGCGCTTCAGAGATCATCCTTAACAATTCTATTGCCATTATCATAATCATCATTATATTAGTATTTTTATTATTATTGATGTTATTTTTATTATTATTATTGTTACTATTAATATTAATATTAATATTATGCTATTATTATTTTTATCATTACTACTACTATTATTATCATTCATTATTATCTTTATTATTATTATCATCATTATTATATATTATTACTATTATAAAAAGAATAGAACAAAGACTAATAAAAATTACTTTGTCCTGAAAATGCAACTCCCCATTACCGCCACACAACACATAAAATGTATTAAATGTATGTAACTGATATTATTTATGTTATCTTTTAAAACTTAGAAAACATGCAGAATAAATCGATATATTCGAAATAAAAAATAATGTCCCCTAAAAAGAGAAATTTATTTATAAGATAAAATAAATGGATAAATAAATAAATAAATAAATAAATAAACAACTGAATACATGAACAATCAAATAAATGAATAAGTAAAGGAAACATACATAACTAAAATAAGATTTTTTTTTTAAATGAAGCAGAAATAAATAAATCAATAAATAAGAAAATTAATAGATATATGGAATAATTTCGATTGAAGTCGATTAATGTTTTTCTTTTACACTACTTTTGAAATTGACTTAGTATAGAGTATCAAATCTACTGATCTACTTTCATAAGTAGAACACCGATTTGACACTGAAAAGCTGAAATTATAGATATCAGCCCCCTCCCTATCGTGCCTATTATAATAAATAAAAAAAAAGAAAAAAATATATATATATGTCAGCTAAATTTGTGAGTTGATGAATGTTTTGTTTCTATCTGAATATTGGCATTCCATAGAACAAAGAGACGTTTCAACGTGTCCCTGGGAGAGTATGGTTGAAAACAGGGGGCTCCCAGGTACAGCTGTATGCAAATGAGCTCTCCCTCCCCAAACATTCGTTTGATTGCCCCCTCACTTTTATTTATGAATGAAAAACTTTTGGTGAACGGACGGAGCGTTGGAGTGAGTGAAGTATTTTTTTGAAGGTGAGTCGTGAATAGAAAGAGGCACACGCCCACTCCACAAACATTCACATGAAAACCTTGACGGGACAAAGATGACATTTTAACTATCTTCCAATTTTAAAGACAAATAAGGATGAAGATCCCTCTTTTCCTTCGGGTCTGCATTGTCAATTGTCTTTTTTTTCTCCTTAATTTCAACATGAATTCATTTTTCATTGATGTTTGCAAAGATAACAATGTGTGGCGTTCCATTTCAAAAAGATGTGCTTCTCTGTTTTCGGTTGGATGAATTTGTTGGACTTCACTAGCGTTTTACCTTATCCGCTTTAAACATGAAGTTTCGTTATATTAATTCCCAAAGATAATTTATGGCGAAGTTAACAAAGGAAAATATGACAAACACAACAATATGTTGATTTACTTTACTAACACGCATTTTAAAGTGTTTAGAATTTAAATTTTTGATTTTTTTATGTCCTTAGAATTGAATATTTAGATTTCTTTTTTTTATGTGTTTAGAATTTAAGTTTTTCCCCCCTATTATAGTTATTAGAAGTATATCTTGAAATATTCAGTTTCATTCAACTGAAAATTGAGTATTAAATTATTTATTGATGAAAACACTATCCTATGATATATTTTGTGACAGGGTATAAAGTGAAATTAAGTTTAAATTAAAACTTTTCTTTGCGATTATCATCTAGGGGACTATTTCCACATTTTGTGTGATAGTTATGGAACCATGCATAAACATTTAAAGAAATAACCAAGATGGGTATCCAACCACTTTAAGACTCTGAAACACGTCTAATTTGGGAATCAATTGTTGCCGATGGTGAGTGGGTTATTCATCCAAAAGTACTTTCACATAGGAGAAACGACCGGTCGTTGTTGCTAACAAAGAATTTGTACAGCAACGCATCTCCGTTACTATTCTAGCAGTTGACTGATTACCACCATTAAGTTTTAAAGAAAAATAATTTAGAAAAGTCAATTTATCAATGGACCTTGACATCAACGCGATCAGTTGATTAAATACTCACGGAACCATTGGATATTATCAGCTTTTTGTTTGAAATATAAGATGAGTTGAGCTGAGCTAACATCAAAACTTGCAGTTATCTTTCATGAATCGTATTTAAAAACATCGTTCTGATACATCATGATTTACATTCACCTTACACTTATCCGATGCAAGAAATTTTCTTTTTCAATACAAAACAAAAAATAAGCATGCAATTGTTCATAAGGTTTATTTCTAGCTCATGCGTGATATTGGATAGTAGCGTCATTGGAATACACACGCCATGAAATACTTTCACCCTACACAAAGAAAATTGTGAAGGGTTGCTAACAAAGAATGCGTATAGCAACGCATCACCAACGTTTATGTTGGGTGTGCACGAAATATAATGTATAATGTACTTAAAAAAGTGATATAAAGGGGATCATTTAGCTTATCAATTAATAGGCGTTTTAAGTGTTTATCTGATATAGGTTTAAAAGTCAACCAATTGGATGAAGAAAGAGTGTTTGGGGCAGATGACATGTAAGAGTTGCGTTATTTTTTTTTATTGAAAAACATGGATAAGAATAAAGTTTTACGACTCAGACATCTCTTTTCATCCTATTTTTTGTTCCACTGCATGTACTGTGTCATGATCTTAATTCATTTTCGGATTATTAAAACATTAACTGATCGCATACAGTCAAATATCTTTCGGAAAAAAGGTTTAAATAATTCCAGCAATGTCAGCAGGTCGCGATGAGGAGTGATTTTATGATGTTTTCATCAGTGTATGATGATGATGATGGTGATGATGATGATCATGATCATGATGATGGTGATGATGATGATAGTGTTGATGATGGTGACGATGATGATGATGATGATAGTGTTGTTGATGGTGACGATGATGGTGACGATGATGATGATGATCATGATGATAATGATCATGGTCATGATGATGATGATAATGATGATCCACACCATTTTGTGTCATATCTGTTAAAAACATTAAACATCTGCTTCCATAATGAGTATTGAGGCATCAGTGAAAGTATTCAACATTTTTGAATACTCATAATGGTAAGCTCTTTTTAAAAGGCCCCATGATGTTGCGATGAGCTAAGGCAAGCCAACCACAAATAGCTAGACAAAAGAAAAAAAGAGGTTGCTCTCATAAAGAATAGCATCGCATCATTGACACTTTCGATTTGGCATAACAACATTTTACATGACTAACAAAGATTGGCAACACATATAACAAAGTACATTATTTATAATTATATTTTTTACAATTATATTTTTTATTAATATATTTATTTTATTTTTCGCTGCTTATTTTGTTTGTTATCTTGATTCGATGACTGTAAACATTTGAAAATGAATAAAACAAACAAACAAAAAGAATATAATTAAATCACCTACACATTTTTATTTCTTTTGACAAAATAAGTTGTTTTATTGCCAGGCAATGTTTGCAAGCATGAAATTAAATATCAATCAATATTAAAATTGCAGAATTGGAATTTGATTAATGATGAAGGGTGAAAACGAATGGAACAAAATTAGTGTTTTCATTTATCTAAGGACCTTTTTACATGTGAATCTTGAATCATCATTGTAATGATGATTGCCATTGTAATCGTGACTGTGATTAGCGTCCGTGATTCTAATCAGTTTGGTTTAACACGTGCTAAATATTAGTCATTGGCTTTATTTTTCACTGGAATCAACATTCAAATTACGATTTTTTTTACCGTGTGAAAGGGCGGTAAAAGCAAATAACGGCATAAACCTGCTGGATTCTCGAATATTACAATATTACAACGTATCTAATGTATAGTTATGCAGTTATTTCGCATTATCCTCTTTTGGTAAAAATAGTACATACAATGTGTTTAGCTACACATATTTTTTTAAACCTTTGATTTTGTTTAGAAGTTGACTTACATCTGAATATCTTTTAATAAATTACCAATAAAAATGGTAATAGAATGATATTACTAATAACATTGTTGAAATAGTATGTTTTTAACCAACCGCGATCCCCGAATCCAACAAGTACAATTTATGTCACCAGTTGTGCGTAGCTAACAAATATTTCTTTTTCCTTTTTTTAAGTCACAAGTGGGTTGATTTTCATTGCCCAGAAAGAGATCAAGAGGTAATAAGTAAGCTCTGTTTTCATTACGTATAAGTAGTTTTTGTTAGTAAATCGATAGGGACACGCCCGTTATTAGCGCCTACACATTGACCCTTATCATGCTATTCATTTATTGTAATATGCCTATTAGACTTGATAGAGTATTATATTGATGATTAGATTTATTCTTCAAGTTTGATCGACATTTCCTTGTTTCTTCGATTTCAATAATTATGTTGGGTAAAAAACACGGTACTTAAAGTTTATTCGAAATTCATTTCAAAATATTTTGACAATGAATATTTTCATTTTATTTCCGGTGTTCAATTCCCCCACAACATCCACACCTTCACATATCCCCATTTTTATCTAAATGTTTTATTTTCTCATGGGACAACGGATGAGGTAATTGATTTTATTCATTTATTTACTTACTTCAGTTATTTATTTATTTTTGCTGTTCAAAGTGACAGTGAGGGTGACTGAGCGAGAGAGATAGAAAGAGGGAAAAAAACAGTGAGATTGTACGGAAGGGGCACCGACGCGACCCGATAATTATTGTAAAATTCCGTAAAAGCCTCTAAATTTATTATTTTTTCGATAGAATTAGGGAGTGAAACATTCCCCCCTTTCACCCTCTCCTCGACAGCTGAGCGTCGAAGTGAGCAATAGAGCTCATATCATCGACGTGAAAGAAAAATCTAGGCGTACTCGCTCGCTTTCGCTTGGAGGCCCTGAGGCGGGTCGATCGGGCTTGCTCCGCTGATACCTAAGCCCCTCCATCTCATCCTTACCTATGTCAAACAGCTTATTCATCTTGGCGCATTCACATACAACCAGAACAATAACGACTGGCTTCATTAATCAGCCAAGCGATTTTCATTACTTTTTCATCATTCAATTCATTTTCGCATCTGTAATGACAATGAAAAGAACCCCAAACGAGCATAGTAAGCATGGTATATAAGAAGAGTTGTTGATATAATAAATCACGATTGTTACACTATGTATCATTCCCATTCGTCTGTGACAAAGGAATCGTGTTTGTTATGTAGAATTTGCTCTCCAGGAAATTTCAGTTGATAAATTTCACAAATAGTGTTTAGTGACGCCTTTTAGAAATATTTGCTCAATAACTCGATGGAAAGTGTCCGGTAACCTTATTGCAAATCCCTCTCTATTTCTCTAATTTGAACTAGACAAATCAGCACTCCGAAGTGCAGTCACTATACACGCTCTTTAAGAGCTGAATTAGCACTTAATTTTTTAGAGTGTACTCTCATCAAATTTTATAATAACATTTTCAGACTGGTGAAGAATTTTGAAGGAAGGTCCCAAATTCATCTTTTCTTGACCGTACACCTGAAAGAATAAATCAATGACCGAACTTCAAAATTCGAAAAATACATTAACATCGATATAGGTAGTCTTCGATTCAGAATATAAATATTCCCATAAGTCACTACCACTCACCCCCCCCCCCCCCCTTCCCACTCAGAAAACAATAAGTCACAGAGAATACCAATACACTTCAGCAGGCAAGTATTGAAAGTTTTCAAGGCCTCTATCATACCACTGTCATGGAAACCGCATTTTAACCAATACAAAGGACTTGTATCTGTCATGTCTGACTAGAACGTCAAATTATTCTATAACCTATACTGTTTCAGTTTGGGTCAACAACGGTTGAAGTCGGAATGGGTGGAGCCGTGGGGAGTGGACGCTTCGTTTGTCTGCGATTGGTTTGTTAAAGTAGTGTTTCCACTCGTGTAGGGCAGGTGGTTAAATGAAAGAGTATAACACACTTGAAAGTGGTAATCATAAGTGACAAGACGGTAAGCAACAAGTAATTCTTCCACAGTAATTAAAATTTGGCTTCGCCTCTTTCACAAAAGTCTTCTATTACAAATATTTTGTATGAATATTTTAATTTTTAAACAAGTTTAACCAATAAAATCACAGAGTGGTGTACTTGTTATTCTTGTTTTAAATTCCAAACTGCCGATATCCGATTTACCATGTTTTTTCATATTCTCAATGGATATCAGGCTAAAATATTTCCAATACAACGTTTTTAATAGAATTGTGTTTTTAAATGATATTCTATTTACCCCTGAAGATCACCAATACAGTGTGTTGTACATTTTGTAACACTGAAAAGGAAGCAATTGAACACTCTTATTGCTTATGTATTTTCAGTAGAAATATTTCGAGTAAAGTAGACACATGGATATCACCTCTTATGTTTACTATTAATTTTTTTTTCTACAGAATATATTATATGGATTTAAAACAAGGCGAAATGATGCTGTAACTGTATAATCATTTCAGTAAAACAACATTTTTTTTTCGAGGCTGAACTAGACTTTGCCCGATTTTAAAAAGATACAAAAGTCAATTAAAACACATTCATTAGATAAATCAAATCAAATGTTACATCTATGATTTAAGTGGGATGAAGAGAAAACACTTTATTCTGAAATGGAGTATATTAAAGCATTTTGTTTGTATAATTTATATTATTTTACTTCTGTAAACGTGCAAGTTTTTTATTGTAAAAAATGCTCATTTGGGGAAAAAATATGGGGGGAATGTTTACAGACTACTAAAGTCTATCACACATCAAAATTTATTAATGGAACATAAAACACCCGATAAAGAATGTGTTAATGACTTAAAATCATGAACTATAAAACAATATCTCGACGGATTGACCATCAGACTCATAATTATACGCGTATAACTTACATCCGTATACTCTCCAACCCTATATACTCAAGCACCTACACTCATAAATATGGTTTCAACAGCGATGGCAATTCTTTGTTTGGTCCTGAGCAGAAAATATTTTTCTTTGGAAGATTCGTAGATGTTGGATTAGTGAAGATGAAGGCAGCTGCATGATTCTTTATGTAGGGTCTTGCGAACTTCTATTTGGAAGATAATGGTTTCCATAATGACTTCGATAATCTTTACAATTATAGTCTTTAGACATCTTAACTCATCCCTCTGTATATCGTTCTGTCCCCTATTAGTTGTAAAGCCTTTTATTTCCCTCATTTTTGTAATGGTAATAACAAAAAATAAATTAATTCAGAGGAAGAGGGAGGAGCAAAACATGCCTCGGTCATGAAACATATTCGACACCTATTCGACCCCCCCGCGACAGATATTTGATAACCTGTTCATTTTTAGTTTAAAGTGAAAAATCTGACGAGAAGGTGTTTTCAAAAGGGTTTTTAAATGTTGGCACCATATTTGCCCCCCACGAGGTTTCATAGGTACGCCTTCGAACATGCTGAAGCAACACTCTAAAAAATGGAATGTTAAATCAACATTTAAAAGGTTGGAGGAGTGACAACCTTTTCCAAATGTTGCATCCAACTTTGTATAAAGCTAAATCCAACATTTTAAGTGTTGGGTAGAACCATTCAAAGTGGTAAATGCAACATTTAGAAAATGTTGTCACTCCTCCAACCTTTCAAAATGTTGATTTAACATTCCATTTTTTAGAGTGAAAATATAATTCAACTCAAGGAAGATTATTAAGTTTTCGTTGATTAGCCTCATTGATTAATGTAAAGATCAAGTGTTTAACGTCAGAAGAGTATGATACTTCAGCTCACATAAATCTAAATTGTGAAGAACATTGACGTCAACAAGTTTCATAATGACTCAAAGTTATTACGTAATTTCATACTTTTCACGGCAACTAGTTGATCGATGAATTATGAAGAGATCATTATAAATGATTACTGTGAGATCGTTTAATTTGATTGCCTTTTACAATTGCAAGATTTGCTTGTATATGCACTTCTCAATTATTAGCATTTTGGGTGTTCTTGAAAGGAAAAGTACGTTCATAATTATCACGTTAATTAATTCTAAAAAAAAAAAAAACAAGTTGAGGTAAGTGTTCATTTCATATGACGTCACTGATTACATAAACCGTTACCTGGCAGCAATATGAAATTATTTATACCCTTGGGGAGTTTTTCGCTCCACGATGTAAGATGAATTCACAAAAAAAACATCTTGTTAAATGACCTTCATGACAATGAACATCCGAAAGGTCTTTGTCGAAATTTAGTGGATCAATATAACAGTAAGGGTAGTATAAATCAACCTAAAACCTTGCTTAATTAGTTATTCCATGCTGTGTTGGAGTGGCGAATATAATTTTTTTTTCATTAAAGTAATCAATATTTTTAAACATTTATTGCTGGTACAAATACTCCGGCCGTTTCTTTGTAAGATGTAATTCATTTAATTCTACTTCAAATAGTTTAATGCTTGAATTAACTTTTGCATAAATGTGGAATATATTCACACCATTCATGTCACGAGCAGAAGAAAAAAAAATAACACTAAATAACACTAATAAATACTAAATAATAACAATAGTAATAATGATAATAAAACAATAACAATATACAGTTCTTATCTAGCGCATGGTACATTATCTTTTCTATGCTCTTACAAATGGCTTGATGATACAAGGATGTTTCTTTTCTGATATGATATTTTTGCGTATTGTTCAAGATTGATTTTTGTTTTGCATGATCAAGCTAAAAAAAAAACATCCGTTTGGAATATTGATGTTGGATATAGTCACTCTCGATCAATACGGCTGATTCCAGGTCTGTATCCCTGTCTTAATTGGTCATTTGAGAATTTAACACCTTACAACTGACAAATTATCTCTTTTCTTATACTTTGTCTTGCAGCAATCGTGATGTTGAAGGGAGTCTTGGTTTGTCCAGGGGGGCAGCTGTACCGATTGTCCGGAGCAGATCCCCATTGAATAGCCAGATAATACGCCTGGCGCGTGCCGTCCACTTAAGTGTCCAGTCTTTGTTCATCCTCGTGTAATAAGTGGGCGTGGGGATTATACTCTTATATATTTTTTAGCACTAATTATCCATTTTTTTTCTAGTCAGTGTGTAGTCCAACTCTATTCATTCATTATTGATGCAGTTATACAGGCCTTAAAGCTGATCACACAGGGGAAAACATCACCCAGTACATTGTCCAATTTGTAAATTTCTCAACATGCTCAAGGGGGACTTTGGTTTGTATGCCTGTATGTGACGTAATCCAGAGAGCTGAGGAGAGAGAGATTACGGATCAAATTAAACTCAGTATCTGCCTGTTTGAAGACACTTGATCGGTATTCAGCGTTCAAGTGTATAAAAAGGGGTTGTTTTAAGACTGGAAACTGGTTGGTAAAAATACCATGCCATCAGCGCTCCATGCTTACAACGCCTAGTCTAAGCTAAATGTTCTATTGTGACGTCATTTGACAGTAACAATAATCTACCGTAGATGGGAACAGAGCATTATTTTATTAAGATATGATCGTGATAATCACAAGAAGAAGCGAGGTGGGGATTAACCAAATTAAAGTGAAATTGGCATTTTGAATATAAACACTTCTCATTTAACTAATTTCCGTTGTACTTTGGTTTTTATTGTTGGTTTGTTTTTACTGATGACTGAAGTAAAAAAAATAAAAATAAACATTGAAGGATTTTCCACCTATGCCATATTGCTTGTTTGGTTCAATTGCATTTTGGTCAATGAAATCTGTTTTGGTAATTTTTTTTTTAATAAAAATAAAAATCAATATCAAATCATGGATGAATATGGGCATACATTAATACAATGCAAATGGTTTGAAGAAAATGAACACTGAATAAATAAAAATGCATACAGTAAACATGACAAATATATTTAAATCATATGACATCCTGAATTAGAATTGAAATAATGTTTAAGACCAATATATTCATTCGGGAATCGAACTTCCGTGTATACCATCTGATTAGAATGATGACATTCGTGCATATTTACGTTGGAAGTTTGAGGAGTTTGTAGACACTTCGGAAGATTTGTGAAAACTTGCAATTTAAAAAAAAAGGTTTTAAAATTACAAAAAATAGTAATAAATTTCCGAGTTGTACATTCTACCCCCCATAAGCACAAATCTAATTTTATTTCATTTTCGACAAAATAATAAACCAAGTAAATAAAAAAGTAACAAGTCAATTTTATAAACAATATATGTAAAGGTCATAAAATACAAAGGATTATAATTTGCGAATATGGAGAATCCCACTAGAAAGCAAAGCTTGTAAATTGTGGGCTCCTCAAAGTAAGATATATATTGAGACAAAATTTTAGTATAAACGGGTAAGAATAAGAAAACATTGTTTCCAACAAGAGACAAATATGCTAGGCTAATAGCCAAATATGTTTTACGTTCTTGATGGTATTTCTTCCTCACGTCCTATTTACAGTGAGTTCAATGATAAGTCAAGGAATTTTGTTTAAGCTTTGTTATTTGAAGAGAAATTTGACGATTTCGTTTCACTGCGCTAAAACACACCTTGCGTATCTCCACGAACCATCTCGTTAACCAGTCGAGAAAATAATTAACTGATTAAATCTCGTTACCTTATTTATTGCCGACGCCCCTTCCTTAGCATCTGCCGCAATGTCTGCTCAAAATACCTACAGAATGCATCGCCAGCTCGAACGGATTGTCAAGTTATTTGCTTTGAGCTTCTTGAGCTCTCACCCATCTCTAAGCATCGAACTTGGAACGACCCCGATCAAACTTCTTCATAATTAAAGTCATAAATTAACCGGCACTTGACTGCTGCTGTTGCTTCTTATTTATGGTGGTGCCAATATTACATTTCGCTTTCACGAGCGGGGATGTTTCTATGTTGATTTCAGATGACTGACGGGGAAAGGGGGTCTAGGGGTAGGGTAGTATTCTAGGGGTCTCTCGTAAATTCGAAGAAACGGGAGAAAGAAAATCCGAAAAAGGGTAGCCTGTGAATTTGAATAAAAAGAATGTCGTGATTTTTGTACACGTATACTGTATAGAGAACGACGACGATGGTGATGATAAAAACCACCAGTGTTTTTATTTAAAAAAAAAAGGTGTTCTTGCTGAATTGTATTTGAGCCCATTTGTTATCTATTATTACTGGCAAGAAAATCATTTTAAATAGTGATACCTACCACTGAAGGATTCTGAAAATATGATATTGTTAGATATTAAGTTATGTCATTGGTTAAGATAAAAGGTGAACTTTATTATTATCTGTTCCCTAGATATCAATGACGGTATTTTGAACGATATATTCAATGTATGAAAAATAATGTTTGCAAATACCCGAGTGTAATTCCTGCATACCTCCATCTTAACAATTATAGCTGCATCTTGGTGTTTGAAAGTTTGCATTGTGACGAAACGAGATATGCATCTGATTATCGTCGCCTGGTGAGTCGGGTTATTTTCATGGGAATTGACATTATTAAAAGAAAGCGGCGCCTCAAAGATTTATTGCAAAGAAATTACCAATTTGAGGTGTCTGTTATCTTCTTATTAATGCCATTAATTTCATCAATATCATGTGATTGTATATAGTCGTTAAAAATGGGGAAAATGAATAAGTACCATTGGATATTCGCCATAAATCCCTAATACCTCCTGTTCATTGTTGGTGTCTTAAGAATAATAGAATTAAACTATTTGCTCTTTGTACAGAGAGATGCGAGGAAGAACATAAGAAGAGATATAGATAGAGGATAGAAATAGACAGACAAAAAAATTAAGCACACATCTTTGGACAAACCACATTTTTTAAAATGAAATGCTTGGTCTTTTCCCCTTTTTTATCATGCAATTATTTCCTTCACAAAGGTGACAAAAGAACCCACCAAAACCATCGGCTTGAATAGAGGATTAAACACGTGTCTGCATGCAAGTCAAATTTATTTCCAATTCCATAATAACAAAGAAAACTTCAGTTATTCCATCAAAAAGTCATTTTAATGTAAGAAAAGGGGTGAGAGAGATTTAAAGATCAAATCATAATTCATTTCACATCGAGGAATATTATGAGCAATTTGTGAGTATAAGTCCCTTTTGTTATAAGCTTTTTATATGAATTAATACCGACAGTGCTGCTAGCCTTTGAATGCCACAACACTGATAACATCTGGGTGGTTGTCTGCAAATTGCCCTCAAAGACACTAAAAATATATTTTCCGTTGCAAGATTTGCATTTTATTTCCGTTGCAAGATTTGCATTTTATATCCATCATTATCTCTGTGGCTTACTCATACAAAAATACTAGATTTGCTCTTATTATGAAATGAACACATGTTTGTTTGCTTGTTTGTTTTCTAACGTTCAGGCGGAGCATTCATTGTCAATGAAATATCCAAAT
This sequence comes from Lytechinus variegatus, assembly GCF_018143015.1. NCBI lineage: Eukaryota > Metazoa > Echinodermata > Echinoidea > Temnopleuroida > Toxopneustidae > Lytechinus > Lytechinus variegatus. Next base: position 25,415,250 of record NC_054746.1, on the reverse strand, counting down.
AACTGTGGACTTTATGGTTCACTGCATTTAATTACCCAATTAAAAATCATATTTCATCGAAACAATTTCATAATAGGCATAATTTTCTACCTCAGATACGTTTAAAGCCTCTTGCGGAAACCATTTTGTTATTATTACCACTTTTATCGTCTGGGGAGAGTCATCTCTTGTTAGCTACAAGAAAGGATGGGACGAAAGATGATTCTAAAATGCAGATAATTAATCAAAGAAATTATGAAATATATAAAAGGAGTAATGAAAGGTCGTGTAAAAGCTTGACAGATATTCACAAAGAGCTTTGTCCGGTGCAGCTGCTTCGGCCTAAAGGGATGTAAGTCGGCCAATCCAACCCCTTATTATACCATCCTGGGAGTGAGATGGTGAGTAGGGGGTTTTGTGGTATAGTGATGGTATAAGAAGCATTTGGAATGCCGGTGCAGTTGGGGCGTGTATTCATCAGATTGTCGGACTTAGTGGTTATTGTTCAATGAAATCGTGTTCAAGCGGTTGAAATACTGTCTGCTTTTTACTGGCACTATCATTATTAATGCACTTTGGAAATCATCCTCATTGTCAATGATAGCATGCAGGTAGATGATAGTAACTAACATTTTCTATTAAGGTTGTGTTTCTAAATGTTCTATTGGAGCTATGACAATGTCATGTTGTATTCTCAATAGTGTTCACTGTCTAGGATAAAATGAATATTAGTTAAACTTGAAAAAGTACTTTAGCAGTCAAGAGACCTCTTAATCGATTATTAAGCCAACCCCATTGAAAATTCTAGGTATTTGAACTATATAGCTCAATTTTAATTTAAGATTTATTTCATTTCGTTGGTTATTTTTATCTTCATTCGATACTTAAAACTATTCGGACATATTCTCCGAGATGGAGTCAGAATTTTTGGAATCAACAAGATAGCGACAGTCTGAGAGGGATCAGAGACCAATACCAGTCAGATAGAGAGGGGCGCGTGCCGATCGCGTGCCGTCATCCCAAACCGTGTTTACAGCTCGGTCAGTGGTTTCTAATTCTCTCCCCCATCTCTCACACCCCCCCCCCTCTCCTTCTCTTTCTCTCTCTACCCCCTGTTTCGTAATCTATTTATCATTCTTTAAGCCCCTTCCCCACCGTACATTCCTACAGCGGGGCTTACCCCGTTCGGATAGGGAGGGGGTAGGGGGAACAAACAAAGAACCAATCACGACCAGGGTCTCGCTCCATCTCTATACAACCTGCACGCGACCAGATAACTTTACACAGGAGAAGCTAAGAATGGAGAACAAGAGAAGGGGCATGAAAACAAAGCCAGAGGAGTGAGGTAAACGTTATATGGACCTGGGAGGGGTAAGGGATGGACAAGAGAAAGGAGAAAAGGTAAAGAGTGAGAGTGAGAATCGGGGTGGGGAGGGGGAAATGGAGAGACAGAGAGAGAGAGAGAGGGGGAGAGGGTAAAGGAGAGCCAGGTATAGATTGTAAATAAAGAAATTGCAACAACCAATGGTATGTGAACAGTAATATTTTTTTAATCTTCATCTTAGCGACTGATATCCTGATTGCCGAACAATTACCTGGTTCATACCGAGAAAGTCATAAAAAAATGTAAAGAAAGTGACTTTATATGTTGCAGGTGGGAATAATCATTTGTCCTATTAATACTGGCAAAGTGGAATATACAAATGACGAAAGTTCGATTTTCAATTACGATTTCAGGCTTGTCTAAAGGAGATGATCAATCTGATGAAGGGATAGGTGAATACATTATTTATCGAAGGGTTGAGAAAGAGAATTTACCCTTAAAAACAAAGGTTAGAAGTATAAAAGACAAAAAGCTGAACTACATCCCGAAACAACAAAGCCACTTCATCATCACTGGTTAGAGGAAGATAGACGGAAAGAGATGGAGGGGGATTTGAGCTACAAGAATGCCATTACAACCACTGCAACGATGTAATTAGTTTTCGCCGCTCTCCTCTGCGCCCGTAGCCGAGAGCCCTAGCAGCTGATGACGAAACAATCCGAGCCTGAGATATGAAAACAATGGTAGGCGCGTGCCGACTGGGCTATAAAGTCGCATTGTTCCAGAAGGTGGCCTATAACGCTATTTGAGTACCACACAATGGGACAGTCATGCATAATACAGAAACTTTCACTAACCCATGTGAACAACAAAGCTGACTCGTACCCGCTTTTTGTTTCCCTAAGAAGAAAACAAATTTAGTTTGAACGAATCCAATGCTTTAACATCAACTATTTTATGTTAGATTTGTAGGAAAGGTTGTCTCATCAGCTGGACATACAAAGTACATTTACTTAAGTGGTCAGAGGTGGTGGTGGTGTGGGATCTTTGTTGTTTCAACGATTTACAGCCTGTTGACTTCCCAAATCACCTTCGTGAATACACACACACAGCGAGCTCTACACACACTTTCCCATGGTACTCATGAAGCGTAGCGTTAACGAACTGGCACACGACTGACTCGCGACCAGGCGAACAGCGAACTTCATTTGACCAATCAGGTGAGAGCTTAAGACCGTCTGGTCTCGTGTCGTGTAATATCGTACATCCCAGCGATCTGATATTAAACTGCTATATGTCTCATCTCTTGTCATTTTCCTTGCAGCTTTCTCGAGAATCAGCAGTATTCTCACATCACGCTTAGCTCTCTTGACTGGAGCTCAAATCACTGTTGCTGCACTCTTTGACTTTTCACATTTTTGCTGCAATACAGCTGCATAGGATTCCTCGAGTACAACCGAATCGCCATTTTCGTTGCAATATTCTTTCATTTATTTTTGTGTATAGTTTACGGACAGACACCTGTATTTTAATTTTATCTCTTCAAGACACTTTAACTTGGTGCTATTTTACCTCAAACGTCTGCAATATGCCTCGAAACTTTCTTGTAAAACGGACCAAACGGACTGGCAGCGTGACATACAGACAGAGAACTTCTGATGATGAGTTTGATGATCTTGGCTTTGTGGATGGTGATCTGACTGATGCTTACATCCGACCTTTTAATTCACCAGATTCCGGTTATAGTCAGAGTCCAGTGGCTCCTATCAGCCACAAGGATCCATCATTGGCATTCCAGTTCGACCGAGATGCTGCTGTTCGATCGCCGAATGTTCTCCAGGCATCTGGCCCTGCACTCACCTCGTCTCATATACCCCTAACCCCGTGTTTCACGACTGGATACACCGCCACCACCACCTCCCCTGTAACTCCCAACATTAAGCTGACTTTAAGTGCTCCTCCAGCTCTGGGCACCAAGCGACCCAACTCAGATTCAGACCACAAGTCACATCGCGCTAAGAAACCCAAAGCAGCTAGAAAGTTAACCTTTGAGGAGGACAACCGTTCTCCTGTACACGGCACAATCATTCGAGAGGAAATCGATGTCGGCAGCAAGTCAAATGCTCTTGGAAGGACCAATGATCAGAACGGAACAAAACTAGGAGGAGACTTTTTGTGTAAACTTTGCAAAGAAAGTTACCCGGATCCCCTTTCTCTTGCCCAACATAAATGTTCCTGTATAGTCCATGTCGAGTATCGGTGCCCAGAATGCGATAAAGTCTTCAACTGCCCTGCAAACTTGGCTTCACATCGGCGATGGCATAAGCCCAAACCGGCCAACAACACCAATAACAGTCAAAACAGGTCGACGCCAACGAACTCTCCCCGAATCTTACCGGCAGGTGGGGCCAAACACTACCCAACCACCGTCCTCAACATTCCCGATACAACACGGAAGGGTGATAGTGGGAGCGAAGGAAGCATTAGCAGGGGTAGCACACCAAGTCCCCTCCACCACCTGTTCCCTACATCTATGGACACTCCTCGTAGCACTCCTAGCCCCAATGTCGCCCACATGATAAACAACAACAACGATACGAAAACTGGTAATGGTGGCGACATGCTCTACCACTGCGACCAGTGTGGACGCAAGTTCCGCAGACCAGCCAATCTTCGTCGCCACATGCAACAACATGGAGAAGATGAAACATTTCCCTGTCAATACTGTGGACGTGTTTTCAACAGCCTGACGAGCAGAGCCAAACACGTCTTGACCCATGCCGTCAACAACAACATTGTAAGCAACCACGGCAACCGAGAATGCAGCGACAATTACGAGGAGAGGGTTCCCCTGGACCGTCTTGAGAAACTTCAGCAAAATGGCTTACCGGGTGAGATGTACCCTTGTAAGTACTGCACCAGTATCTTCCCAACCTCACCGGGCCTTACCCGACATATCAACAAGATGCATCCATCAGAGAATCGACAGGTGATCCTCCTACAAATGCCTACTCTTCGCACGTAAGTCTGTGATCATAGTGATTGGAACACTTAATGAATCAATCACAGAATAGTAAATACGAACTATGAATAGAAAATTATCATACTCACCTCTTAGTATTTATTATGACAGAGAATTGGACAATATTAAATGTTTTTAAGAAATTAACTTTACATATAAAATGTATTTTTACATACTTGAAGTCGAAATTGTCATGAATATGTTAAAATATTGGGAATGTTCGTTATGGTGCCTAAAACATGTTTTACAAGCATGGCAAGAGAAAACAAATCATATTTTATTACTGCATAACTTGCCCAAGTCCGTATTACGCACTTCAGATTATATTTCTTTGATTAAGTTATATTCGTAATTTTACGCACTCATACATTCATTGATAGATGACTAGAGTAATATATTTTTTCTTCTTTACCATAACCTTGCTTGTTTCATGCCGCAATTTCTATCTTTATGTAGATGGAGATAATTATGAAGAATTTTTTTAAAAAGCAACATAGCTGATACGTTGTTGATTAATCGTTTTTATTTTGATACAGACGGTAGGAAAGAGAATTTTGAATTATGAAACTCGTTAATCATTCATTGTTATTTCTGATGTTGATTCATTAAAAATACAATATCAGTAAAGACGATCTTTGCACAAAATACTAAGTTTTGTGCTGTTTGTATAAAAGTTGTCAAAGATGCTATACTTTTTCATTTTGTCTTTTTTACTTTACAGTAGGTTTCTTTTATGTGAGCCACTCTACCCACAATACAAATTGTGCTTATGAAGTTTTGGCATGTAATCTTGCCGTCTTGTTCTACATTCCGATATCCATTGAGCTTTGCCAACAAATCCGTCAAAACTTTCCATAACTTCATTATATATAGCTTCATTGCCACACTGCTCAAAAGTGAAGGCTTCCCCATTTTTAGTGTTCTTTGGTAAATCAAGAGGTATTTGGTTCACAGCAAATTGTTTTCCGTCGAATGTTTGCTCCGTCGAAATTGAATATTTAATATTTCAGATTGAATTATCAATCAAAGCTCATCAAAAAGGTTGAATATATAAGTGGCGATTATGATACAGCCCACACAAGCAGGATCCTACCCGTTTAATTGTCATTCATTAAAATTTCAAATGCAACAGGGCGCTTAACCGTGAAATTGTTGCATAGAAATAATTGTTCACATGTACGTTCAAATAATAGATATAAAAAATTAATGATCGTTTGATCTAAGGCGGGGATAGCTTCGTATTATCCATTTCATTTAATTATGCTTAACATGTTCTTGTGCAATTTAGCCAGCCAGCATTTTCGACCAAACCTTCTTTTAAAAAATTCCTTAAGATCGTTTGATAATTAAGAAATCACTTGCTGAATGAGACTGATATATTTATATTTCCCACGGTGCAATAATTCTTCATGGTACCGTAGATATAAATCTACGCAAAATATGCTCATGATGTCCTCCATAAAGATTCACAGACGTTCGTAAATGTTTATAGTCGGTGGTCGGACAAGATTTCGTTTGGCTCGACTATCTAATCCGCTCAGTGAACATGTCTTACTGTCAATGAGAGAAAAGGGAGTGCAAAAGTGCACTGGGTTGATCCTTTGTCTAGGCAAGCTATCCCCGGACACAAAACGAGCCCACGCCAAAGTTACGGGTACATTGGCTTGTTAACAGAGCAGTGAACGCACGGAAAAACCCAAACAAAGAGACCGTTGACGAACGCGCCTTCAACCGAATTCGCTCTACGTTCAAGATTACTGCAATGAAATTGCCTTTGTCACAGGGGAAATGTATAAATCTTTATGTCTGTCATATTTTTGTTTTCGACTCGCTTACATTCCATTGGTTGATATAGTGGTATTTCACTCTCCAATTGTCGTCAGATGTGATTGGATTGTTTTTATTTGTTGTCGTGCCCTTGCCATTTCATGTCAAACAATTAATTTATTTCTTTTGTTTGTAGGTTTTATTTTGTTGGACACAATAGGCCAAAGTGCAAGAATGAGTATATTGACAATATTAGTCACAATTGTATGATATTCATCGTTATGGGAGTTTTCTCATTATTTATTTGATTTCTCTGTTGAATTTTAATTATTTCAATCCAAGTTTCCTTATTTCCTCTATTTATTAAGTTGTGCTATTTCAGATTTTCTTATTTCGCTGTTTAGTTTATATTTTAAAACATTTCAGTCTAACTTGATGTTTGACAACTTAAGTATTTTACTCACACATTCCATCAGAATGTCATTTTCTCTTTATTTTTTTTCTTATAAAACCACAGTAGCCTTCAAATTGCAAAATGACCAGAAAACCACTCCGGTTAAAATGGCCAAGAAGTTAAGCCTTTTTGTGCCGATTTTAACCAGAGGGTGCGTACGCATTCACGGTGCCTATTTTAGCCACGATACTTTGGCCTACTTTGATTAGATTTAGCAAAACACACACAAGATATGAGCCTTATTATAGTGATAATTGCACATAGACACGCTGGTAACACCATCTTGTGTTGCCTCTATTTCATTAAAAGCAAAGATCTCAATCGGAAAATGTCTGTCTAATTATGATAATTCGTAAAATCTGAACGTTTGTATAAATCAAATATTGTATGTTCAAGGAATACAATAGATTCCAACAATATATTTTGTAAAAAGAAAGAAAAAAGATAATTATAATTATATCTTAATCTACGTTCTGTCACACTTGTGTATGCCTATGTCACATATCGTATACATTTTTGCCTTCTTATTGTACTGAAAAGTAAAAGTATGTAAAATTATGCTGTTATACAATGAAAATCTATATAAAAAAAATGGTTTGAATAGTTTTAACCAAGTGTATCAGTACCGGTCACTTTAAGAAAATATCAAAAAAGGGAAATGGTGCAGTGCTTTACAGAGATACAAATGAGACAAATGAAATTAAAATATCACATTAAATAGAATCGAATCATTTTGAGCAAAAACATCATTGTCCTTTTCTTCTACCATATGACGCGGGAATTACTCCAAATAAAATCTACTTGGGCAAATTGATACAGAAAAGGGAATGTATAAGTGTTGATCCGAAAAAAATAAAGCAAGTAATGTACTATATTCTAATGCCGATTATTCCAATTCTTTTTGGTTGCTGCCTTTTATTCTCATGCGCCCAACCATAGCTGCCGTTATTTGATTCTTCTATTTTTCTTAATTATTATGTAATCTCGAATTTGTCTACGTTTGTGTACAAAATTGAAAATCTGAGGCGTACCAGCAATTGCTGATAATGATGTATTATACTCGCAGATGTATATCATGGATTCCATATTATATCTATTAACTTATTGGACACATTCCAGGTTATTTATTTCAAAACACCTTGCGAATATTATTATTATTATTTGGTGCTGCAAGAAAAGGATAGGAAAATAGGTTTTACCCTTTCAGGGTGTTGAATGTTATTGATTTTATCTCAACGACTGCGTAATTACTCATGTCTGGGAGTTCCAGAATATTGACAATAATGTTTTAGTTGTTGTTATGTATGTATTTATTTTTAGTTAAGCAAAATTTTGTATCAGCTATTCGTGTTAAAAGTGAGTAGCTGAATTATTTGATTTGTGTAATATGACATTTATGATTATGTTGATTGAATAAATTAATAAAGTTGAACTTTTTCGTGAATATTATGCTTATTTCAATATGTCACTGGTGATATTAAAAATCGCGATTGTTTTGCTAGTGTGTGGTGCCAACAGTGAGCATGGGGTTGTTAAAAATGTTTGGATTGATGATGTTGATGATGATGATGGTGATGATGGTGATGATGATGATGATGGTGACGATGATGATGACGATGACAATAATGGTGGTGGTGGTGGTGATGATGATGATGATGATTATGGTGGTGGTGGTGGTTGCGGTGGTGTTAATTTTGGTAATTATGATAATAATGCTGTAGATGCTGAAGATGATTAGAATGATGACAGTGGTGTTGTGGTGTTGTTGTTTATGATGGTGGTGGTGGTGATTTTTATGATTATGATAATGATGCTGTAGATGATGCTGGAGATGATAAGAATTGTGTTGTTTTCGTGAGTATTGTGTTGTTGTTATTGTTGTGTTGTTGTTGTTGGTGGTGGTGGTGGTGGTGTTGGATGTAATGATCATGAACTTTTAAAAAATTCTGGGGATGTACTTGTTAATGCATGATGATGAGATGACAATTGTGATGTTTATTGAATGGCGATGAGAATGAAACCCTCAAATTCTTACCCTGTCATAGTCTTCTACCGCTCATGATAACCAAATGATACTGATTAAGACTATGATAATGATGTTGAAAGTGATAATGCTGAAAAGGGTGGTGATGATGGCAGTTACGCATCTTCTAAATGTGATAGTTCGTACCTTGAAAAAAAAAGTAATGCCAGTAATGAGACGACGATTACGAAGATGGAAATTGACGATGACGACAATGATTATGATAAAGTTGATGATGATGATGATGATGATGATGATGATGATGATGGAGGTGGTGGTGGTGGTGATGATGATGATTATGATGATGTGATGGTGGTGATGATGATGATGATGATGATGATGGTGATGATGATGATGATGATGATGATGATGATGATGATGATGATGATAAATTGAGAATGATTATCACTATACATGTAGAATATATCTATTAGGCAATACTGTGCTGCTCAAGCCGGCTTTTTCCTCGTAGCTAAGACGGCATCAAAGACAATTTTGGGATATTGGCCTTGTCCTTCCCCTTGGACTTACATTCAGCGGTCTTGACCTGGGTGGTCAGAATCCCTTGATCTTGGAGCCCTTACCCTTGACTTCGAGGTAGGCCCTTGAATGAGGCCTGGATCAGGCCAGGAAATATATATTAACACGACGGTAACAATAAGTCATTAGATCAAATATATTCATGGAAAAACATTTGTAGTATTGTGATCCTCACGTACGGCCTTGACTTCAAAGACGATCTTAGCCTGATCCTCAGGTGCCATAGGACGTGTGGTCAGTGGTCTTGGTCTCGGGAGTCAAAACCCCTTAAACTTGGCTTTGTCTTATTTTTTTTTCAATGATATCGATAATGAAATTCATATAGGCGAACATTAATATTAAAAAAAGAGGAAAATGTTGGAAGGCTTGAAATGAATGAATAAACTTAAACAAATACAAATTTTTAAGAAATAAATATCATATAACTATATGGTTTAAAGGTATCCGATTAGTTAATGAATTAGAGAATACCTTAAAACAATTATCATAATTATGAAAATTATAAGACGATTTTCAAAAAGATAAATCAACTAATAAACATCTAAAATTATACAAGATAGATGACATGAAAATCAAATGAGTGATATTTCTGCTGATTGAGAATTTCTAAGAATTCATTGACGAAACAGAATTGAAGGATATACCTTTTTCTCTTTTTATCAAAATGTAATTCCTAAAATGAAAAGAATGTATGATGACTGAAAAGCACAGATACAAATTGCTTCCGTCGATGACGATAGCAGATTTGTAAAATACAAAATGCCGCCAAATTAACAAATAGCTACCAAGGTAGAGACATAATGATGGGGCATTAGTGATGCTATTACAGTATCGGCATCATTGCTGGTGATTAATTGATTGCTTTGTAGCTATTAAGACTACTTCACAAATGAGTGTTTCAACGGTAGAACCGACGGAAACTAAATAATTCATATTCGACGCCTGCTATATTTCTCCTTCCCTTGAATTTTTATCAAGTTTTATTTGTTCATCAATGATATGAATGCATTTATCAGGAATATAATGAATAATGAAAAAGGGCACGAACTATGTAGGACAGGAACAATTGTAAAATCACAAACATGGAATTTATCATTATTTTTAACTAAAGTAATATACTCGAATATTCATTACTGTAGATTAATTTTTTTTAATGATGCTTTCCATTTCACTTTGACAATACATCAATAGGTCTAAAATGAAACAGTGTGGCAGAAAGACCTATGAATAAATAAGATTGATCATTAATTATACTGCCGTGACAGGCAAAGTTTTTCTATAACTTTGAAACTCTAAAAACTTGATCCGACCAGCAATTTCATTAGTGAGAAATTGTTTATCAAAGGCATGAAAAGTGTGCGATAGGTACGTGAAAACCCTTGTAATTAATTTCAGACAATTTTTGTTTTATCAAGGAAGGCGCCCCTTTGTTTTTTTTTGTAAATACTATTAGTAGAAAGAAACAGAAATAAAAAAGGGGAGAACAGGAAAGAAAGAAGACCACAAAATAGAGGTCTTGGCCATGTAATTCTAGCGTCAGCCCCCCCCCACCCCCGAAAAAAAGTGACATAAACCCTCGATTGCGTTGTAAACTTTGTTTTCTTCGATGTAAACTATTTTTATTGGCACAAAACAAATTTTTAGCACATTCCCGCCCCTACATCACATTCACCGACATAGCACCATTATACAGGGACCACAGAACCAAGAGGGGGGTAGAGGTTCCGTGTTTCTTCAGTAGCCATGCACACAAAAGTTTGAAATAACCATCAATAAGAGACATCGTGCATGTATAGCTCCCGTGCTTCCCACTTCTTTTGACTTAACCCCATACACCCTTCACCCCACCTCTACTTTCAAAATCGTACTGCGTCTCTGCCATTCGCTGACACTTTTTGGAACGTTGAGAGTCTATTGAAAAATGGCCGTCAAATCACAATGGACAGGTTAGAGGTCATTGTCGAAAGTTGGTGGACCGGGACATCACATCGTCTTAAGATTCGGAATGGACGAAAAATTTGAGAGTTTTGCGAAAAAATCATTTAGGTCAGTCCTGAAAAGGAGTGTTGGTTTATCTTTCTGATAGTCCTGAAAAGAACCAAGTCAAATATTGCCAATGTGTCGTTTGTCCAGAGGACAGGGAGCGTTTCATCACCAATTTTGTTTGACAAGTTGTCAGATCTGACAGATTTTGATTGGCTGAGAAGTATTGTTACTATGGTAACTGTCTGATGTCTGACATGTTTGTTTTGATTCACTGTTTTTCGACAAAGGCTGGTTTGTTACGAAGGGGTTTTGACAAAAGATTATAAGCGTTATAGAAAGCGTCGGCGAAGTGATTGCTAAACATCGATAATATCGATGTAAACCGAAAAAAATTTACCCTTTTTCAATTTTTGAAGGTTCTGATTTGATATTCATAAAGTTCAGCCCACCATCCTGCGTGCAAAGATTTCACCCCCCCCCCCAAAAAAAAAAAAAAATATCGTTAGTATAAAAATGAAACAATAAAAAAAATCAATATTAGTAAAGCATGATTGTTCTAATTAACCTTAAAATTTAGAAGATGAAGACGATTGTCATTTTGAAGTACATGTTTTCGGACATGTTTTTTTTTTTACCAAGATCCACCTCTGAAAGTTCTTACAGGATAATATTCAGAACTAAAAATAGCAATGATCCAAAAGTCTCATCATTAAACTATTAAAAACTTGCTTTGGTGATTAGTCTCTTCAGAACTCAGAATCAATCTGCGACGTTTGAAAATTTGTAATTAGCAATCATTAGAATCAAATTTAATCAAAATATCTATCTGACAGGTATACTTTTAAAAGAAAATTAAAAATTCACTAGTTATTTTTTATGCAAATCAATATGTTTGCATGTTGATTGTGTATGTGTATTGCTAATATTTTTGGGGGTGGGAGGAGTATTTCCTGTTCCAGAAGTGAGAGGGTGAATTAAAAATAGAAGCCTTCCATTATTTTCTTTTTTTTTGTTGTTTAATGTTGGTTATTTTTTAAATCAAATTATTAACTTACTTTCTCTTAAGAATGACGTCGTGACGCGACGCGTCACCCCTCTGAATCATTAAATTCAGATTGTTAAAAAAATAAAAATAAAAAGGTTCCTTTCAGAATATTTCTGAACAACTTTTAAGGAATGGGGAATTCGATTTAAGTATCGGATCAGAGAAAGTACCGATTAACCTCATAATGTTATCATGAAATGCCGAAGAATAAAAAATCTGTCAAAATGATGCCCTTGTAATCGAATTTCTCCACTCGAAACTGACGACCAACCCGTGGAATTTCTCCTCTCAAACTCTACACCTTATTACATTACCTTATGATTACACACGGATGATATTGGTCGCCGCCAAATTGTCTGTGACGTAACAGCGAGAGGACTTTCCTTTACGAGTGAAGAACAAAAGATAACCGATTAGTTACTCAAAAGGCGTTTTAATTTGGTCGCGCGCTCTTAGAACGCCATCCGTGCAAAGAGCGACGCGCATGAGAATACCGTCTCGATGCGACCCCTACGGCGACACAACACATTTTCTACAGTGATCAAAAGATTGAGAGGCGAAAGGGTTTAGGTGTCTTTAGATGGTTGTTGCTATTGTGTGATTCATCACACAATGCTTGTACAGCAGTGGGAATATACCGAATAAAACAAAAGAGAATGACAGGACACACCATCTTGTGGAAAAGAGGGTAAGGGGCACAACCCCCTTTAAAAAGGGGACCATTAAGTTCTTCTCCACGCCAGGTACATCCCCCGTTAATGAATTTAAGATAATTATTTATAGTACAACACTTCATTTATTCTTTGATTTAATGTCCTTGAATTGAATTCACGAAATATCTCATTTCATTCATTATAGAAAATAAATATTCAATTTTCGTGGAAAATCTTAATGGTTCTCCAATAGTTTGTTAGCATCAATTTTTTGAGAGGACATTTAAAATATCTTATGACAAAAAATAATAAATCTGACGTATAAACAAGAAGAGGACATATGAATTTTGTTCAACAAAACAACACTCTTTAATCTCTTTTAAGGCTTCAGCATTCATACATTAAACCATTATCAACAACTATCTACCACCCCAACCCCTTTCTATGTTGCGCCTATCACAAAGATCAGTCTTCGGGATGTCTATACAACATATTCCATTGCCTGCCATTACATTTTTTTTCAAAATCTATTGACGAAAATATGATATTGAGTTTTATTTTGTGACTTGAATACTTTACACCCTTTTCTCTAATTTCCAAACCCACCCTACTCCGCCATTCTTGGTATCATCCCCGCGAGAGAGGCGGCGTAGGCAAAATACGATATTGAGACCAAATTGTCATATTTTGACTGCGCTGTCACTCACGTACCGTCTGCCCCTTACCCCCGAGGCGGTGCTTGCTTGACAAGGCAGACACACATTCGTACACACAAACAGAGAGACAGACAAAGACTTCATAAGGAGAAGGAGAAGGGGGCATCTTCTCCCGGGAAGGGAAATCATAAGTGTGGTGCCGGTGGCGTGTTTTTTTTTACGAAAATTAAATAGATAAGGGAGTATTTGCACTTTTCATGCTTTTCAACTTGAGAGAATGCAATCAGGCAGAAAATGGAATAATCGCATTTTAAGCTGGAAATGTGGCATCGTTGTCACATAATAACGTGTATTCTTTTTGTTGATGTGTACACTCGGCAAAATTGCGATTATGGGCTAATTTCATCGCCTCAAAGGAATGATGCAAGTTATATATGCAGGGGTGAGTGCGGGATATATTTCTGAAAGTGACACAAGCAGGACAAAAAATTTAGAGGAAGATTTTTCCTTTTTTAATTTGAGTCAAGGGGGGCGATGGTGTATTTCTCCTCTACGACGTGGTTTGAATATGTGAGCTTTATTTCTACTTTAATATTTTATTGATCTTGATTCATTTAGGAATTTAAACAAGACTGATATTTGTAAATTAGATACAATTAAATTTGCTCATTTTTATATAAACGGAATAAATTTGCCAATATTTTCGTCTAATATTTGAAATAAGTACCAATTTCAATTAAATTCGATTAGTTTGGGATTTACAATAACAATAAGAGAGTGGAACCATTACATGGCCGTAAAGAATTCTCTCCAGCATCGCTTGGCGTGACGAGAATAGATTTTAAAGTCATAATAAACATCACGTTGCTTTATTGCTACATCTAATTAGTTTTAATTGTCTTAATTTTGTTTACAGTATACGAAAATATTAATATGTTAGAGATTATATCAATATGAATACTTAGATGATGAAGATTTTAGGGACACCTTACCTCCATTGAGATGCAGAGGATAATTGGCCTCTGTGCTTGGCTATGCACATAAAAGTCCGGAGTTCGAAACCCTACACTCTGAAAACACTGAGTAAAATGTTACCCAATATTGGGTAGAAAGGGAACATGCATGTTTGCTGGGCACTTTTTTTAACCCCATATTGGGCACAATGCATATTTAAAGGGTAAATTTCAACGTAATATTGCGTAAAATTTACAAAATATTTGGTACTTTTTTACCCAACCAACATGCAGGTCCCATTTTACCAAATATTGGGTAAATCTTTTTTTTTGTTTAATGTACACTGTTAAAAAAACCCTGATTTTACAGAAAAATAAAAAAAGATTTTGCAGAAAGCAATACCAGAATCATTCTTTAAATTCATGAAACAGGAATTTTTCTGCAATTTAACAGAACAGGTCTGTTAGAAAAAGGGGAAAAGAGTGTTTTATTTAAGGAAATTTGTAAGATTACACACACCAAATACCAATTTCCTGTAAGATTACGCAATCTGGTAAGATTACAGGTGTTCTCGAGACTCTGCTGCAGGAACTTCTTTTAGTTTAAGGATAAATTTTCTAACAGTGTACCACGGCATTTATCTCCCTGAGGATGGCATTTCTGCATTGCTCTTTCACGTCTTTTGGATGGTGACATAAAATAACGTTGGTTCCAGTCGTATTTTGATTGATGCCCATGAGTATTAGAATGAAAAGGGGGAAAAACATACATAACTAAGTACACGCACCCTGCTTAATTGTTACGTCATAAAATGTTCTTTTATTTAAATGACGCCTTACATCGTGCACACATCTCTCTCCATAATTACAGAGGTGGTAAAGTAAGCTTATTTTATCTCTCTCTAAATCTCTCTCCTTTTCATCACTCATCAAGACCGTGTATGGAATGCCATCTGAGTGGCGAATTTATGAAATTCACGAATCAGCCGTGAAATATCGATCAAAGAAAAATCAGCGCTTTTGCAAACCTGTATAGGGGTGCAAGCAATGGACTGGCTAGCCGTCACGCGTAATTCAGTTAATGAACAAGTGTTGATAGGTTAGGATATCATCTTATCTTGGGTTAATCAAAATGAATGCTTGAATGTTTGATGATGTGATTACCATATTTCACATATGGCTTTATTATGGTAAGAAGTAGGACACACGATTTGCATGTGTAGACCTGGGAAATAAATCGAAATATAACTTTGAATTAGAAGGGCGCAGCGTATAACTACTACCATAGAGTACATTTCGATTCCAGATTCAAATTTACATAACCACATTTTGTCATGCCATAAATGCAACGCCATCTAAACACAACCAATATAAATTCGTGTACAATGATAATCAATGTAACGATAAAAAGAAATAAGTGTATGATTTGTGTGAGAATGTGAAATGGTTACATTATCCAAGATTTATAAGAGGAGCATTAGTCCCTTGTCAGTTTGTTACATGTTGAAAAGTATCTAATCAAGAATTAGGTTTATATTGTTGAACTGATAAATTGAACCTTTCTATAGTTCATGGAATAGCGATTGCCCCTCATTACTCGAAGCATTATCAAATAGTCTGACAATATATTTTTTGTTGCTGTTTCATTTATAGAATCATAACACCCTTTTGAATATTTCATAAGATTATATATACAAAGAGAAAAAAACATATATATATATAACTATTCATTTAATTTTATACATTCTTCTTTTCATTTATTTTCTCCCAGAGAAAACAGAGTCTCTTTGCTTGTGGCACTAAATAGAATGATTCATGTGTGTATTATTTTTATAGGACTTTCATGATTTTCATTTTTTTTTAATTAATGTATACAGACAAATAAAATTAAACCAAACATCTAATTGGACCTTTAGGGAGAACCAGAGCCATTTTATCAAGGGCTCTTAATAGAGTGATCGATTTTTGAAGTATGTACATATTCAATTTTAATATTTTGTACATAAAATTGTATCTTGTTGTGATTTGTATACAGTATAAATAAAACCAAACCAAACCAATCTATACACTGCAAAAACAACGGTGTTGATTTAACACCAGCTCGGAATCTATATATCTCCACACCAGAGAAGTATTGAAACAACACTAGTTTGGAATCAAACCGATGCTGTTTTAATACTAATTGGTGTTGTATAAACACCTATCTGTTGTTAGACTAATACCGAAACCGGTGTTGTTTAACACTTCTCTGGTGTGGACATATATAGATTCCGGGATGGTGTTAAATCAACACCGGAGTTTTTGCAGTGCAATGATACAAAGAAAGATGCGTGGAAAGAATATAGGATGGGTGTTATAGGAACAAAAATAGAACGGAGGGAGCATAAACAAATTCATGTTTATGACCCTGTATGTTCCCACGCCTATCATAGACACAGCAGTTATCTTCTCTCAACATCTTCCTCCTCCTCCACCATCCCACCGACTAAACGCAGACCCACATAAAATAATACGAACAGCAAATAAAACTGAAAATTGAATAAATGTTTATGATGGGTACGCGGTGGAGATGGGAGCCACATTCCTCCATATAAGGACGAGTGGGGGTATTTTGGGAGTGAAGTGGGACATCAACAGAGCAGGCTGTTGGATTCTATTTATAAGGTCATATGAGGTCAAGTTCGCTCGCGTTTGGACGACGTGGGGCCTTGCAGTTCATGATCTAGATATATGGGGAGACATTAGGCTTAACTCTATGGGAGACACCTGATGGTGTTCGTTAAGTTACGCAAAACAAGGACTGGATGATGCCGAGCCAAATAAGTGTCTCCATCGATTTGTCTAACATTGAAAATTTTCATATCATATAGGTGTTTTTTTTTTCGATTCAGGTAAATTAAAGTATTAATCTACGTTGTTAAACACGTTGAGCTCCCATTTTTGGTGAGCTTTATAAAGCCATTCGTAACTTTCCCCCTAAAAAAAATCTGTGACGATTCCCGAAGAACATATTTTATGCTGCCTGTTTCAATACTAATTTCTTAATTTGAAAGCGATCTTGTGATTGATAGTATACAGGTCTAATTCAAACTAATTACAGTAAGAACAAGTGCGAAGGGGGGAATCAAATATATAATTCAGAATGAGAACGAGTAGACGTTGCTCAAACATAATTATTTATTCCATATTTTATTATTGTGCAAGACAGTTATAAACAGCTTGGTTTTGATGAAGGAAAAAAAAAACACGAAAATTGGGCAGACATTATAAAAGACACCCACGACCATATTTTTTTTTCGAATGGCTTTATGCCTGATGTCCTCGAAGAAGATTAATCATCCTTAATACAGAATCATGAATTTTGTGTTTATCTTTCTTTCCTGGCATGAAAATACACAATAAGAATAATAATGGTACAGTTCTTAATACGTATAACACCAACAGGTCTCTATGCATGAGGAAAGCGAGAAAAGTGGTTGGAATTGTAAATTTAAAAAAAAGAAAAAATTAAACATTCTGAAAGAGGTGGGTTTTTAATTGTACTTTGAAATTGTCAAGCTGGGTAATATTTCTTAAAGGGGAATGAAAACTTTGGAACAAATAGACTTGTGTAGAAACAGAAAAATCAAAGGATAAGAATAAAGAAAGTTTGAGAAAAATCGGACAAATAATGAGAAAGTTATGAGCATTTGAATATTGCAATCACTAATGCTATGGAGATCCTCCCATTGGCAATGCGACAAGGATGTGTGATGTCACTGATGAACAACTTTCCCTTTGGTGGGCTATAAAATACCCTCAAAATGTATCTTTTTGCTTTTTCTAATGATGATACAAACTCTTTATCCATGATGTATTCTTAAAAATATGTAATACATGCCCTCATGTAGAAAGAACACATGATCTATGGATAGATGCGATAAAAGAGGCAATTCAAGTGAAATATATACTAAAGTAAGTAATGGGGAGAGTTGTTCACAAGTGACATCACACATCTTTGTCGCATTGCCAATTTGCTATCTCCATAGCATTAGTGATCGCAATATTCAAATGCTTGTAAATTTCTCATTATTTGTCCGATTTTTCTCTAACTTTTGTTGATCTGTTTCTTTGATTTTTCTGTTTTCACACAAGCTATCTTGTTCCAATGGTTTCATTCTCCTTTAATGTCGGTGGTAAAGAATTCCATTGTGCTGGTGCAGCCTATTTGGAAAGCCGGATCCCCATATGATTTGGTCTTGACAGTAATTTCAGAGAGAATTGTGAAACAGGACGGAGATTACGCTTGTGCTTATGAATTTGGACAAGGTCTTGAAATAAGCAGTGGCAATACCATAAATACATTTGAATGTTAATATGAGAAGTTTATGTTTGATCCTTGATCGAATGGGTAGCCAATGAAGGTCAGATATAAGATAGGGGTAATGTGTTCGAACTTTCCTTTTCGAGTTATAAGTCTTGCAGCAGAATGTTATATATATATTTATATTTTATCAACTTCCTTCTTCGCAATAATGAGATCAACGAAACACATTGAAATCCACTTTGTATTATATATATAAAACATATATATATATATGCATATATCTTTTAACGATAGATGTGTGGGAGAGAGGGAAGAAACAAGAACACAACAAAACACCTGTCTGATGGCAAGACTATCTATAGATGTGATGCTATGTCCTCTCGAGGTGTTTTTTCGTCCGAGTGGTCGCAATCAGATTTCGACTGAGCCTCGCTCCCGAACATCACGGCATTCGGGTATAAAAGTTTATGACAACGCTCTGGATAATGATAGTTGACTTCAACAGATTGCATCCAATGGTGTTTGTTCTCCCTTTTCTCTCTCCAATTTCTCAGAATTTGTCTTTTTTCTTTACCCTCTCTTAATATTTTACACCATCCATTGTCACTTCCTTCTAATTTTCTTCTTCCAACAGAAAATATATTTCCATCTGTCTTTTGTTTTCATCTTTAATGTTAGATATTTAAAATAAAAATTGTTATTTTGCCATTAAAACGATAATCGTCCCATCCCACAATTGTGTTTTTTTTCTTCGTGAGATATCCTATAATAATGTTGCTTTGATGTCTTTGTTTTTATGTTTTATTATTTTTACATTGAAAATGTAGTGTGATACATAGGGATTCAAAGTCAGATAGGCCATGATCTACATTCTTTAAGTATAGGGGTAATTAAGGCATATCCCTCGAGCAGGAAGAGGGGGTGGTGTGGACAAATATTTTATATGTATTTTATCATATTTTTTTCATATCTCAAGGTTTTAACCTGCTTTGATTCGTTCCGTACTGCAAAACTGAAGAAAAAAATAAAACTATTTACGATGACTGCATTTTTTTTTGGGGGGGGTGAGGAACAAAATATTTCGGTGGTTTAAAATCTAATATTATTTTAACATGATACTAAAATGTAAAGTACCGGCCTACTTCCCAACATATCTATAGATTGATATATCTCCTAAAGTGTGTCGATTGATCTGCAAATTTAATTTTAAATCACTCAATCTAATAAAACATTATCAGCAGTATACCATCGAATATTCACTTCTCTGAATAAGTTTTAATTTCAGACTTTGGGTGTACTGCGCAGTCAAAACTGTTTAGTTAATATTTGCATTCATTGTGTTCACTGATTTGTTGAATTTTCATTATTTCATATTCATTGGTGTGTACATGCATTATCTGAAGCTGATTTGATTTACTTTATTTAGTCTTATTTGATGAAATTAACTCACTGTGCAGCGCACACAAAAGACCTTTAAGTCAATATCAGTTCGTCCCCCTGGCAGCTGGTATCAGTGGTAACCACCGTGACATCGAGAGGGCATTCTGCCAGTGCGCTGGCGTGAGACAAAAGAAGATTGGCACACGTTTTTAAGGGTCGGGATTAGTCAAGCCCAACGATGGTCCCCTCTCGACCGACTCCCCGCCCGACCGTCGTTCTCAGTTCGAGGATTCCCCGACCGACTCGCTCCCACGCTCTCCTTTTTTTTTTCGCGTATCATAAAGTTTTATACTCGCCCAGGTTTTTTATGTCCTGAAATTTCAATGAATAGTGGGTGGACTCTGGTGCTGGGAACGAACTTGAAAAAGAAAAGGAACAATAAGGAAATGACTGAATATGACTTATTTCTTTCATCAATCTTTCTTTTTGCTGATGTTGCCTATCAGGTCCATTTGATACACAGCTGTCTCCGATTAAATCCTTTGCTTTGTTTTGCTTCTTTTTGTTTGTTACTATTTTCCGAATACTTTCAAACTGCTGTCCTTTTGTAGGATTTTCTCGCATTAATTTTTCTTCACCACGCGTTAGTGTATACTATTTGCTTTTGTACTGTCTTGTTACTTTTTATTTGAATTTTATCAGTTTCTTTGAAAACGTTCTAAAAGTATAACTTCGGAGCGAACAAGGGGACAGGGGCAACCTTCCTCCTCTGCAATTTTAGTTAACTTATCAACTTACAAAAAAGAAGAAAGAGAATATAAGTGTATTCGAGGATGTGAAAATAGACTCATAAATGTTTTACTGATTTTTCCGTTTTGTTATTTTTTGTTATTTGTTAGTTTAGTCGTTCTTGAAATGCAAACAGATGAAATAATGAATATTCTTACATGCTTCCTCAAAAAAGTGAATGATTTCCAAGAGTATGGTTAAATGCAAGTCTATAAATATACAGTCACCTGATAGATAAAAATGTAAATTCTATTGAATAAAATGGGCTAGCTTACAAATAAGTGAACCGAACACCGATGTACTTTTAAATGCGAAGTACAAAATACTGCTAACGTATATAAGCTACTAATATCGATCGTTTATATCTGATATGTTATCTACACAGTTTGGGAAAACGGACGGAGCATCAGCAAGTACTCTTTTGATGAAGTAACAACCAGTGATGTTTGATAATTCAATGCCGTGTCAAGTGACTGTTAACAACTTGGCGACGAGAAGCTTTACTACAGGTGTTTACCGCTGTACTCAATCGTCGGTAACACTTGTCTTTAGTTGTGTACAGTGTCAAGCAATGTGGAGTCGAATGTGTCAAAAACAAATCAATCAATTATCATTCACATTACGATAGATTTATCGTTCATTGATCGTTCAGAGTTGGGTTCACGAGCTCGAGTATGGAGGAAAGGAGATAATCGAAATCGATAGAAGAATAACTGAACAGAAATGAAACCATAGACAATCGTAGACCACGAATTTAAGGCAATCATTTTGTTATAACATTCATAATTTTCTTTGATAGAAACATAAGATGTTTTGAAAACTAGCTTCGTGATGAAACGATCAAGATAAACTTGTTTACTGTGATTTGTACAGATTAAAATTCCTAACCTAAATCCAATCCAAGGAATTGATCAATAGTCAATATCCTAATGCGTACCTTTATTTGGTGTTTACTAACAATATAAAACAAAACTCTCTGATTTGTATTCTGTTCCTCCTCAAAACGGATATAGATCATCTATTACACTGGTTCTCCAACTTGAAATTTATATAAGGGTAAAAAGTATTCAATCCAAATCGGATTACAAAATGACAGCCTTACAGAACTGTGAAGTTTTGCATTATTTTGGGTGAAATATGCTTGCCATCGTTTGAGTCGGCATATCGTAAGTAAATTAAAGCTGTCGCTTTCTATTGTCTCATTTTTTTACTTTTACGTCATATATATTTTTTAACATAAGATCAATATCCATGCACAATCTGGCTTGTTTATGTTGTAACAACATTCATTCAAGTAATAATGATCTAACATTATTAGGAGTCCAGTTTGTTATATATTTTTGTGAAAAAAAAAGATTTTCATATAAAAATATACAAAATAAAATTTGACAAAGCGCTTTCAGTGAAATAACATAAACGTATAAAAGTTCTATTCTTTAACATCTAAGTTAGATTGAACATTTCGTATTTCGTATTTTGGCTGTTCAATTTATATTGATTTTTATAGCCCATATATATATATATATATATATATGCATATATATATATGTGTGTGTGTGTGTGTGTGTGTGCGTGTGTGTGTGTGTGTGTGCATATATAGAGAGAGAGAGAGAGAGAGACTTAAAATCTCATTCATTCGTAGTATCCTCACGCTTTGTTGTATGGTGGTGAGCAAAGAAAAGTGAAATGCCAAAAGATTATCAACGAGTGATACAGTGACATAAAACCAAAATGGACAAGTGAAACGTGGAGAGCAAACTAAACAAATTAAAGGGGCATTGGCTGTTTGGGGCTCTTTTGGTTTTGCTTTCCTTTAGTAATCGTGTTATTCTTCATTCCACTTCGTGTTACACATTAAGATGTAAAGTTTGTGACACAAGTTGAAAACGAAAATAATTTACCACAAAGACAGATGAAATTTACATCTTATAGTACTTGTAAATACAAGTACGAAAATGATAAACTATTCGAGAAATAATATTAGAATGCATGTGCCGTGCCATGTTTATTGCAAATACCAGATAGGTTGCTGTCATTGGTTATATGTTTTATGCCTACCAAAAGACCATACATATGCATTTCCTATCCCTGATGTTATTTTCTCATTTTACAATATTATCGTACTGATACTCACATTGCCATACTATGGGCAAACAAGAAACAAGTTTCTCTTAGAAGACTGTTACGTGACCCATGTAATAATCATTGCTTACGTTAAAAGAAAGGCGAGAAGAGTGATTATCTCGGTATGTCGCAGCTCTAGAGTGATTAAGACGTCGGGTGAAGAATAAGAGTTGATCTTCCATTCGAAACAGATCTGCATCTAAGAGTATTTCGGGAAGCGTTGATGGAGCATTGAAAAGCTAATTAATGAAAAGGAAGCGATGTGTCAATCCTGTTCCGTCTCCAGGATCATCAATCTCTTTCAAGATTTTGCCAATCGGGGCGGTGATGGAGAATAACAAGTGATGTGGATGCAGTGTAAGGGAACATTTTGGAAGATACTCTCCCAGGCTATGAGATACATCAATGTCAGGAGTGAGGGGGGGGGGGTTGAGCGACGAAAGAGGGAGACATAAGGAGAAGAAAGAGAGAATGTGAAATAGAGATAAGAGAGAGACGAAAGAAAGGTAGAAGAAAAAAGATAGATGTTTGTACATATACGAAGAAGGGTATATACAGAGAAAGAAGATGATCAAAGAAAGGTAAAGGATAACTCAGATTTACAAGAGGAAAATAGGGTGAATTCATAGATTAAACTTTAAAAGGAAAAGGGAAAAGAAAAACGATGTTTGTGTTTGGGAGAGTGAGAGAGAGAGAGATAGAGAAATAGACGGGGGAGGAGAGATATGGGGGTAGCGAAAGATACAAATGAATTTGAACATGTTGAAGGGGATTATTGTGGAGTAAAAAGAGCAAAATGCGGAAATGGAGAAAGGATAAGAACGTATTTGAGGGAGAGAAGACAAAAAGGAGGAGGGATGATCATTTATGTTCAAAGACAGAAATAATATGTTACGAAAGACTCGCACACACACCCACACACACACAAATAACATAAGTGAACTTTTCTGGCAGGAAATGCTTGATATACGGGACATCAATTAAAGATAAAATTCAATTACACTTAGTTGAAATAACCCGATATACCATCTAAAAGATAAAGAGAACAAGAAGGAAAATGGGGGAGTAAAGGTCACGAAAGGTATTTCAAAAGGCAACTGTTTAAAACTACATTCGTGCAGACTACCCACCGAGTTAGCTTTCGTTCCTATACAAAAGTGTGATCTATCACACTGGCTTGCTTCAATCGGCTAAAAAGCATCTCCCACATCGTTCTAAGGGGGTGTGAAATCATCACCTCATTGCCAATTCTCCAATCCTTCCATGCATCTAGAGAAATCTGCTTTTCACAAAGACGAGGAATAAATGCAAAAGAAATCACAGATATATATTCACTCGCGATTTTGTTTCCATTTTTTTTCCATCCTTATACGTTGCTGTGAGAAAACTAGCAACCGTAGCAGGTGAATTCAGCGAGAGGAGTATTTTTGCTTTTCTTTTTTAGAGGTTGTCAGTGGGATTTCGTTTTAAAAGAGGGATTTCCGGAGCATCTTTGGGTCGGAACATCAGCTCGTCTTTGAATGACAAAAAAAATATCGAAACACCTTGACCTTATATAGTATTCCATTGATTCGGGAAGGCAAAGTATGCGTGAACCTGTGAGGAATAGGCAATTGAATTCAATGAGATAGGGAATACGTGGGTTTATGCTTCTTTAATAATTATTCAAGAATGCGCAATGAGGAGACCCACTACTTTTAAAGTGGCCTATATTAGGCTTAATTTGGGGTATTACCGTTACTTCGCAAGAACTTCTTTTTTATCTTTTTTTTCTCTCTCTCTTTCTCTACCATCTCTTCCACTTTATTCCGCAATAATAATGATAATAATAACATTTATAGGGCGTTTTATAGAGGTGTTTCAAAGCGCTTATAGGTTCACCCCTTCTCCTTCCTTTTCTCTCTCCCCCTCCATCTCAACCCCTCTTTCTTTCTCTCATTATTCCTATTTCTAAAAACATTGCCAGCACTTTGTGTTTTTTGCCATTTTTTGTTTACTTATTCAATATCTTTTTATCATGGTATGAGTATCAATATTTGCTCCAATTCCATAAAATATTCCTAATCAGCTTTCGAGTCGCAATCCATCGGATCGCAAACGAGTATAGACTATCAAAAAAGGTTCTTAGTTAGTATTAAGTTTTCAAGAAAAATGATACAAACCTAAGGAATACCATTACCATATATTGTTTTGACAAATGCTAATTGCGCCACATAACCTATTCATTTCTTTATTATTTTATTAGTAGATGGCCGGGCGCCCCCGTATCCACCCCCTTGGGCTACCGATCATATCCTTTATCGCCTAAGCGTTTGAACCCCTTTACCCTTTAGTATGTCTGTTGAATACAAATTGTCATTTTAATCGTGGTTGATGGATGGTGGGGTGGAGTGGAGAGGCAGGCAGCAGATCTCGAGCCCGGCATCCGGCTTTAAGAATTAGCATGGACATCATGTTTATGCATGAACGATTAATAAGGTAGAACAGAGGAAATGGTCTTTTATATCATCTCCCCGACCAATCTTGGCAATGAGATGGATTGGTTTTAGAACAGGAAACAATCTCTAAGACGAAGGAGCAACATTACAGCCACTTGGTCCAACACCACTTGGTCTATTAAAGATTGTGTCGCACAGCAATAGCTTTACCCGTTAATCCATACCTCACTTGGATAATTTTTGCTATATTTAATATTATAATGCAATTATTTATGTAATTTGTCATCATTCTTCGTTATTGTTCTCATTATTTTAAACAATTTTGACCGGCAAAAAGGTTTTATTACATACACATCCCACAAGAAATCAGACGAAATGAAAATAGGTTAGCTAATAATCAGAAAAAATGGTTACAAGACGAGTTGGTTGTAGATGATAATGGACTGAAATTTTAATGAAAGTAAATTAGCAATGGACATTGTGTGACTTGGCTCACTATACTATACCAAGCCTAAATTTTATATACTTCCTGAAAATCCTGGTTGTCTATCCGGATAATTAAAGAATGACAGCTAGAAAAGTAGGACCTAATCTTGGATAAATAAGATTACAATGTATAATGTTCATAATATTTTCATGAAATTTAGCCATTATATTTTGATTTCCATGAAGTTAAGTTACTGTTTGAAAAATCTACGATGTTTTTACCTGCACACATTGTAGGGAGACATGAATTCGTTTAAAATAACATACACTTATACGCACTACATACACTTAACACTGAAAACAAGTGTGTTTTTGCGTTACGCTAACAAAACATGGCGTTCATGATTTTATTATCGTCAATAAAAAATTATCACGATATTCTCTATTTATGTATATTTTACATCTTCTTTCTGTTCAGTGCTATAATTCCTAAGGTCATGGATTGAGAGTCAAATAATATTTTCTTTTTAATATAATAACGCTTTCATTGTGCATCACTTCCCTTATTTTCTCCGCTTTACTGCCCCTAATATACAAAAAGCATTCTCAACTTGTGAGTTTTTGTTTATCGCTAGCTTTCACAATGTGATTGAACGCGTTACAACACAATATCCGCGCGTTCTCTTTCCGTTCTCACCGGCGGCCAAATGGAAAATAATAAAAGACGAGGTGCATATTGATTAGATCAAGACGTATCGAGTGCGCTTTAAGCGCGGAAAATTGATATGAAATTTATCTAACTTGATATCACGATACGGGTAGGGAGGAAGAGTTGGGTGTCCCATCAATAAATCACAGCAAACAACTTTCAGTGAAACTTGAAGAGGCCCTTGCGAATTGCACAACTTCTGCTGTTTCAAGAAAGGTCAGAAACGCGACTCGGCGTGTCGGATCATGAAGGCATGTTAGCGGGTGAATTATCGTAAAGATGAGGGCGGTTCTGGAATATAATATTCACCTTTGATTTGGAGCCTTTCTCGGATGAGACCATTTTCCCGCCATTTTTCTCCCGCGAAATCTGGATCTTTCGATGATCAAATTCCGCTACTCGCTTTGTTTCATCGTCTGTAATGATGAAACACAGTTTGCTGTTGTTGCTTTCACTTATCTACATTTTTATTCGCCAAGATAAACTCAGACACTGGTTATGGAATATTGTGGTTGTGTTTCATATTTCTTTTCCAAGTTGATGATGAATAATCAGATTTACCCAACATTATCAATAACTATCACGAAATATGCCTAAGATGAGTCTAAACGATAACACCGAGCCATTATTTAATTATACCAAAATCAATCAATCTAATAGCTCATATCACTATTAGCCCCCGAGACAGAATATTAATAGCATGCTTTCAGAGGTTGTAATTTCCACTCTGATTGGGATTAACATGGGTTAAATTCATCAGTAGGAGTGATGACAGTGATAAATGAACTGCTAAATGCCCCTGTGATGGAGAATGGGGTAGTGATTAGAAGTGGAGCTATGACTCCTACCTGATATAAACAACATCATTGTAACAGATGCCTAAGCAATCAGAAAGAAATGGGTTTCATATTTTCTTTTAATACTGACAACTGACATTAACGGTATACGATTTTACTTTATAGTTTTTCTCTGTTCCTTTCCCCCCTCCTCACTCCCTCTCTCCCCCTCTTTTCCTCTCGTTTGTATCTCCCTCTCTCTTTCTAATTCAATTCGGTCTAACTTAATGCATATTATCTTTATTCATTATTTCGTGAAGTATTTTTGAATGGAACATGGGAAACCCTCTCAGCCCCCTTCCCCTCTGTCTACCTACCTGTCTGTCTGCCTGCCCCCTAACCCCTCCTTTCTATCACACTATTTGTTCTCTTACACACCTCTTCTCTCTGTTACTCTCCCTCTCTTTTCCCCCCTTTTCTATGTGGGTTCATTGCAGTCAGTCATGGATGGTTAGACATGACCAACACACCGGTTTTCTCATTTGAATGGAGTGATTCATTTGTCATGTCGACATATTCCAAAAAATCCTTGACATGGAACGATTGTCAAGAACAGTTCAATTCGCCATCATGACAGGCAAAATCTACTCGACCTTCTTTCATAGATTTTGGCATTCCATTGATATTTCGATCACCACCGTCACCATCAATGCCACCATTCAGCAACATCTGCGTCATCAATAATATTAACAGTACCACCACCATCATCAACACCACTACTACAACCCTTCAACACCATCAAACCATCACCCTTATACCACATCAATACCATAATTACCTTCATCACCACAAGCTCACCATTAACATTCAACATCAACACCCCAACATCAACAACACCACCATCGTTAACACATTTACCACCATCATCACCATATACAATTCAACACAATAATCAGCAGCTGCAGTGACATCCTCACCATCACATTTTATGTCTGATTCCACTTAATTCCAAATAAAAAAAAATGCACCATTTCTCGGAGCAGATGACGCCCTCAATAAATCTGATATTGTATCATTAAATTGCCCTTTCGTTATTTGCTTTATACCCATTTCTTTTTCCTCTCCCTCGCTGTCTCTCTCTCTTTCTCTCCCTCTCTCTCTCTCTCCCTCTCGCTAATCGTTCTCTCATCACTCATACACACACACTCCACACAATAACCCACTCACTAAAGCCTTCTCGTATCTCATCTCTTTCTCTCACTCTCTCACTTCATCTGCCCTCTTTTATTTCCTAACTTTCTACAGGTTGCCCTCTCCTCGTTCTTAGTTTCATAACTTGTTATACCTCCGTTACTTTCTGCATAATTTATACATGATTGTTTATCAGATTCACTTTTTTGCGGGTTGTTTCTGCATTTACGTAGTAAAACAGAGCACATATACCCCTTTTCCCCCGCTTACTTCTTCCCCCTTTTTCCGTCTCTGTATATTAACCATCGTCCTCCCCACCCGTGCTCTGTCACGCACGCGACACGCAACTGTGATTTCTGTTCCACCATCAATCTTGCTACCATTCCCGCCAAATGATCGAATATGCCCTCGTTAATTGCGTATACCGATACCCACGCCCTATAAACATGTCCCAAGTGTCGTCTGCAGTTGACGCTGTAGCCACGGGGTGTAACAACTTGCACATGCCTGTAATGAGTCTTGTTGTGGAGGAGAAGGGTTTCACTTGTTGGCGTCTCCACCTCTCCCTCTCTCTCACTCTTGCTAACTCTCTCTCTCTCTCTTTATTCATTCATGCCTGGAGATGCATGTGTAGCAGGTGTTCGATCTTTTTACAAGGTTAAATGGGAAAGTAAAGAGGGGAAATACTTCGTTATGGTTTACAGGAGTTGGTTCTTACAATCTAATCAAATCAAACTAACGCGTTATTAAACCTCGACATATTTCAAAATCAAAGGAAATCAATACTCAATAATTTCTACTCATGTTTCTTCCAGCTCCCCTTTCATGTTATAAATATCTACGGAGTTACTCGTCTTTTAAATTCTAATAAATTTAATAATTGAACCATGACAACTTGATCGAGTATTGCATTCATATCTAATGAAGAAAGCGTCTTCGTCGAACTGTTGAAAAGTAGTTTTCAGGAGGGGATTGACCTACAAATCTGAAAAATAATCAGATCTAAATTCATTGCAACGCACCAAACTGTTCCTTGATCGAATAATGTCCTATTTATAAAAAAAATACTTCAATATCTACCGAAGAAAGCATATGTAGTTTTATTTAAAAAGTAGTATTTTAGGGCATTTTTCTAGAAATGTAAATTGCAGTCGATACAAAAATATTTTCAACATACATCTTAGGTGCTTTAATAGAAAAGAAAGATCCCTCTACTTCTACATCTAATGAAGATTGCTTATTTAACAAATCCCTGAAAATTCATTTTCTGACGGGATTTACTATAGATTTGAATTTACAATTATTTTTGAATTCATTGCAACACCTTCTTCTATTATTTGATGAAATGTTTTTACATTCGCCGATTAGTAATTTAACATCTAACGAATAAAGCATCTTAAAATATGTGCTGTTGATTATATTTTTCAGAGTATTTTGCTAGATATGTGAATTGCATTCATTCCCTATTCTTTTCAACACTATTTCGGGTACTTTAATAGAAGGGAATTCCCGTTTATTTTTATATCAATTCTACATCGAACGAAGAAATAATTTCTAACGAAAACGGTTAAAAGATAGATTTCTGATTGGATTTCGCTCAAAATTTAATTACAATCGAATTTCAAATTATGTGCAAGACACCAACATTTTCTTTGATATTAAAAAATAGTTTTATAGGTAATTTTTCTATAAATTTGATTTTCAACCATAACAGAATGTGGTTATAGAAAATTTTTCCATTTATTGAATATTACTTCTACATCTAACGAATAAAGCATTCCAAACTATTTATAGAACACACAACAAATACGGAATTAATTGGAATGACAAAAGAATTAATTGAAATAAATAAAGAATAAATTGACTTCTTTCGATGTCGTCTCAAGAAATTTGTTAACCGCAATCCAGATAAATATAAAACATGTTTGAATTTATCAAAATTTATTTTGATCCCTTACTTCTCTCTTTTGCTTTTACGTCAACATTATCATTAAACCGAACCGATCAACGATCATCTTTCCACAAAGATGCAGTAATTGCCATTATGAATCATTTACGTAACAAGACGTTGCATCTTGAATGATGGGTATAAAGCTCATTGATCGATGTATATGGTAAACGATGTTTAAGGTAGGCATGACTGATAAGGACAATGATGCCCCTCTTAATAGATGATGGTCATAGAAGATGACTCCATTGAGACAACGATAGATGCGGTCTATTCTTTTAACAATGACCATGTCAAATTAAGATGATGATGGATATTACTAGCCGACAAATTCAGCATTTGATAAATATGTGGCCCTTGATAATGGCCTTCGCGTGAGAGGGGAGACGTATTGTTGAGTATAAATGGTTTGCAGAGAGATGGAACAAACAATTAAGCAAAGGAATTTCACACGTATCTTGATAGATAAATAAGTATGAAGTATGAACGTGTATCGGACTATCCCCCCCCCACAAAAAATAATGTTTTCCGGTTTAAGATGTTTTATAACATCTCTAGATCGGACCCAATATCAAGAGGAAGAATGATTTATTTTCCAATGAATGGTATGGCTTCTCATAATAAGAAAAACCATGAGGCGGGGACACATCACACTTCTTTATTATAAATACGAGATGACCAAGTGCCTTTTATAGATCTTGAGTCCGGATAAAGGAAGATGGGAAGGAAGAGATAAAGTCACAGAGGAAGCGAAGTCACGAGGAGGAAACATGACGATCACGAATGAGATGCCCTCCATGATGCTCCAAACCTTTCCAATCTCTGCCATCCGTTTCCGTCCAGTAGACCCTTGACTTTGATTTCAAATATTTAAAAGTAGCCTTCCTCCGAATAAGCAGGTAATAAATTCGGCTTCGAGAGAGCGTGTAAGAGATTCATGCAAACAAGGAGAAAGAACTAAAATAGATTGAAAGTCTAGCTACTGTACATTAGGAGAGAGAATAGGTTGTTGATAAAATGTAGATATTGAAATAAAAAGGGAAAGAGACGGGGAAGACAAGAGAAAAGAAGAAAAAAGGACACGGACAAGAAGAAAAGAAAGATGGAAAGGAGTGGGAACAGGAAAGAGGGGTAGAAAGGAGACGGAAAGAGAGCGAGGCACTCGGGAGTCTCACAATTTCCGACCTGCGCTCAAGAGCAAATGTCACGTGGTTGTCTTCACCAGATACCTTACCTTGTTCGATATGGCGAAATAAGGTTAATCTGGTATTCTGTCAACACCCAAAACGGATGAATAAGTGGGGTAGAAAAGTCATCTTATTCCTTGTGATCGTTCTCTGGATTGAGTCAATGGGCAGCTTAACATTTTCGACACAACTTCTGTGATGCAGTCATTTGAAGAAAAAAAAATCTGCTGCGCGCTTGCGCATAACTATAGTGATCTTAGTTTTAAGCATGCGCACAAATAGTATTTGGGCAGGATAATGCTTAACATACCTTCAACTGCCTCATGTCATTATTAGTTTATTGCGTTTTTGACGAACATTTATTTCATGAATTCTCAACTGAGATTCTTTTTAGTTTGTAACTATATTTTACGTCAAACTTCCAGTAGTGGCAGTTTAGTAGTGGCAGTAGCAGCAGAAGAAGTAGTAGTAGAAGTAGAAGTAGTAGTAGTAGAAGTAGTAGTAGTAGTAGTAGTAGTAGTAGTAGTAGTAGTAGTAGTAGTAGAAGAAGAAGAAGAAGAAGAAGAAGAATAAGGAGTAGTAGTAGTAGAAGTAGTAGTAGTAGTAGTAGTAGTAGTAATTGGATGAAATGGAGTATTTATGTGTAGTATTATTGTTGTTGTAACCCGAGGACGTCATATACCCTGGTGTAAACGTGTTATTATTTTCATGATGACAGCGGTCAAAGAGATTAATAACTTTAATTCTTTGTTACTACTCCACGCTTGTTACTACCCAATGATTTTTCTCCTGGCGAGGCCAGACTTTCCCATCGGTCGCCCCATTCTTGCGTGCCAGAGACACACGGGGGACCCCAAGCTCAGCCCGCGTAACCTGATCTCCCCAATGTCTGCTTTTCAAGGCACCTCCTTATATTGCTTATTACCGAGGACAAAACAAGAAAAATCCTCTCCACGGACGCGTGGTTCGGCGATCCACCAAGAAATTAATAGTATCAACTCTCCCTGCTCTCATTATGTTCTATTTATTTCAGAGGGATTTCTGCACCATCATAAAATGTCATTAAGGCGAGGGGATGAGTCAGCCTTCCACTGTTATCTTTTTATGATCATTTTGAAATTCATCCCCCTCTCATATCGCATACGGCCACTCAATCTCTCTAGCCCAATTACAACTACTTAGAGGTCTTCCAAAACTGTATTCCATAAATGGATTTCCTATCAAACGCGCTAATGAATCCAACTTATGAATGATTCTTCATTGCTATACATGACTACATCACGAAACCATGTCTTCAATGGAGAAGGCGAGGGTGAGATGAAGAAAGAGAGATAGAGGGAGAGAGAGGGGATAAGGAGTAAGGGATAATGAAGAAGTGACGACAATGCATATTTGTCCGAGTTATAACTTTTCCAACAAACCCCTTTCCAATGTTCTACATACACAGCCATCCTATTCTGAACATGATCGACAAACTTTTATTCAACATAATTATCGATAATCTTTCGAATATGAGTGGATGCAACAAGTATGTAGATTTAAGCATTCAAAAGAGTATCAGTTTCTTTTTCATATGATGATTTGAATTCACTAGAATTACTTCATATACAGTATCAACCCTTCTTATACAAATAAGGAGTGAAGAAAAAAGGTAGATTTCTCTCGATGAAAAACAGTCGTTAAAAAAAGGGTTTTGTCGTTGTCGAAAACAAAATATAGAGAAATGAAGCGTGACTTTAGAAGGTTTGCCTTCACTATTTAAGCTATACAAGCCCCGGACTTTGAGGAATGAATAGATAGTGGGTCCCGTTTCCCTTAAACGTTTGCAATCAACGAGAAAATGGCAAAGTCGAATCACTAGCATTTTGTTATTGATTGCAAACAATTGACATTAATTTGCAATCGATCGTAAATCTTTGTGTTAAGGCCCGTGGTTTAAATATGAAACAATATTGGTCAAAATGGATGACAGAAGAGTAAGGTGCTAAAGGAAAGAAGTGATACAAAAATAAGTACGGCGGGAATTCGCTTAAATCTCGACACCTTTGTAGCTGGCTCTTTGAAATGCCAAAGAAACGAGATCTTTTTCTTGGCTACATGCTCATCAAGCTTAATGGGTAGGGGGTTTAAAAGAAGAAGAAAATTATAAAAAGGAGTAGGTAGGATAGAGCAAGGCCATGCTCTTCATCAATGGTATGCTAGCAGGCATGTCGTTTATGAATCGCATATTTTGCTTCTGTTTGCCTAGCTGAGCTATAATTCATCTTGAGTGCTTCTTTCGCTATCCTCCATACTCGATCGAGATTCCAGAAGATTGCATTCATCTTTACTTTGTTATACACTCGTCAAATATGTCGACAGAATAATGTCATTAACACCTGGTTAATATTCAATCCAAATGCCGGTGTTTTTATCATATTTTCCCCCATTATCATCGTCTCCATACCCCACTTGAGACATGTCTTCGGAATTATGAGAAGCGTATTCTCCACCTCCCTCCTTTCATCTAAATTTTATCATTTTATCTTGTATTTTTTCATCTTTGTCCTTTCTCACTCTCCTAGCTCTCCCCCTCTCTCTTTTCCTCCCTTCTTTTCTAACTTTTGTTCTGATTCAAACAATAAAAAGATCTTCGATCTTCACAAAGGTATGTAATACCTTGGTTTGGTTTGGTTTTATTGACCATATCAAAATCACAACAAAATACATTGTACAAAATACTAAAATTAAAATATGTAAAGATACGGATGGATCACTCTATTCAGTGCAATGACTCTGTTCTTTCTAGAGGTCCAACGCTGCTGCTCCTCAGAGTATATCAGTCAACACAAAATAGAATGTAGCACTTTTATACAGACCGTGAATTTAATGACACGTAAGTATCAAAATCATCTAAATATTATTTCACTCTTAATGAAAAGAAAATGTATGGTGGTATTAATAATTCTTATAATATTTCCACTTATTTGATGTATGATAGATAATTTAGACCTTGAGCGATTTTAGTAAGTACCTTTCCAGGAAACGAACTTGTTACTTTTCATGTGTAACGTCACGCGACCTAGACCACTCGGCATGTCACCTCGAAATAGATGTATAGTCTAATGGCGGGGCACATTCGGCCATTGCTTCCGTTTTTGAGAGCCATAAAAATATTTGTAGTGGAAAATGTCGAGCATACACTAGTCAAGACCTTTTTTATTTGGACGGGGTCGTCAGATTTTCGTTACATATCCTGTTACCCTCATCCGGGAGTGAAGACCCTATATTTTTTTGCTTGTCAGATTTTTAGGAGCAAAAATGACCCCTCTTTGTTTGGAAAATCTTGGATCCGCTCCTGTGATTGTAATCTGTTTATCGATTTGATTTGTTACCAATCAATTAATCATCAGAAACGGTTATCAGAGATGACATTC
Organism: Lytechinus variegatus; assembly: GCF_018143015.1. Taxonomy (NCBI): domain Eukaryota; kingdom Metazoa; phylum Echinodermata; class Echinoidea; order Temnopleuroida; family Toxopneustidae; genus Lytechinus; species Lytechinus variegatus. The sequence goes on along the minus strand of NC_054746.1, from coordinate 25,380,158 downwards.
TACTGGTATTTCAGGAACCCGCCCTGTATTGCAGACTTGCATTTGTAGGAGGTAAAACAATTTTGTAACAAAACAATCCTATTTCTAGCTTTAAATCTAATCATTTCTTTAATCAATCTAACAGCATTAATAGACTTTAATTTTTTTAGTCGAAAATGAATCTATTTATAAGAACCAAGTCAACAATTTCTTAATATTTCTTCGTATAATAGCGTATCGGTCTACACGATCTTTAGTAGATCTAAACTTATCGTTCGGGAATTCCCTAATTCACAATGGCTCTAAAAGCATTAAAATAAAATTATTTCGGAGATTTGATGTGAACCGTTGTTTAACACTATATAACCTGGACATCGTTAACCTGGACATTGTTAGATACCCATGTAGTTGAAAGTACCACTATTTATGCGAGTCTTTCCTTCACAACGTGCAATGTTATCGAAAGAAATTTAAATCTCATACTCTACACGCTTTTGTAACACTTAAGTTCATTGACCTTATGGTAGAACCATTAAGAGTGACGTCATGGATGTAACTCATTCATAAAGTGACGGGAGTTGTCAAAAGGCAACGAAAAGAGGGTAGAAGTGACGGGAGAAAAGCTAAAAATAACCAACATTGCGCTCGGCATTTTCATCTGATCCTTCCATTGGCCCACCTGTCCGAATCATGTTTGAAAAGAAAATATAATAGGTGAAACAGAAAGAAGTCGAGGAGTGCTAGGAAAAGGGGAGTGGGAGGGAGAGAGAATGGGTAAGGGGAAAGGGGAGAGAATGAAAGGATAATGTCTTCTGGGCATTAGTGGTTGTGATTAGGGAGAGCAATTTTTCGCGGCGGCTTTGAAAAGTGCATGTGGAGTCAAATGGTTAACTGCATTGCAAGTCGGTACCTCCATCGCCTGCCGATGCCGCTCGCCTGCTTGCTCACCCGTCCGCCCCAGACCGCACTGTATGATGGCCCGAAATGGGGTGATGGGTTAATGTACTATAGTGGGGAGTTATACACCATTCACCAGGGGGAATTGGATTCATTAACTTTACACTACAGAATAGGAAAGACGTGCATATTTTGAATTCATTGTGTCTTTGATCTCTAGCTAACTCAATTGCACTATTGGAGCGACATTTTCTTGAAACCACTCTTTTTTCTCATAAACTTACACGGTGACGATGTACACAAAAACAAGATATTCAAATCATGCCTCCTGGTTACAGCCCGATAGACCGCGGGTCCGATAGACCGCGGGTCCGTTAGACCGCGGGTCCGTTAGACCGCGGGTCCGATAGACCGCGGGTCCGATAGACCGCGGGTCCGATAGACCGCGGGTCCGATAGACCGCGGGCCCGATAGACCGCAGGTCCGATAGTCCGCGGTGTGTGTAAAATTATGATCAGGACAACATAGTGAAATCCATGTTATCAAGAGGTCAAAAGGTCATTGATACGAGTCCATCCGGGGGTCCTATAACGATGACCCACAGGACAAATCGCCCCCTGACATCTACTTCAAGGAAAATATCTCCATATTTTTATCGTCGGGGACTGTTACACCCCCCCCCCGAAATTTGCCCTCTAGACGCCATACGATATGCCATCGACGTGACGACATGGCGAGATACTTTATCTTGCCATGTCGACTATATAAGCTTATTATGTCCGCATGGCGAGATACATTATCTTGCCAAGTCAGTCCACTTATAAACATGGCGATATATCGGGATTCTTGCCGGGAATTGTACACTTCATATCTCGCCATGTGGACATATCGACTTGACAAGATTATATCGCTATGTCGAAATAATAAGCTTATTAATTACTTTAATAGGCGGCGGAAGCGGGGGGGGGGGCTTTCCCCCTAAATTTGAGGTGGGAGGACGGTCCCCCTAAATTTTTAGTTGAGAACCTTTTTTGGTCAATTTCTTTTCTACGCCCCCCCCCCCTTAAATAGGTATACCACCCTAGAATATTTTTGCTCCCCCTAATTTTGGTTGATAAAACCTTCTTTTATTTCCTTGTCAAAATATTTTGGTGGTCCCTCCTAAAATTTTGGTTGATTTGCTTTTCAATTTTTTACCGGTGTCCATCCCAAAATTTCAGGTGGATCCCCCTAAATGTTTTGCCTTCGGCCGCCAATGATTAATTAAGACATGGTAAGATGAAGTACCACGCCATGTCGTCACGTTAAGGCATTTTCACAATTATTATTTTCATAATTATCTGGAGAGTAAATTTCCGGGGGGGGGGGGTAATTAACAGTCCCCGGCGGTAAAAAATATGGGGATATTTTCCTTGAAGTAGTTGTCAGGGGGTGATTGCCCTAATTGGGTTATTGTTATAGAACCCAGGCGTGGATCCAGGATTTCAAGGGGAGGGGAGCAAATTTGACCTGATGTTTGGCGCCCATGTGTACTTTTCGAAAAATGGCGCCCACTCCCTCCCGGCCAGGCTAACTTAAATTATCTTATAATTACATTAAAAAAAATAAAGACCACTTTTTAATGTGTTCTTGAAAAAAAAAATCCATGAATACATAAATGCCAAAAGGTAGGGGGGACACAGGAGCGGTTCCAGCCTTCGCCAAATGGGGGGGGGGGGGCTGGTTGGGTCGGAAATTTGTTTCAGCCATATTTTCCCCGATCGGCAGCTCGGAGATAATTTTTGTTTGTTTCTTTGAAGGCGTAGTCCTCATTAGTTACTTCTTGGCTTTATTCTTATAAATTAATACATAATTTCATAATCCTCATTTATATGATGCGAGCGCGAAGCGCGAGCTAATTTTGGGGGGAATTTTATGTATTTTTTCCTAAAATTTGAACTGATTCTGGGCAATGTTTGTTATCCTGAAAAAGACATGTATGCAACTTAATAATGACTACGAACGCAAAGCGCAAGGGGAAATGAACTGATGAAAAAGATACCTGTTAAAGTAGCATTTAACAATCCAATAATGCGAGCGCGAAGCGCAAGCTGAATCTTTTTGAAATTTTTACCCAAAGAAAGGAAATTCTTAGCACTTTTTTTAATCAAGCAGAATAGGTATATGAGTAAACAATTAAAGCAAGTGCGAAGCGCGAGCGGAAAATTTCTAAATTTAGTCCTTTATTATTTACTGAACGAGACACTCTATTCATGATTTTAAAATCCTAAAAAATATGAGTATTAATAATGCGAGCGCAAAGCGCGAGCAAAAAAAAATTATACGTTTTAAACTGGTACCTATTAAGGACTGCTTGCACTTAGCCATGAAGGCGTCACATATTTCAACAATCAAAAAAATGCGAGCGCGAAGCGCGAGCTGAACATTTTTGAACTTTTTTAAAGAAAGAATGGAAAATTTCAATCAGTTTTTGTAATCGTGAACAGGATAGCTATGTAATTTAACGATTGATACGAGCGCGAAGCGCGAGCAGAAAAAAAAATCGAGATTTAGACCTAAAAGTGGGCCACTCTGTTCATGTTTTGTAAATCATCAAAAGGATGATTAATATGGCGTCTACCTACATTAATAATGCGAGCACAAAGCGCGAGCAGAAAATTTTTGATATTGTGATCTGAAACTAGATAATGATTTAAATTAGAGAACAAGTTGGGTATCTGAATAAACATGCGCGAGTGTGTTTCATATTTAGACCTAGAATCTAGGCATTCTGAATACAACTTTAATCATGAAAATCATGAAACTTTGATAGTCCGATCTGAAAAAAGGAGTCAATTTCAGCTTAATATTTCTAGCACTTAGTAGAAAAATTGTAAGGTTGATATGGATCGCACTTAAAAAAGAGCTGATATTATTATTACTTTGAGTTTTGATATAGGACCGGGACATCCTTACGACATGCCATCATATGAAAATGATGACTATCTTCCTATTCATCTTAATAAGCGCGAGATGAAACAAAGGGACAATTCAATTATTAAATTGATATCATATTTATTAATGCCCAATGAGGGCGCAAAATCTGATGATATCATGGCATAAAACTGGACATTTCACTTTTGTGATTATGAATAGGATGCATCAGTTTATATATTTTTAACCATTAATGCGAGCGCAAGTCGCGAGCTATAATTTTTGATAAACTGTCATGAAAAGGGGATTTTAAGTAGTTTGTTGTATAAACAAAATTGAAACATTTATATAACTCGCCAATCAAAATGCGAGCGTGCAGCGCGCTAGCTGATGCGTCTTAACAATCAGACCAGAAAAGGGATATTTTGAAAACTTTATGGATTACACAAAAATATAGGTACCTGATAAATCAAAATTTGCGAGCGCGTAGCGCAAGCAGCAAATGTTAACATTCAAACCATAAAATTGATATTTTTACAGAGCACTTTTTAAAAACCAATTGTAAATTACACAAAATAATGAAAGTTAGATTTCCGAGGTGAAATATGTGTTGTATATTGACTTCCAAACTTGATATTCGAACTCCATATTGAACAAGATATGTAAATCACCTAATAGGCAATGTGAGCGCGAAGCGCGAGCGAAAGTTTTATATAGTTGCACGAAAGATTCTTTTCATTTTCCAAGTCTTCCCCTCATCTTATTTTATGCCTTCGTCGTCTTTGTCTTCCTTTTCTCCTCTCTTTTTTCATCCTTTTCCTTCTTTCTTTCCTTTTTTTTCTTTTTTTGCTCCGCCAAGGGGGGGGGGGGGGGGCTCGGCCCCTGGATCCGCCTATGGGGACAAGGGGTGGGGAAAAAAGGTTATCAACTCCAAAGTAAGGTCATCTCGTCCCAAAATGCATGTTTTATTTCGATTTAGAATGATGTATTTCTATGATTAAAAAAGACCAAAATAGTAGGGGGACATTTGATATTGTGTCCCCCTACTATTTTGAGTAGGTGGGACACGTCCCCCTGGGATTTCCGCCCATGATGTAATATCAATGGGAGCGCGAAGCACGAGTGATTTTTTTTTTTTTGGGGGGGTTCAATTTGGTTTAACTTCTCACCAGAGTAGCCCCTACTAGAATTGTGAACGGGAGCTGTAGTTTCTGTACTGTTGTTTTAGTATACCCTTCAATATTATCAATGATAACCTCTAGGAAATATGCAATCTCGACTAATTATCCCCATCAGTAGCGTATTTATTCAGCATGGGTGCAGGGGGGGGCAAGGGCACCAAGATAAAAAATAAATGAAATGGGGGGGGGTAGACGTTAAAGAAAATCTGAGATTTTATTCTTGAAAAAAACATTGAGGTATCTCGCAAGGCCTAAATAAATAATGAGAACGCGAAGCGCGATCTGATTTTTTTAATAGAATTTTCCTGTATTTAATCCTGAAAGCCTAAGTCAGGGACGGACCCAGCTTCCGCCAATAGGGGGAGGGGCCATTTTTTCACCCATATTTTCCCCGATCGGCCGCTCAAAGTTGATTTGTCCAAGTGCCATAATGAGCCAACAATTTCGAGGGGGCTCGATATGGCGTATCGCATAAAATTAATAAGAAGTTGGCAGTGAGCGAAGGGAGCAAGCAAATATGTTGACACTTTTATTACAAAAATACAAGGTTGTGATAGATTTTGACATAATATTTGGAAAATAATAGTATATTTCATCCTAATCCCTTTCCTTTTCTCTCTATTTTTTCTTAGCCTTGATTCTCTCTTTTTTGTTGGGGGGGGGGGGCAAACGCCCATGTCCTCACAGTCATTTCCTAGATTTACTTTATAAGCAACATAAATGTGTTTTAATCTCATAAGCCATATGCAAGCTAAAAATTAAATTTCATGTATATTGTCCTGAAAATTTAACATTCTGGGCAATGTTTGAGAACCTGAACAGGACGCGTATGTAACTAGATAATTACCATGAGCGCGAAGCGCGAGCAGAAATGTTAAATATTATGGACTGGTCGAAAAGTTAGTCATCAATACGATACATATTTCAACGATTAAACTGAAAATTTTTGATATTCCAACCTAAAAAGATGAGATTCAAATCCCCCAATGGGACATTTGACATTCATTTCCATCTCTCCTTTTTTATCTTTCTTCCCATCTTTCTCTCTTTTTAATATTATTCTCTTCCTTTTTTTCTTCTTCTTTTCCTTTCTTTTTTTTTCTTTTCCCTCTTCCTCTTTTTTTCTCTTTCCCCCATTACTTATCACTCTTTTCTTTTTCTTTCCTTTCCCCTTTTTTGTCTTTTTTTTCTTCTCTCCCTCCCCCTTTCACTCTCTCTCTCTCTATATTCTCTTCTTTTCCCCTCTTCCTCTATCTCTCTTTTTCGTATCTTTCTTCCCATCTTCCTCTCTATTTAAATATTCTCTTCCTTCCTCTTTTTTTCTTCTTCTTTTTCCTCCTTTTCCTTTCTCCTAGCTTTCTTTTCTTCTCTTCCTTTTCCGTCCTCTCTTTTTTCTCTTCTTTCCCCATGTTCTTCTCCCTTTTTCTTTGTCATCCTTTCCCCCTCTTACTCTCTTTTCTATTATCTTCTTTTCCAATCTTCCTCTCTCTTTTTATTCTCTCCTTTTCCCCTCTCCCCCTCTTTTTTTGAAGGGGGGGGGGGGTGAGGCCGTTCCCCCTCGCCCCCCATGGATCCGCACCTGATAGAACCCCATGGTCTCGTATCCTTTGACCTTTGGACCTCTCGATGACATATGATATATCTGATCATAATTTTACACGCACTGCGGAATATCGGACCCGCGGTCTATCGGACCCGCGGTCTAACGGACCCGCGGTCTATCGGACCCGCGGACTATCGGACCCGCGGTCTATCGAACCCGCGGACTATCGGACCCGCGGTCTATCGGACCCGCGGTCTATCGGGATGTCCCCAAAAACAAGATATTCAAATCATGCCTCCTGGGCTTCTTTTAGAAAGCTGATCATAAAGTTATGCATAACTTTATTCAACATACTGAGACTCAAAATGATAACCAACGCGCGTTGCAATTAATGTTATAGTAGGCCTATAATGCAATAAATATCCACATTCTATAGTACTTATAACTATATTCATGTGCATTATCTGAATATGAATAGTTATAAAAAAAAACACCCCAATACATCTTTGTTGCTATAATTTCATCCCATGTGTAATTGAAATATAAATCCTGGGAGTGTTTCGTCAACTTTCGGTATCCGACAATTCGTCAGATCCGACATCTTTCCTTGGATTTGATTGGTTGAGAGGCACAGTTCCTATGGTAACTGTCGTAAACATCATCCGACAGTCCTTTCATGAATCACTCCTCAGATCGGCTGTGGATATTGACCAGTCGAAGACATGATTTAGATTAAAATTTCAGATAATTTCGGAGTTTAATCTGATTTAATTCAAATCTTCAAGATTAAAAAAATCAAATTCCGGAGTCAGAATATACTAATTCCGTCAATGAGTCATTTAGATCATTCACTTACATTGATTTTCTCTCTTTTTTTTTCATTTTGTATAATGCCCGCATTTGATCTATTACCACTTTTCTTGCATGATTACATAACAAGGGTCCTGTCACACAAAAAAATACCGATTGATCTTACAGTAGGGGCCGCGGAAAGGTTTTTAAAGTTTGGGGCTGAGCCGAGGGGGGGGGGTGCCATGCGAAAAAATAACAGTCAAATGGTCATTTTTCAGTTTTTGTACGCTGCTTTAAAAGAAGGTAGTGTGACTGAACCCCCCCCCTTGGTTCCCTGTCCCTCTACAGTGATTGCACAATGATCAATACAATCAGTCGTAAAATCAGACATTGACCAATACATCCATTTCTGAGTTGTGTTACGTGATTCTCGAATGGTAAAACTACCACATACGTGACTGTAATAGGGAAATTAAATAGGACTCGACCTAGTGGACCATTTTATCTGTAAATGAGGTTTCAATCAGCCCATATGGGCTTTGTCGATTGAATTGATAAGCCAATAGATCAAATCGATAAATATTAGACTAAACGGATTTATGATGCATCGTGAGGATAAATGGTCTAGATATTACGCCATCCGATATAAAGTCTTTTTTATTATCACCATGTTGCAGGGGTGGCTATTCCAAGCGTAAAAAAATTGTGGTCTGATATTTCTTTTTAAAATCACAGTAACATGAAATATTTAAACATTATCATGATAGTGGACAAATCATGTCCAATAATTATTTCCATTAACGCAAATTACACAAAACAAATTGGTTTGGATAACAATTCACTCTCCATTAAGGGCCTGGATTCAAGAGTTTATCTCATTTTCTAGCTACAACAACACAAAACGAAAAACAAATTGTAAGGAAAATGGAGAAGTACATGCAATAACACGCAATAGTTTTTTAACAGATATTAAGTTCACACTTTTGGTAATATACCACAAATCTACAAAGAATATTACACAGTTTATTATTTTATGAACAAGCAGAGCTTCATCAAAATGGAGAGTTTGTAGATCCATGTGATATTTGTTTTATTCGTCTCGCTCTAAAGTTTGAACAGATACAAATAAGAAATAAACTTCGAAAGATGTCTTGTTTTAGAACGTGTACAGACTATAAAGCATCTGGCGTCAGGCAGCAGAGTAGGCTTGTTATGGTGTCAAAACATTCATATATCCAGTAATATATGGTTATATAAAAACAATAAAAAGAGGAAACACGTTTATTGGAGATATACGTCTACTGTAAAAGTCGTATAAGCGTTATTGTCTCAGGATGTTGCCCGTCTTATAGATTTATTTAATGATAGACTGTTGTAGATTTATTCTCACAAAATGGCTTATTATTTTTCTTTGTCTGTCTGACTATTCGCTTTTACTCGTATGTTTCAATAATTTAACACTTTTTATCATATTCTATTGTTTGTAGCAATCATTACTCATGCTAATGATCTCCTCCATTTAGAAGACTCCTTACTGTCTTCATCTTCATTCATAACGATAGACAATTCCATATAGATGATAATCAAATAACACTTGATGTACAAGATACCAAACAGACTGTACTAATGTTGGCTTTAACACGCCATTAGCTTTATTACCTATAATGGCGGTGCGAGCATCGGTCCGCCTAATTGGTTGTCGTTAGCACTCTCCTTCTTTTAGCTCCACGCGTCATTGTAGAAGATTGGATACAAGCCGAGTAACCATACTGTAATAAACTCCTTCTACCGCCATACGGCGGCGAATTCCTCGGCAAAACAAAAGCATTAAAAATACTCGCATACAACAGAGACAAAAATTTGCGATCGGTTAATAATTCATAGATATTTTATTCCTGATTCCATCGAACGCGATGTAATGCATGACAATTTACTAATCCGCGCCATGAATGCCTATCCGGTAAACTCTGATTAAGTATTAGACAAAATAAGAGAGACGCCACTGCGTCTGAAGACAGAGAGGATAAAATAAAACGACTAGAAGAAGACGGTTATAAGCTTGATGATGGTAATAATGATGGTGATGGTGATGATGATGGTGTTGGTGATGATGATGATGATGATGGTGATGATGATGATGATGGTGGTGATGATGATGATGATGATAATGAGAATGATGGTGATGATAATGATGGCGGTGCTGATGGTGAAGATGGTGATGATAATGAAGTAGGTGATGATGATGAAGATGGTCATAATGATGATGATGATAATGATGATGATAATGATGATGATAATGATGGTGGAGATGATGATGGCGGTGACATTGATGGCGATGGTGATGATGATTATGATGATAGTGATGGTGATGACGATGACGGTAGTGGTGATGATGATGATGATGATGATGTTCATGACAATAATGACGATGATAATGATGATGATAGGAAGATGAATAGTTTTAGCAACTTTGATTGCAATACTCGCAATGATCGAGATTAAGACCATTACATCATCATCACCATCGTAATTTTCATAATAATCATCACCACATGCATTTCCTGGTTTTATTCCCTCAAGGGGAAATGGGTGAGACCCTCGCCCACAGACTGATTTACAAAATTCGAAAATCAAGGAGGAACACGTCCCCCTTCTTCGCCAATGCATCATCATCGTCGTCGTCTTTGGCGTTCTTCACGTACTTCACTGTCATCATCACAATATTTCATTAATTATTAAGCGATAATTACGTGATGTCTGAGGTTATTCTATTGATGCTGACCTTCTTGCCGGCAGCAAAATTGCGATAACGACGACGACTACAACAAAGATGTTGCCGCTAACGACGTTAATACAGTTTAAACTGGTGATGAGAATGAGGAGAGTGAGTGGGTGATGGGTAGGAGGATAAAGTGATAGCCTGCTGGTAATATAGTGAAGTTGATGGGGTGGTGGTGCTGCTGCTGCTGCTGTTGGAAGTAACTTACTGATAACTGTTGTGGCATTTTTATGAATTATGATGTCTGAAATAAGAGCGATTTCATCAATCTTTGTAATGGTGATGATACTGATCATGATGACGAAACATGGCATTGTATATGAAGACGGCCATGATATTGATGATGATGGTGATAGTGGTGATGATAATGATGATGGTGATAGTGGTGATGATAATGATGATGGTGATGATGATAATGATGATGGTGATAGTGGTGATGATAATGATGATGGTGATGATGATAATGATGATGGTGATAGTGGTGATGATAATGATGATGGTGATGATGATAATGATGATGGTGATAGTGATGATGATAATGATGATGGTGATAGTGATGATGATAATGATGATGGTGATAGTGATGATGATAATGATGATGGTGATAGTGATGATGATAATGATGATGGTGATAGTGATGATGATAATGATGATGGTGATAGTGATGATGATAATGATGATGGTGATAGTGGTGATGATAATGATGATGGTGATAGTGGTGATGATAATGATGATGGTGATAGTGGTGATGATAATGATGATGGTGATAGTGGTGATGATAATGATGATGGTGATAGTGGTGATGATAATGATGATGGTGATAGTGGTGATGATAATGATGATGGTGATGATGATAATGATGATGGTGATAGTGGTGATGATAATGATGATGGTGATAGTGGTGATGATAATGATGATGGTGATGATGATAATGATGATGGTGATAGTGGTGATGATAATGATGATGGTGATGATGATAATGATGATGGTGATGATGATAATGATGATGGTGATAGTGGTGATGATAATGATGATGGTGATAGTGATGATGATCATCATCATTTTTATCATAATGATGATGATCAAAATTATTGCCTGCTTAGATATTGATGCAGCTGTGTGCTGTTTGAAAGGGTTTTCAACACTAAATTAAAGTTGGCGTTACTTGACATTCATAGTTGATGAATTCATATATATATATATCATCTTACAAACAATTTCGTGAAGTACACCTGATAGAACAGGCGCGGATCCAGGAGGGGGCCGAGCCGGCCCCGGCCCCCCTCCCCCTATTTTTTGACAACCTGCAGAAAAAGTGTACTCTTTACCTTGATAGAAACTACGAAAAACAGAAAGAAAAGTAAGAAAGAGGTATTTTACCCATGATGTGCATTTTACAGCCTCGTAACGACCGGCCCGACCCCGAAAGGAAACCAAAAAAAGGTGAGGGGAAGAATTGGAAAAAAGACTTTTTATAAAATTTTTAGCTCGCGCTTCGCGCTCGCATTGCCTGTGTAATGAATCCCATTCAAGAGGGTTAATTGACACTAATATATAACCAATATATATACAATATATCCAGTTCTGATATCAATTTGCACACATTTTTTTAGCTCGCACATCAAGCTTTCATTATTTTGTTTGATTTACACAAATTGTTAATGTGTATGGAAATGTTCAGCTCGCGCTGCGCGCTCGTATCGTTTGATTTGTGAGAAACCTATGCTCTTTGGAAATTCTTACCAAAATTTGTCAAAATGCTCTTTTATCATGTCAGTATATCAAAAAATTAAGCTCATGCTTCGCGCTCGCATTTAATTGTTTGAGACACACAACTTGTTTATTTAAATAAAAACGCGCTTAGACTGTTCATTTTTTTTCAGGTCGGAATATCAGAAATTTTGAACTCGCGCTTCGCACTCTCATTATTTAATTGGTGATACTTATATCCTCTTCATTAATCACTAAAAACAGTCCTAATTGAGTCACTTTTCACGTTACTATATGATAAAATTTCGGCTCGCGCTTCGCGCTCGCATTGTTTAGTTGGATACTTATCTTTGTTCATGATTATAAAAACTGCTCTGAATCTTCAGTTCAAAGGACATAAAATATCAAAGATTTTTAGCTCGCGCTTCGCGCTCGCATTATATATCAAGACCACATGAGATACCGTATATTGTTTATAGCAATAAAAACTAACATTTTCAGTCTTTAGTGAAAAACCAAAAAAAAAAGCCAGATTGTAGCGGCCAATCGAGAAAAATGTTGATCAAAATATTTTTCGGCCCCCCCCCTATTGGCGAAAGCTGGATCCGCCCCTGTAGAATATTGTGTAAAGTTAATAAGCTCATGATTGGTCGTTGTTTCTTCGATTAGAACAGTATCGGAAATGAACCACCGGGAATGCTGCTTCAAATAGTATTTTCATTAAAAACTACCTATTTCTATACCACTTAATATTACCATGTTATGTTCCTTTAAACATCCCTGCACGAACGAGAGAGATTTTTTGACAAAATAATTTTCATGTCAAAAATGGAATGCTGTGCCAATGGAAGAAGTAAAACCACGGTCTATCGAAATCTTTGTTGAGTGAGAAGACAGGATTTTCACTGCTGGTGGCTTTGTGTTTAATAATTAACAGTTCACGTTTTAGCGCTAATGAACCTCAGCAAACAGTAGATGAGTAAAGAAAAAGATCAGACCGCTGCTGAAAATCTTTCCTAATAGCTCTCTCTATTAATAAGAGATGAAGAAAAATATATAACGAGTAAGAAGGCAAATCAGTGATGGATCAAGTACTTGGTTTGTATATGAATGACAGCTATGACAGGGCTGCAATATTAAATACCGACATCTATTTGCTTATTTGACGACACCGTATATCAGAATTTGTACAGCGAGTTAGCGAGGATTTGGGGATCTTTTGTAAAATCTCCACGCCTGCCTCGCCGTGTGTAATCAGTGTCCGGGCAATATTGCAAAACTCGGAACAAATAACAAAAGATGCGAAGATAATAAAACCGATTTATTTGGAGGCGGTGGAAAGTGACATGCCGAGGCAAGGGTTCAGAAAGAGGAAAAAATCTAAGATATAATGTAAATAAAATGATGAGTCTATTTGCCTTGGTGGGCGTGCAAATGATACTGAGGGAATACCCACGGCTGGATCTAGGCGCAGTGAGAACATTTTTAAGGAAAAATTACTAGAAGTATGCAAATGTTTGCTCACTTTTCATTGACACGGCAGCGGGAGGAATTAAAGAAACGCTGGTGGAATGATTGATGTTATATCATATTCGGAAATGCGGACAAATTATGGTGAATTTGAAGAATAAGACAGCATCTATTCTCTGCCACCTGGATAAAATGAAACGATCCATCGTGATAAACTCCTGCTCGCACAGTCGTGAAGACAGCGATCAATATTGATCATAATAACATCAAGTCCACTCCGATGTATCAAACTTGGGAAGGCGGTTTTACGGAAGATGGCCATTAGAAACTAGATGTTCTAATTAAATGCAACTACCTCTATACTGACTATGTAATGAGTGGGAGGGGTGCAAAGGGGAAACCGCCCAAAATGATTTTTCAAGTAATAGAGAGTAGAAGGGGGACAAACAAGAGTCTTGAAATGAGCAACTTTGACCAATACTTTAATGTCCCCATTATCAGTTTATTCCATTGAGAAAGAAATTACATAGACCATCCTGATCCTCCCCATCAAAATAATTTGCACCGCCCATATTAATAACCGACGAGTTACAAGTTTTATGCAATCTTTTCTAGAACAAAAATGATGATATTTATATAATTTTGATGTATTTTACTGTTTAAAATCGTTTATATAAGGGGCCATGGGGCGACGATCCCCTTTCGATTTAATTTTTAAAGTAATAAAAACTAACCACATAAGGTGAAAGAGAATGAAAGAGAAAAAACAACATTTTATTAAAGAAAATTGTATCCAAAGTGATGATTAGGCTCTACACCCCTACAATGCAGGTTAAAACAGTTTTTAAATCGAAATCATGTTCAAGTAATCCTCTTGCCCCGTCGCCTCTTTAACCAAAATACTTGGTACTGCCCCTGGTAAATAGTTTTTTGCCACTGTTGGAGATCTCTAACGCTCTTTCCATCAGAGCTTTGTCGACATTGACCTCCTCACATCATTAATTTGAACTATATTGTCCTCTGCATACTTGCAATATAGAGTTTATTCAGAGTTTAGGAAAATGTCTTAACACATCAAATTTAAGAAAATTTTACCTATTCAAATAGAATAATGATAAGAGCAGAGGGAATGACGAAACTTTTATTTGACGTAGGTTATATGCAGTGGCAGATCTAGGGGCCACATCCGGCCTGTACCCCCTCCCCCTTTGAGAGGCACAAAAAAACAGGGGGGTGTGCTATGCATTAGAAAGTGAGGACCTGTACAAAAATTACCCCTCTCTCTTTTGAAAAATTCTGCATCCGCCTCTGATTATATCATGCATTTAAGTCAACTATTACAACTTTCACGAGCACATTTTTCAGAAGGGTAGGACCGACAATCTCTGTAGTTTCAATAATACCAATTTGGGTGTTTATTTGGAAGAATATAATACTTCCACCTTTCTCTCATATTTTTTTCTCCTAAAAAAATCTTTATTCCCGATGATAGGATTAATTGGTGTATTTGTGGGGGGTTAGAGCTAACCTCTTGTACACGTTGAATGATTATTATATTTCATAACAAGATCTACATATTATTAAACAATGTTAAATCTTTGTGTCGTCTTTTTCTCTCCTCTCTTCTTTATTTGTCATATTTCGCAAAGTATTTCAAATATTCATTTTCTTGTCAAAGACTGCGGCTCAGTGCCACTGTCACGGTTGTTTTTATCGTAATTTAGACGCAGTTAGCTAATGGAAATTATAATTGAGGTAGAGCTTTTCTACAGATCAGCGAGCAATTCACACATTTTCTTTTCAGAGAAAATTACAGAACGAACAAGGAAAACTAGGAATAGAGATGGACGGGGTAAGGGAGTAATGTATAGAAACGAGAATCAAATTAATAAATCGTCCCAACATTTAATGATACGCCTACTCTTTATCTATTTCCGTTGTATCACTTTGTATCTTATGCTACTAAAGTAGGCATTCGAACCGACGGTAACAAAGTATTCGCCCGTTTAAGTGAGAGAATTGTGAAAAATACTGGTATTATCCTTTAGCGATCATTACAAAACCACTCAATGCAGGGGCGAGATTTGGAAAATGGAGAATTTGTGAAATTTGGAATAGGGTTGTAAACACGAGCCAGATACGTGGTGCGACTACTTAGGGCGATTAAGATGCTGATGAACTCAATAGTGAAATGATGGGAAGAGAACAAGTTGTTCACATCTTACTGACCTAAGCTAGTTCACTCAATCAAGCTTTCTCGCGCATCGAAACCCCGCTTTAATGAGTGTATTAGGATCTGAGTGCTGGTCTGGCGAGTGAGATGTCTAAAATTCGTGTCGGAATTAATCAAATGATTGAAGATATAGCTCTTAAGAGATGGAATGGGGGATCAAGAGTGCTCTCATTTTCTCTCCCTTACTTCCTATCTCTGTAACAATCTAGTTTTCATTAATGTCTGAACTAGATTGAGAAAAAATACAAGCGCTCAATGATGCATGCCTACATGCAGACGACACGTGTAAATGAAGCCAACCACGATAACTATAAAATCTACGGAGACCGTCGTAACGATGAAGACAAAAAATAGGCACCACATTAAAAGGTATCTTGATTGCAAGTATAAATCTTTTTTGAGCAAAAAGGGAGCAAATGTAATGTTGAAGTCTCTCTGATAATGTTCACCTCGCCGCGATGTAATTTGACTATCAGCCATAACGACAGTGAATAACAAAAGGGAGACTGAAGAGCGAGATACTTGAGACGGTATCGCGCCAATTTGATGGGGAAAGAGTTGAAAAATATGATGTAATTTACACCGTCTAATCAGCGGCGAGCGGCAGTGGATATGGGGTGATGATTGGGTGCTTTCTACATCGTCCGTAACCCCCTAGCTAAAATGACAATCACAGGTGTCGGAGGGGGACAACGGATAGATGATGGAGTGAGTGAAAGGACATAGGAAGATAAGATAGAGGATGAACGGGAAGGGGGAGATTGAGAGATATAATTGCCAACATAATTATAAGTGAGGAAATCCAGAAGAAAGTTTAAGACAAGGTCTGATGGTATTAATAACATTATGATAGGCATTAACTATATTTATATAAACAAAAGATGCCTTCAGATTTATAGACAAAATAAAAAGATGCACATAATTCTGTTGGATTGATAAATAGGTATTTGTGTAATGACAGAGAATTTAAGTAGAGTAAAGAAACTGTGGTTAGGGGCATATTGGTTGGGCGTATAAACAAAAACAACATACAAATTTATTTTCTTTTTCACGATACATTGATCCGAAAGATATGTAGGTAGGTATCGCTAGCCTGGCTTGTTTGTCTTGATTGATTGATTGATTGATTGATTGATTGATTGATTACAACAGTGATGGATTAGTGGATAGACAGTTCGACGAGAGGTGGAAGTAAGGCAAGGAAGGACAAATTAAAACATAGCTATTGAGAGAGAACGTGGATCATTCGGAGCATTGTGGTTTAAGCTAGGAGGTATCATATCCTCCTTGGTTTGAGGGTGAACTGTGGTTGAGGAAGGGAATTCATGCGAGAAAAGTGACGACAAGAAATGCAGGGGGAAGTGAGATATGTTTCTAGGTAAAACATTACTGTCGAGTATGAATGACACTTTGAAAGACCAACATGGAAACAAAGAGCGAGGTAACATTGTGGATGATGTTCGAATGAAAAAAAATTAGCAGATATGTCATCGGTCTTTCTTGTCCCCTAACACCGAGCAAGTAATGTAACAGCGAAGCACTGCTTGACTGGGTTATATACCGAAGGCTCTTGCCTTTAATCCATCTCGTATCAAATGTCCCCCCTCCCCGTATCACCCCGTCAAGTGTTTAGACAATCTTGCTTTATTCCCCGACTCTCCATCCTTCGACAAAACAATGATGCCGAGAGCGCGTCGCGCAACATCACAAAGGGGAAAATGCATCAATTAAGGGTGTAAAAAAGCCGCGACAAAACCAAGACGGGGTTAGCGTTCCGCCGCTTGCCAATTTACCTTTTTTTCCATCCTACTCTCTTTTTCTTCATTTTTCTTCCAAAGCCCTTTTTCTAATGTTGCTAACATGCGTATTAGGCCGCGCTTTCGGGGTTGAATTCCCCAAGTTCCATTTACTAATTTAGTGGGAAATTTATATGGTGGTGTTTGGTGATTTGATGAAGATTTAGCGTGACAGATGGTTAAGCGACGTTGGCGGCTCGCATGAACGCGGGCATGAGCTCGTTTTTCTCGCCGGTTGAGTCATAGCGAGCGAGGCCACTTTACGACGGGGCGATCAGTGGGGCCGATCATGTATTGGCGCGCGGGTCCAAGTAGGCAGTTTGCCCCCACCTGCTCATTCATTATTTAGAATAACCCTAACGAGGATACGTTCTTTACATCCCTGCTCGCAAAAAAACAAAAATTCGTGGAAATTAATCACATCATCAACATCTGCACTTAATGAATTATTGCTAATCTGAACTACGACATTGCCGTGTAGTTAACTCAACTATTATCTATCATTATGTGGGATATCGTAATGCCCATTAGACTAATTAGACAGTTTTCTAAAATGTCCCATGGTTCAGTAGATGCATTTGAAAGGTGCGATTTTAATTGGCATGTTGCGAAGTTGATTGATCAACCATACAGGCCTATACTGCAGAGTCAATAATTTCTTTATTTAATGAGTTTATAGTCTTTACACCTCTTGCCATTTGCGTTCCGATGAATAGCAGGTCGATAAACCTTCGTGGAAATTGATATTATGGAACAGGATGTTGTGGAATTGTTCTTTGTAGTGATTGAAGGTTATCTAAGGTAGATGAAAACTTAGTCCTAAAAATATTTGCGATTTGACGCGATTTAACCATAAATGGATGAATCTCTTCGACATAAATACACAGTTTTATTTACACTACTGTGAAGCAGAGTCGACTAAAAACGGTGTAATATCATGTCTCTTTCTTCACCCACCCCCTCCACCCCTATGCTCTTCCTAACACCCCTCATCATTCCACCGTAAGTCTATTGAATTAGTTGAATTTAATAATCAGGAGTGGGTATGCATACTGACTGTATCGATGTGTTTTGATATGGTGGGAGCAAGGCGACCTGGGAACACTCTTTGGGAGGGGTAGATTATAATAGGAGAGCACCCGTAGTTTGCCCCCGTATGTACCTAACCCGAAGCCGTCTTGAGGGCTTTGTTTGGGTGCATTCGTTTTGATAGCCGAAAAGCAGCGAGATGTAATGATGCCATCGCATTACAGTGATACACACCAATTAGGTTTGGCGGTGTGAGGTAGAGAACTAAAGAGGCTTGGTGTAGGAGTGGTTACGAGGGTTAATCGAAGGGCCGGATTGCCAAAATAATATTAATACTTAAGTTGTTTCGGCTATTTTCCAGGTGGGTGTTTTATAAAGCTGTTCGTAAAGTTACGAACGACTGGAACATGTTCTTAGGTAATAACTCAATTACATAGTGATATCACATAGCACACAAAAGGATCACCAGTCGTGTGTAAAGTCATTCGCACCTTACGAACAGCTTTATGAAACACCCACCAGGGAATATAGGTATTTTAGGGTGGGTTTTTTGTGTGGGAAGGGTATGTGCGTGATCGTATTACCTAAATTTTATCATTCACAGTGTTGAATGTTGAGCGGTAAAGTCTGGGTTATAATTACATGAAGGCTCATTATACTGCATACCTGTATAATTACAATGTATTATATAGATCAGACTGCATTTGGTATTGTTAGCCCTTTCGAAACGGTTTCAGTTCGTCATAAAACACAATATCATCTTGAGTAAAGACTAAGCTTTGTTCACGCCACTTTTGGCGCAAATATTCACTACTGAATGACACGCGCCGTATAAGCTAATAACAACAACTTTTGTCTGATTTTATTTGTTTATGTACATTTAAAACAGGCACATATCTGATAATTATCCGTGATTTAACATCACATTCACACATTTATGGTATCATAATAGAGATCTGAAATATGAAAAGAAACAAGATATTTTCAAATTTTGAGTATTTTTTATGTTGACATCTGGCGCTTGGGGTTTCGATCCCACTTCATTCCCTATAGATATGTCTCCCATAACATCTCGCGTATGTCGCTCAAATTCACAATGCGGTTTTCGTGGGGTCGAAGTGAGATGTCTATCGTAAACTCAAGGACCGTTTGTCATCATAAGCAAGCAGGGTTATGACGCCACATCCCCTAATGGAATTTGCCTCATTCTACTAACAATACGATCGGAAAGCATCCTCCTTGGAACAAAGAAATTCGATTTCACTCGGATGGTTACACTATATGGAGTTCGCTTAAGATTATTCATCGAAAAAATTATAACATGGGTCTTTCCTCGTCGACAGCACACGCTTGAATGAAGGGCATTAGGGTTGATGGGGTTTTCACGGTTATTCGTCGCATCTGATGATTATTTGCACCAACAGAATTCCAAATAGATGGTTTAAGGGCGAAATTGCTTCGACCCGGTCGTAAGAATGTAAGGCATCTAATTTGATTTGTGAATGACTAAAGTATGAAGGTCTGCAGTTAGTTTTGATATTGAAGACGCCGTGATTTAAAAGATTCCCTTGTTAAAACGAAATCAAAATGTTTACACCGGTGTTACAAATCAGTTACCAATTAGGGTTAAGTGGGTATAGAGGCCGCATTTGTTTGTTATTCAGCTAAGTGATGCGATGTGCTATGAGAGACATCATTATGGAGCCAAAATCCACCATTAATGCCATGATTGCAGAGAGAGGGAGAAGTGGAGAGGTTTCTAGTTTGGCCGGGGAGAAAGAAGAAAAATTGAGGAATGTAAACTACATAGAAGAAATTAATTAGGAGGCAAGATTAATGAGCGAGTGGTTAGACATAAGAGGAACGGGAAGAGAGGTGGTGACAGAGAGAGAGGGGGAGGGGAGAGGGGGGCAAAACCCATATCAATAAGCGAATTTATACATGACATGCATGATGTAGACTGCTTGGAAAAGGTAATCAAAGAATATCCCATATTACTACAGACAAATTCCTCTTTTGATGATATGATTACGTCGATCAAAGGCAATAATGAGTTGTCATCCCCACATCACCATTAATAAACTTTTTTGTTTAATTTATCAAACGACGGCCTGTAAACAACACACGTATTATTGTATAGCAATATTATGAAATTGAAATGTATATGCGTGTAAATACACAATTAAATTGCGGGCAAAAGGGGTAATCCATATGAAATAAATCTGCTGCTTAATCAAGAGGAAGAAGATTTACCGGTATAGATTAATCTTGTTCTTTTCCCGCGTTTATGGGAATGTACACAAAGAAAGGCTGTGGTCATCTGTTTCATCATCAAAGCACATCGGGGTCAAGTATCAGTTTGGTATACCAGCAATAATAACTGAGAAAAAAAGTAACCGCTATAAGCCTGACGAAAGAATTAATAATTAAACGTGATAATGAGGGTCATCTGTGTGTATAGGCCCTTTGACAAGGAACTATAAACATATACTATCCGCTACCAGATTTAAAGTAAAAAGTAACCTTTGAATAATCAATAAGCAAGCATAAATAATATTTATGCTGGTTGCTGCTATAACTGAATTACGTGGGGAAAAGCTCCGCTGCTTTGTTTTAATTCATTGTACACACTAAGAAATGTTTGAACCCTAATGAAGCACTTGTACCAACCTTTAGGGGTGTAATCTTGCACCCTAAGTGGCAAAAGGTGAAAAAATGCACCTTTTTATCATTAAATGCACCAAGAAAGGCTCGCTTGCATCCCAATAGGTGCATATATGAACTTGACATCAAAAAGGGTTCAAATTTGAACCTTTATCACTTTGTTCAATTTCGCACCCTATAGGGTACTTAACATATCTAACTGCACCCTCAAATGAGCATAATTACACTCATTAGCACCCCTTTGGGTGCAGCTATTGTACCAACCCGGAGGGTTCAAATTTGATCCCCTATTTCTTAGTGTGTATAGAATGTATGGTCATGGTTGTTTTATTCTTCAATTGTGTTTACAGACCCTTTTTCAGCACTCATTAGATGGAATAATGAGTGCATCATTACTAAATGATTGTTTTGTAATCCATTATGAAAAGAGAACCATGTATATTCATTTAATGATTAACATCTTCATACTAGTCGAAGCGACCATCAAAATAATCCATTCAGACAAATAAATCCTTATAGGGTAAATTTATCGTGAATTATAAACATTATTTATCATAAATTATCAAAGCACGGCCATGAAAGCATTTAATGTGTGTCCATAATGAATGTTATGTAAGCATATCGACTAGACTTACTATTCTTTTTTTATTAAACGCATATAGGTGGAATATTAACATATCATAAATAAAACGGACAAAGTGGCATAAGACAATAAAATCAAGAACACTGATAACAAGCGACGAATTATAGAAATTCTTAGGGTACTCAATCAGGGGGCTGGTGCTATGAACCTGCCCCCATCCCTTGACGTGCCGTGGTTTTCAAAGAATGTAAAAATAGAATAATTGAGAAAGATCACATATGAAATAAGGAACTTGATACACGTTATTTTGAATAGCAATCAATTTGATCGTATATGTACACTGTAATATATCTTAAACCGAATCGATACAAGAAGCTTGAAATTCAATTCACTCTTAAAAAGGATAAGTCATAAAGCCCGATGTCTTGGTGAATATGTGTCCAAGCGATAAAAATGGTTGAAATCAACTAATATTCAAAACCTATTAAAATCTACAAGAATTTCGGTTGATATTCACCAATTTTATCGAACAGAATCGGATTCACCAACAGACTGCTTACTTTGACCATGGACCATGCTTTGACCAACACCTTTTTATAAGCAGGTAAGAGCGTAGAGCGAAGGACGAGAGAAAAGGAAGAAAAAGAGAGAGTGGAAGAAGACGAGCAGATGAAGGATAAAAGGCAGCACCTGGTGGTGAAGAATATAGATAACCTGGTATTTAGGAGGATATTCATGATTGATACTTGTTGCTCTAATATCTCGATCGAGGGTTCCGGTAGAGAGGGTTCAAGCAGCGGTAAAGAGTACACCACCTCCGTTATCGGAGAGAAGCCCGGATGTTGAATCCACCTCCGAGTCTTCCGTGCTATAGATCACTGATGGGGGGAGGGTGAAGGGAGAATGGGGGGGGGGAGAGACATAGGAGCTACAAGGGATAGAGTGATTGTGAAAGAGAGATGAAAGAAACATAAGGTAAACCTGAAGAAAATGACCCTTTTAAAATAAAAATCCGATTTTGTGGTACCAAAATATAATTTCAAAATTATCCCTTTCCTTTAATTCTTTAAATTTGTTTTTCGGTTTTTCGAATTTCAATAATAATTGGTTGCTGTTATGTATTATTTTCCATTGTTTGTTTGTTTGTTTGTTTTTTGAGAATCGAAAACAGGAGATAATCATAAGTTAGCTATGGAGATTTTACAAAAAGCCCAGAGATCTTTACAGAAGAATAGAAGAAAAAATGAGACAAGAATAAACAAAACACAAAATTGATTTACAAGTTAAAGGAGAGCACAGCGGCTGCCGGGCCCACGATCAATTGGGCAAACAAGGTTATATCATATCCTTGAGTGGAAAAACATATCTATAAGAAAAATGAGAATATGCAATGTGTATGTTATCTGTTCAACTCATCCCTATGTTCCACCTGGACAGGTGCCGTGGCCGAATGGTCTAAGGTGCTAGACTGAAAGTCCGGGGTTCGATCCCAGCTCCGGCACCTATGCCGCGAACAGTGTTTTTTTTTCGACAGCGCTCTTATACTATATATTCATATAAATAGGGATGCTATATATATTCTTTGTATCTGTGTGTATGTGTGCACTTATTTCTTATTTTTTTTATCTGAGATTCAATTATTTCTATACTTTGTTCTCATTTTAACTGGTAACCTGATTTTACCAAAAAAGTGGAATCCGTTCACATCAAAAAAATTGTTTTTATGCATCAGGTGACTGCAAATGAGAAAAAAATCAAACAAACAATAATAACAACAACAGAAGAGAATAACAACAGATACCCGTTGGTGCAAAACTTGACGTAACAAATCGTTTATATTGCTATGCAATATATTATATTTCTCAAAAGTGATTGATAGCTATATCCATGATACTGACGGAATGAAATATGCGTCTATAGGGATAAAACATGATACAATTGAAATACTAGTAAACAAGAGATTCAAATCCAAATTTGTTATCTCTTACCTTTAAGGGCGCCTTTAATTCAGAAATAAAGACTAAACAAAATCAAATAAAAGCTTCAAAGTCGAAAACGATTTGGGTCGCATTACAAAACAAAACAAACAAAAAACGTTCACAGTAACTTCGGTTTTAATTGGAATGGTTTGAATTTTCGTTAGCTATTAGTTACACAAGCTGCCAAAAAAGGAAAATTAGCAAAATTGTTTTCGTCAGCGGTATTTTATTTTTCTAGCTTTTATAATTTTGAGACAACCGATAGTTATTGATCTTACAATTTTGCCCCGAGCGATATGAGATTATTCGTGTTTGAAGTGAAATTCGCTCGGTTGAGATCATTTTGATGATTGATCTTGCAAATTAATTTGAGTTTGATTACAATATAAATGATCCCATTCCTGTGTACTGATACAACCTTTAGCTTTGACATTTGTCTCTAACCACACGAGCGTGCTTTGAAGTGAAGACGGTTAAAATATATTAATAAATGATAAAAAGATAGCTGCCTTCGACTTGCTAAGAGCGTATGATCAGTGGGAAATAGATGGAGAACTTTTCCTTCAGCTATTTATTTTGCCGTTATTATATGGTTATAGGTTATTAGAATGAATTATCAAATACCGTTATCTTCAATATTATAACTTTTCAAATGTGCAGCAATGTACCAGGAATCCGAAAAAATCGCTCCATTATGTTCAATTTTGTTCAATTTACATGTACTGTCTTCTTGCTATTATTTAAAAAGGTAATTTTATTGCTTTGTACACTTATTAAAAATATCCCCTTTTTAAAACAACTTAACATATTTCGACTCTATCACCTATATAGCTTTAAAAAACAACATGCAGTATAATAATCGGTTAGTTCATTTTCACGATATCAGCATTAGTTCAAGTACTGCCAATACAAACTGATTCCCGAGTGTATACAATTAAGGACAATCAAAATAAATTTCCAAAACAAATCTAAGTTTGGGATAGTGAGAACGATTCTATCATCATTCATCTTGTCTTATAAATCGTGCTAAAAAAAATCTACGAAGGATTAATCGTGCAGAGGCAATTAAAATAAAAGAAGTGCTTTTTTGGGTTTCCACTTTACCCATTAATATCTCTTCCCAAGATCTGTTTTATAATGATTTCAGAATAAGAAAAAGGGAGAGAATATCTGCAGAGCAATGATTTCTTATAGAGAGAGGGAGAGTGCGCGAGAGAGAGGGCGGGAGAAATAGAAGGAATAGACAGCGTGAGAGAGATTATCATATAGTTAATGGCAGATTTCTTAATTTTAGACAAGGTGAAACATTATTTTCGCATATGATTTATACCCCATAGTTCGAAAAAAAAAACAGTCAATAAAAACATTAAAAGATATGCTTCCACCTAAATTGCCCAATGGAAAAAAAATCATGATAGACAATTCAAATGCAATTTAATTGTCTACCTTATTACAACGGTATCACATCACCAGAGTTTCAATGATTGCAAAAAAGAACGAAAGGGAAAAAAGAGAATATGAATATTACTCCGATTTTCTTGCATATCAAAAGTTCAATCACCAAAAGTATAGCCGGTTCGTGTTTCAATATGTTCTGTCGTGGTATGATACTCGGATTAAAAGCAAAGAAATAAAAGCCTTAACAATGCCCTTTAATTATCCGCATCTCTACTACTAGAGAGCTACAAACTAAGCGTCATTGGGTGGGAATACTGAAAGCGATAATGAGGTTCGTGTTTCGAGTAAATGGTAATCCACAGGCCATCGAAGGTCATTAGATTTTTTTACACTTAATGTCCGTATTTCAATTCTCTACCAGCCAGTGACGACGCGAAGACAATATATAAAATGAACTTGTACGAGAAGACAGAAAATAAGAAAATAGATTTTTTAAGCATGCAGCGCGTGTAGCAATGTTATTTCAAATTCAAGTGGTACGAATGCTCGATTTCTGTAAAAGACGGATAATTATCCATCCCCACCCCAGCCACAAAAAAGAAAGAAAACACTGAAATGACAGAAAACTGAAAACAGACACTGAAGTTAAGAAGTTTTTTTTTATTTTGAATAAATAAACGTGGAGAAGGCAAGCCCTACTCCCCCTCTCTCTCCACCCCCCCCCCCCCCTCTCTCTCTCCCTCGCTCCCGTCTCCTTTCCCTCCTCTCTCTTTTACTCTGGAATTACTTTTCTAAAAGAGGTAATATTTTCAAAATGTTAACGTTTGAATTTCTTTCAAATGGTAAATACCATTTAGCGCTTTCCTAATTCTCTTTTTTTTTTGCATCGTTGCATCGTTCACTATTCATACAGAATATGGGTTCGTTTGATGAAGATTCGCAAATATGGCAACGACAGAAGAAACATTGATCTCAATGGTTACTCAACCATGTTACTATCTTAATTCTATGGTGATGAGCATTGGCGGCGGAAGCCCAAAAAATTTGGGGGGTTGTTGCACCCACAAATGTAATAACGCCCACAAATGTAATAACGCCCACAAATGTAATAACACTTTACCCACAAATGTAATAACGCCCACAAATGTAATAACACTTTACCCACAAATGTAATAATTTTGATCGCCCACAAATGTAATAATGACTTTACCCACAAATGTAATAAATTTGAAGGGATTTTTGGCAAATCCGTTCTAAACTAAAATCCTATAGTAATGCGTTCATATAGCACAAAAGTGCAGTCTTTTTTTCAGACCGGATTAATAAAACATCAAAGTACAAGTCCAAAGTCTTTTTTCCAGACCCGGTTGTTTCAAAAATTATAATATAAATCCAAAGTCTTTTTTCCAGACCCGGTTGTTTAAAAAAATATAATAAAAGTCCAAAGTCTTTTTTCCAGACCCGGTTGTTTCAAAAATTATAATATAAATCCAAAGTCTTTTTTCCAGACCCGGTTGTTTAAAAAAATGTAATAAAAGTCCAGTCTTTTTTTCCAGACCCGGTTGTTTAAAAAATTGTAATATAAGTCCAAAGTCTTTTTTCCAGACCCGGTTGTTTCAAAAATTATAATATAAATCCAAAGTCTTTTTTCCAGACCCGGTTGTTTTAAGAGGGGGGGGGTTCTTATTTTTATTTGGCAACCAGTCAATTTGACTATTTTCGCCATAGTATATATCATATATAACGTTTGTTTTCTTAAAATGGAAAAAAGTAAAATTCAAATATTTCTTTTTCCTTTCTTTTTTCTTTTTCTTTTCTATGCTTTTTTTTTTATAGGATACTAGGATTTAAAGTCGAGTAGGTGTGTCTCACAAATTAAAACCAGGGCTATTGCTAACAATTTGCTAAATAGGCCTACTAGTATGCAAGCAGGATGGAGATGACAGAAAAAGAAATTAGGAAAATCACAGCAAGAATTTTAATAAGTCCAAAGTCTTTTTCCAGACCCAGTTATTTCAAAATTTAAAATTTAAGTCCAAACTAAGATACGATAATGATATTCCTGTGGAAAAAATGGGAATCGAGCTTAGTCTTTTCTCCAGACCCAGTTAATTAAAACTGGTGGAATTAATGTCTTTGCTGTTGTTTCAACTTATACGGTGTATATTGTGAATATATGCACTAAGAGTAAATTGAGAATCAAGCGTAGTCTTTTCTCCAGACCCAGTTACCTGTTATTTAAACATTATGAATAACAGTTTAAAAACAGTGTAAAGACCCCATAATCTTATTAATGCTGGATATAGCGTAGTCTTTCAGCCCGACCATTTTTTTCTTTAAAAAAAAAGCTAATAGTAAGAATTTTAAAAAAAATCAAAGTCTAAGACCAAACAAACCTTCAACCTAAGAACCTGTTTTAAAAGAGGTTTAGAGTGTTGTCTTTATTCCAGACCTAAAACAGTTACGAAAAAAAATCTTCTAACATAAGACCTCATATTCTTATTCTCGTGGAATAACACGAGTTTTAAAACGTACTCTTTCCTCCAGACCCGGCTATTAAAAAAAAGTAACTGAAAAACTTCAAATCTAAGACCAAATTTCCAAAGTTTCACCCAGTAAAAATATGTCTTTTTAAAAATAATACTACTACCCCTACAAAACATTGTAATAACGCGTGGGTAAAGCAGACATCCTTTCTCCAGACTTGGTTACTATTTGAAAAATAAAATAGTTTTTACAAATATTCTAAAACGAATACCCAATAATCTAATTACTGTGGAACAACATGAAGACCGATTGTCGAAGATCGACTTTCCTCCAGACACAATTATTTCAGGAATAAAAAATCAATAAAACTCAACCCCCAACAACGAATCTAAGAACCAACAATCCTCCAAATTAAGACCATGCATGTAGAAAAGCACATGTTTAGAGTCTTTATTCCAGACCCGGTGATTTAAAAATGATTTAAACAATCCTTAAAACAAAAGACTCGTATTCTTATTCTTGTGGAATAACACGAGTATTATGCTTAGTCTTTCGTCTGGACCCGGTTATTTAAAAGATAAAGAAATATTGAAAAAAATGACAGCTGAGACCAATCTTCAAAATTAAACCCACTTAAAATGCTTGGGCTTAGAGTGTTGTCTTTACCCCTCACCGACGTATATTATAACTTTTGAAACGACCGGGTCTGAAAAAAAGACTTTGGACTTGCATTATAATTTTTGAATTAACCGGGTCTGGAAAAAAGACTTTGGACGTATATTATAATTTTGAAACAACCGGGTCTGGTAAAAGACTTTGGACGTATATTATAATTTTGAAAAACCGGGTCTGGAAAAAGACTTGGACTTGTACTGTAATATTTCATTAACCGGGTCTGGAAAAAGACTTTGAACTTTTGTGCTATATGAACGCATTACTATAGGATATTAGTTTAGAACGAATTCGCCAAAAATCACTTCAAATTTATTACATTTGTGGGTAAAGTCATTATTACATTTGTGGGTAAAGTGCATTATTACATTTGTGGGTAAAGTGTTATTACATTTGTGGGCGTTATTACATTTGTGGGTAAAGTGTTATTACATTTGTGGGCGATCAAAAATTATTACATTTGTGGGTAAAGTGTTATTACATTTGTGGGCGTTATTACATTTGTGGGTAAAGTGTTATTACATTTGTGGGCGTTATTACATTTGTGGGCGATTATTACATTTGTGGGTGTAACAGGGGTCCACCTGAAATTTTGTGATGGACACAATTAAAAAAATTGACAAGCAAAAAAAAAGGCATCAACCTAAATTTTAGGGGGAGGGGACCGTCCCACCACCTTATATTCAGGGGAGACCTGTCCCCCCGCCTATGGCGATGAGGGACCAATTCAAACAAATCTCATTCTTCAATATATATATCAATATATATATAGCACTTACTATTTTTCTCAATTTGATTTTGAATTGGTCCACGACCGCAATCCTGTAGATTGATTTTCAATCTAACGAATTTATAGGCAAAGTTGTCACAATCTTAAAGCTTAATACGAAACTGCCCCCCCCCCCATCCTGGACTCTCCGAAAACGAAAAACTAGAGTTCACCCGTATTTCATTCCCCTCGGTAGTGACGTCAAGGATCACTCACTTTGGAGTTAATCTAGAGTGAACTTATAAATGTTTCACACAAATTTCACTTTAAAAAGGGTGAAATTCACTAAAAGAATAAGTGAAAATCACACCTAATCTAAATATCAGTTGATTTTTCTTATTCCGAGGAGTGAATTAATCATTCGATTTCTTGTGACTCGATGACTTCCTTCCTGATTTTGAAATCGACATATTTCTCGGGCTAGCTTATATCAATATCGGTGAAATAAACTGTGGGGCACATTTTTTTTGGGGGGGGGGGGGGGTACGTACAAAAAAGAAGATTGTTGAATCAAAGTAAGAGTGTGGGAGGTATAAGAGCACGGGAATGGAAGTAACAACGACCAAATTAATGGTAAAAAGAAGTAAAGAATGATTTAAAAAAATTGAGAATATAAAAAGAAGGGGAAAACGGAGAATAGGAAGAAAAGAAAAGTGATCGGAGAAAAAATATATCATTACAGCCTCTTCATAATTTGCCTTCTCAAGTGCTCATTCAAAGACACTCACGGTGAAACGAACCAACCATTGAAGCTATACGACTCTAACATCAGAGAAAGGGCCTAGTTGCCAAGTAAAGAAAAAGAATAAAACAACAATATAATGGGCTTAGAAATTGTTACCGTGTAATTCCGATGTCATGATGAATCTTCGCGTGTCCACACGGAATAACAAAGATACGGCGTGATTACTACTTTTCTGGAGGGAATAAATTAGGATAAATCTCCTAAATAATATATGAGCATTAGGATAAAGGAATACTGCTTTCATAGAACTTTCGATTCGCATTATTCCAGGAAGTAAGATTTAACGATTTTATGATTGTAGTCCCTGGATATTAATTAGACCAACTTTCTTAACCATTCGGTACAATGGTCTGCTGGCGGCACATACACTGTACCTTGGGACAATCACATCAGTGGAGCAATGATTTAACAAAACAAGATAGCAGGAAAAATAGCCGCTTAATAACTGAGGACAATTCTTGTAAATCATAGTAAGGAGGTGGAATGCGATGACGATGATAACAGTCAAAATAAGGACTATATTTTGTTAGCATTAGTCTACTGCTTTTATCACGCAAATTTTTCTGTCGTATCTTTTTTTTGAGGGGGTGTTAGCAAGTCAGCAAAATTATCAAGTTTTTTAATTCAGGAAAAACCACATTTTCCACCACATGCCTATAAGTTGACAACCTCGCCCTTAGTCCTGTTATCTTTTTAATAAGGGATTGAAACACATTTGAGATGACTAACGTAATTGTGAGAAATTAAATATGAGAATCAATGTTCTTCATGAAGATACGAAATAGTACCATCCAATATCATCTAGTTAGTGTAGGAGTGTATCATATTTGATAAGTAAGATTCAAATATATTTCCTTAAACAGGAAAAATGAAAAGTAAAGACAATCTCTCTTAAGCAATAACGCCACGTTCATCAAAGAAAATAAAACCACATTTAAACATTTCAAATCCCACATACAAACCACTTGGCAGAAAAATAATTTTATCAGCGATAAGAACACATGTGATTGTGAAGTTCAATGCACGTGGTATCGAGATGTATAGAGACGTGATGAATACGTGTGCGCGGGTGAGAGTGTGTAATTAAATAAAATCTCTCATGAAATAGGTTTAGAGAGGAGTGTGGGTGGATGTGGGTGATGATGCTCCTAAAGTATAACAAGTGGAGCGCCTCTGGTAGTCTCACCTGCATCACGTGATTCAATATAGTAGCACTGCTGACTTTGAAAACTACTATAAAATATTTATTCACAAAAAACACCATTCATATAATGATACAATATTACGTTCATTGACAATATATGACATTTTACCTTGATCATGTGACTTGAAACTCAGGTAGGATGTTTAGTAATACTTGATTAATCTTATGTCCAAATTTCATGAACTAAGTCCGTATCTTTTCTAAATTATGATGACATTTCAAAAACTTAACCTTAGGTTAAGATTTTGATTATTCCCACAACATGGTCTAAGTTCATTGACCCTAAATGACCTTTGACCTTGGTCATGTGACTTGAAACCCAGGCAAGATTTTAAGTAATACTTGATTTATCTTATGGCCAAGTTTCATGAAATGGGTCCACATACTTTCTTTGTAAGTTATGCTGTCATTTCAAAAACTTAACCTTCGGTTAAGATTTGGTGCTGACGCCGCCGCCGCCGTCGGAAAAGCGGCGCCTATATATAGTCTCACTCTGCTATGCAGGTGAGACAAAAAACCCTTCAATTTGAAAGAACTATCAGTGGTGGATCTACGGGGGATTTAACACCCCCTACCCCGCCCCCTTGGGCTGCCAATTAAAAAATTATAATGTGCATTAAAAATTGCCATCATTTTTTCCAGACCCGCAGAAATTATTCCTTTAGCATGAACAGCTTTTTTATGGTATTAAGTAGTGAAACCCCTTTTTATGCTTGTAAAAATTCTGGCGACGAAAATGACCTTTAATTTGGAGTGAAACCCCCTTTTTTGGCTTGTCAAATTAACATCAGCACACTCTGTTAAAAAAAAAACGTCGTTCCAAGGGCCCTTACCCCCCCCCCCTGAAAAAAAAGCTAAATCCGCCCCTGGGCTATAGTAGGTAGGACAGCTCTGACACTTGCACGACTTTTGGCCACGATTTTGTCGTGGCAAGTCGTGCCATTTTTGGGCACGAACTGGGAGGCTCCCGCACTCTTTACGACTTGTTCACGCATAGTTCACGACAAGTCACGACGAGTTCATGAATGCGTGCCCGTCAGTGTCCACATTGACACGAACTGGCACGACGAGTTCACGCATAGTTTACGCACTTCCCGCATTGGCACGACGAGTTTGCGCAATTCGGACGGTGTCGTGCTGAGCTATTCGTGAACACGACGTGAGCTGTTCGTGAACCATTCGTGACAGTCGTGGCATGGCGCGCACTGCCACGCACTGGCACGCATCCTCCCGCATCGTCCCGACGAGTTCACGAACAGTTTGCGCATAGTTCACGACCCGGTCGCTAAATTTTGTCGTGACCAAAATTTTAAACATTTCAAAATTCTCGTCCCGACATGGCACGCAGTCACGACATGTCACGACGTATTTACGCACACTTCACGCCAATTCACGACTAGTTTGCGCACTGGCACGACTTGAGTCGTGCCAATGCGTGACACAAAATCGTGCAAGTGTCATGCCAGGCTGACACTAGCACGACTTTTCGTCACGTTTTTGTCGTGGCAAGTCGTGCCATTTTGGGGCACGAACTGGTAGGCTCCCGCACTGTTTTACGACTTGTTCACGCATAGTTCGCGACAAGTTCACGACGAGTTCACGAATAGTTCACGAAGGCGTGCCCGTCAGTGTCCACATTGATATGAACTGACACGACGAGTTCACGCATAGTTTGCGCATAGTCTACGCACTTTCCGCATTGGCACGACGAGTTTGCGCTATTCGGACGGTGTCGTGCTGAACTATTCGTGAACACGACGTGAGCTTTTCGTGAACCATTCGTGACAGTCGTGGCATGGCGCGCACTGCCACGCACTGGCACACATCCTCCCGCATCCTCCCAACGAGTTCACGACGAATTCACGAACAGTTTGCGCATAGTTCACGACCCGGTCGCTAAATTCTGTCGTGACCAAAATTTTGAACATTTCAAAATTCTCGTCCCGACATGGCACGCAGTCACGACATGTCACGACGTGTTTACGCACACTTCACGCCAGTTCACGATTAGTTTGCGCACTGGCACGACTTGAGTCGTGCCAATGCGTGACACAAAATCGTGCAAGTGTCAGGCTGGCTTTAGGCACAGAACTTGCCTATTAATTTGAAGATGGGTGAAGAATATTGATCAATCCCATACCCCGTGAAACATTATTGGTGATGGGCACGATATCGGGTCGTGTGGTCCAGTGGTTAGAGCATTTGACTCAAAATCGCAAGGTTGTGAGTTCGAATCCCCACTCTGTCATTGTCTCCGCTTTGATACAAAGGCCCAAGAGTAATATCTGTCGTATATAAGGTCAGCCATTAAACCTATAGACGTAAAATGTTTCGGTAGCTTGGCGTTTACCAGCAAAATGTTGTCCTGCCGAGTTCTTACGGTAGTAACCATAAACAGAAACAGAAATGCGTTTTTTAAGTTGTTTTAAGGTTTGCAGAATGGCATAGACTTAACAGAAACAAACAAAAACAATAAACAAATAGGCCTAGTTAAAAGTAGTCTATAAAGACTCCGATACAAATCATGCAGAACTACTTTGCTAGCAGTGTTATTCTAATAGTAACGATAAGTATCAAAATTGTCTTAAACTTTATTTTGGTCATAAAATGGCAATGACATTTTTTTCTGCTTGAGAAAAAAATTCACTCCATAATTGCATTGAGCACACGTAAAAGAAATCGTAACGTATTGAACCGATGTCTAATTTCAAAATTAATTATAACGTATAAAGCGTCTATTATCAGAGAAGTGTTTCACAGAAAGAGAAAAGAGTGACTCGTTGGAATTATATTGTATTCTTCTCAGATATGAATATTTCTTCTGTCTGACACAGAGGTTAGAAAAACTATCAATTGATATACATTTCCCGTATCATATAGCACAGGTGAGATACTCTTACATGCAGTTTATGGAAATGACAGAAGTTGGACAATACCGAAGAATCCATCTTAAAGAGAGACTCCATTTGTGGAAGCAGCCGTGGGCAATAGGAACAATATCATACCGTGACATTAGACATATTTTCATCCATTTTTTCAGTCACTGCGAAATTATTCAGATCATATTTCAGCAGTGAAATGTCGATTTTTCCATCCCCATGTCTCCTGTCCCCGGGCATGGTTGTATACCTTGCAAAGAGCAATGCTTGCCGTATCGGTTTCCCACCAAAATGAATCGCGCGCGTGGGTGCATCGCTTGACAGCTTAATATTTCCAAACTTCCGTCCCGACATCAGATGATGAAAATATTAGTTCAGGTCTCGTCATCGCGATGCTATCAAGCAACACACTCTCCAAGCGTGATGGGATGTCCGTTTTATTTTATTTAGTCGCTCAAAATGTAGTCTTTTCTCTCTTCCTGTGTGACTGGCGATGGATAGGCAAGACAGTGGAAGAGGAGAATTTTAAAAGGAGAAAAACCGGCGCGAAAGCGGGTACTCAATTAATATACAGCGTCGGGCGTCCATCGGGCTGGCGCTCGGCTCGTGCCCGTTGAGACAACTCCCGAATTAGCGACGTCACTTTCTGGGTTTGTTAGGTTTGTTCAATTGATAAGAACTTGTCGTGTTACGGCCATTACTGGGGATGTTTCAATGTAAAATGTTTAGCGGGTAACATCCTTGTGATGGATGATTGTGTTTACATATTGAGCCTGTCGAGCCACCTTTCCCCCTTCCCCTCAACTGAGGGAATACACACAAGCTCGATTGCCCAAAATTGGCACTACGACCCATTTGTCACGTAGCAGCAAATCGAAGCAATTTTGATCGAAGTTTTAATGACATAGGCAAGGATGATTAGAAGGTAAAGATACTTCCGTCCATGAAGTAAAGTCATTTTTTGTCCCGTATTTCATTAGTGTTCTCGGCCTAGCTTTACATTCTTCCAGCGACTCGGGAGACAACACGATTTCCTTTGTGACTTTTATCCAGTTCAAGCTGGAATTGAATGCAACATTTAGTATTGATTTAGCTGCGCCAATGATGTCTTCCTCCTCGTATCCTTTCCATCTTTAAACAAAGCATAGGGTATTTGTACATGATCACAAATTCCATTATCCAGTGTATACAACGTGACATCTCTTTCTTAATAAAGTTTATCCTCTAGTCCAGGTAAGTGCACATGGATACCTTGGGATAATCCTTCATGACATCTAATCGGTTTTAGTTTGACAGCTATATAGCCTAACGGAAAATAAGATAAGAAGAAAGGATGCGAGGAGAAGGCACGGGAACCTATTATTTCCAGAGTTCTGCTTTACATTTATAAGAAAATTGAAAGTGTGAAAGTGATTCCTTTGAAAATAAAACGTCACATGCAAGGACTGAATTAAGCGAGGGGGCTCTATAAAACGCAAAGCACATAAAACTGCATACATTCGTAATTCCGAAGCTTCGTAATTCCGAAGGTTCGGTTATTCCGAAGGTTCGTATTTCCGAAGGTTCGTAATTCCGAAGGTTCGTTAATCCGAAAACGAAATAAGGTTCGTAATTCCGAAGGTTCGTTAATCCGAAAACGAAATAAGGTTCGTAATTCCGAAGGTTCGTTAATCCGAAAACAAAATAAGGTTCGTAATTCCGAAGGTTCGTTAATCCGAAAACGAAATAAGGTTCGTAATTCCGAAGGTTCGTTAATCCGAAAACGAAATAAGGTTCGTTAATCCGAAAACGAAATAAGGTTCGTTAATCCGAAAATTAAATAAGGTTCGTATTTCCGAAAATGAAAATAATTCATTTTGGTAACAAAAACGATGTTGTCATTACAAGATTACACGATATTATGCAATGATATAGTAATAACGATCGATGATGTGTGTTGGGGGCAAAGCATGTATTTCATTAAGAATGGCGCCCTGATCAAGCATAGGCCAATTTCGATTTTATCTGAGCAATTGCTGCCTATAAGCAAATGGTTTAATTAAAGATGCAGGGGATCAAGCGTGTTGGAAGCGTGCGAGCAACCTCTAGATAATAGGATTTGTATTGGAGGGGATGTCATTTTTAATAACGGCTTCTACTGGTAATAAAAATAAAAATAATACTAATAATGATCCTTGTGAGATGTTGAAAGCGCGAATCGCAAGCTGAAACTAGTAGACATTTCATGTAACAAAACGTGAAGTGAGCATTCGGAGCATTTTTTGTAATCGTGAGAAATCGTAAATCGTGAAAAAATACGTTCCGCCGCCATTGGCTAAAACACGCATCATCTTCATGGCTAACTGCAAAAAGTTCTTAAAATGTCCCCTTTAGATCAGGTCAGAGCATATATATTTAAAAATTCTGTTCGCGCTTCTTGCTAGCAGTTATTATCTAAATTTAGTTACATAGGCATCTCGCTTTGAAGATCGCAAACATATTGCCCATCATATTAACAAAAATATATAGCTCGCGCTCGCATTATTTAAAAAGGGTTTATCATGTTATTACATATTTACTTTATTTTATAAGGATAAAGCTAATTATTGACTGTTAGGACTACCCTTTCAAAGAAACAAAAAAAAATTAACTTTAAACTGCCGATCAAGGAAAATATGGCTAAAAAAATCCCCCCCCCCCCCCCTCTATTTGACGAAAGTTGGATGGAGGCAGGGGGCATCAAATATGAAAATACTTACCTGATTTTCTTATTTACGAGATAACTCATACATCTACTTGATTTGCTAGTTCAGCCCTCTGGACTGCCATACCCGAATAGAACTCCCAAGGATTTAAAAAGCGCGAGCGCGCCCTCTCCCGTTCAGGCTTACTACCCATGATCACCGCGCAATTAGCGTCCATCTTCCTCACCTTTCGCAAGCCCATACGTTGAAACATGTTGCTACGCAAGGCGGAGGGTCGGTGGGAGGGTATCAAGTAGATGTATGAGTTATCTCGTAAATAAGAAAATCAGGTAAGTATTTTCATAATTTACTTCAATAACTCCATACATCTACTTGATTTGCTAGACCAGCACGGACTCAAACCGTAGGGAGGCATGTTTTCAATTGTAAGCCTAAGAAAATTTAAAAGAAAAAACAAAAACAACGAAATTTAGGGAGAGGGGGAAAAAGCCGCAGCTGCTTTAAGCGCCGAAGCAGCAAATCTCGCCTCGCTGGACGGAATGTCCTTCAAGTAGAAAGAAGTGAAGGAGTTAGTTGAGCGCCAAAAGGCGGCCCTCAAAAATGTCCTCGAGAGGAATGCCCTGTATACTCAGGAATACTAAGTATCATGGGCCCTCGGCCTAGTGTCAGGAGAACAACATCACCTGCTGACTAGAGCGTAAGAATTGAAATTTGTTGAAAATTTCAACAAGAATCGTGATCGGAAAACTGAAGCTTTTAAGGCTCAGTAAGTGATCAATCGACCAATCTGAGAAGGCGAGATATCTCAGAACCCCTACCGAAATTTAAGCGTGCCGCTTGCTAGTAACTAGCATGCGACTAGCAGGGCACTCGCTTAATAAGCGAGTGCATGCTAGCGAACAGTCCCTGCTCGCTAAAAGATCGCTTAACTATTACTCTGCACGCATATCACACGCTTATTAAGCTAACCGCATGCTAGTTACTAGCATGCCGCAAGCTTGCGCAAGCTAGTCGCACGCTTCCCGCAAGCTTGGAAATTTCTGTAGGGGAAGCCTCCGCGTGGGAGAAAGCGCCCAGAATTCGATATCTGTCTCAAATGCGTGAGGGCAGAAATCTGCAGAATTCTGATAGAGAGCTGTGGTAAAAAGTTACTAGCGGTCCGAAGGGGACCAGGAACGACGGAGAGTAGGGATTTAGGAAGAAAACCACTCGTAAGGCAGACAAGGGTCGAGAAAGCGACTGAGTGCCATCCTGTTAATAAGGAATGCCGCGGGCATGTTGCCTATGTAGAAAAGAGCAGTCTGGTCAAAACAGCTCAACCGGGCGTGTCAGGGATACAGCGCGGTACACATCACGACAAAAGTGTGTTAGACCGAGTGATCGAGAGAGAACTCAGGATCCCCTTTCTCCCATACTGATTGAAGCACCCATCTGAGGGTGCAGTGCCCGCGGTGGAAGAGGTGGCTTGGCTCAAGCCACCATCGCCGAGAGAGCCCGTGAGGCTAGGCTGCGATGGCTGTCCGCTGGGCGGGGGAATCCCTAGCAGCAGCAAGTGTACGCCAGAGGGAGCTGGCGAAAAAAAATCTGTCACGATATTACGTGTAAACGACCATCAAGAGATGCTCTAAACGAACAGACATCGCCAGATATGATACCTCAACCGTTACATTCCCAACGGAATCGAATGAGGTAGCAACGGCCCTGTCCTATCAAGTTAGGGACGGAAACTGGCTAAGAGTGTCGAAGTCCTTGCTTGAAGAAACAAGCGAAGGAGACTTGAGGAAGTAATCACAAAATTTCCATCAGTCTGCGGTGAGAACCAGTTGTTTATGAAAACAGTCACAAGGCCTGTTTCTCAGGTGATCGTAAGAGCGAGCACCGCCGGCGCCGGTTGCGGCAGCGTGGAACAGTCCGATATCGGTAAGATAAGGAGCTCCAAAAAGCTGCGGGGGGGCGGCAAAAATGACGCCCTAAGCAGCGGGGGATGAGAATCTAAATTTCTAAAAGAAGAACTCCAGTGAAGTAAATCACTTACATGGAGAGGCTCATCCACAGTCGGCCCGAGAGAAGGCGGGTCGTAGTGATCGTGGTTAGGAAGGCATGAGCGTACATCCATCCACTGTTACATCATCCTCGGTCGTGCGGTGACCCTGGCCACATGCCTTGCATGGAAGGAGGATGAAAGCAGCATGCGGGGCGACTCGAGTGTGCCGTGAAAAAATTTCTAAGAAAGAAGCCGATTCGACTAACGGGCACGGTAGACATCCGCCGTAGACCACTCCGCACAAGGAGGGAGCGGCGGAGACGCCCGCAAGATTGACCCACATAGAGGGCAGTCTATAAGATAGACAGTTAGAGCTCGACCGATGGTCTGGCGGTGTACAGTTTGGTGTGAACTCGCCGACCCGGTACGGTGGGTGTGCCCAGAAAGTAGGCATAGAATGCCGACAGAGAATCCTGGGGCTTTAAACAAGTTTGAACGCGCGTACATAGCCAACAATCTCATGAGATGTACGGCGGTTACTTTCCTCCGAGATGATGTTTACCCAACCGGGAAAGACTCGGGGAACAGCTGTGAATGTCAACAGGAGGGATATCTAGCATATGAAAAGCTGATTCCTTCCACGTATTCGGTGCGGGTGCTGCCGGCGGTGTCCGGGGGGACGACCGGTGATGGCAGCTCGGGCAGGGTTCGTACGAGCCGCCCGAATACGAGACAAATAGGTTAACATAACCATAATGCACCGGGTGGTGAAGGCATAGCGATTATTAAGCACAGGAGAACTTTTAATCGCCGTGACATTCAGATCCGATATACATACTCATAAGCTCGGAGAGCTATGAGATAGTGAGACATACCGCTGAGCGGTGCTCATATCAGAGTCGCCCTCTCTTCAGCGGCGATCGCTGGAGAACGGGTGTCTGTACTAGCCCTGACTCTGGCGTTGCAAGGGTAGGAGCTAAGTAAGACAGGGCACCCTTACTTTCGAATAGAAAGTGAGGTTCAGGCCAGAAAAGCGACGGTCCCGTCGCCTGGGCGGACGGTCCGCGGACGTGATAGGTTGTCCTCTCAAAGCAGCCAAACATTCTCACGAGAGAAGTGCGGCATGCGGTATGTAAGAGATTCATACCTCCAATCTACGGGCCCGCTTAGGGGGAAGAATGGAGAGAGTTACCGCTGAAGGAGTCGTCGCCGTATGTGAGCTTGACGTAGAGGGCGAATTCGGGAGCACCTGCATAATAATCGCCCCCCCCCCTGCCTCTGCCTTCTCGCTAGCCTCGAGAGGCTTGAAAATTTCGAGACGGCGGCGCCGGAGCCTGGCGCTTCCGGGCAGCAGCAGAGCGGGGGTGGGTTTACACCCACGGAGCTGGCGGCTTCCTCGTCGTAGGAGCCGCCTCGTCTAGAGCGACCCCGTCACTCTCCGAGACCCCCAATTCGGCCGATTGAGCTCGGAGCGCCTGAAGAGGCGGGGCGAGAAAATATGGACTCCCTTGCTTCATCAATACCCCCGCTCGGAGGGTAGATGTGAGGTAGATACTTGTCAAGCAGCGCCTGAGCGCTTACTGAAAAGTCGACCGCGGGATAGGGGTTGTCCTCGTAAAGGGAGTCTCGCTCTATGGACTGAACCGGGGGGTTGTCCAGTAAGCGCCGGGGTGGCCCCGCGTGTCGGCTGGGACACGTGCTCTGAGATCGACGAAAATGCTGGAAAGCACACGCGATCTTGGGGCACCCGGTTAGTCGATGCACTGGCTGGCGATTTAACAGAATCGCTCGAGGATTTCCCGGGTGTCTGGTGGTTATTGCCCACTTGTCTCGCTTGATGCTCAGGGGCATCAGCGGGGTGAGTAGACGTCGAGGGTGGGGTGAACCCGCACTACTCGAAAGCAGAATGTAGCAGCATGAATAGCTGTAACATCTGACCACCGACACAAGGGTCTGAAGGAGGGACGCCCATGGCAACAGGGCTGGCCGACCTCACCTTCGACCTCTTCTTCTTCGCGGCCTCCGCCGGTGTGGCCGGGGCAGAAGAAGGCACAAGAGGCACGGGTGATTTCTTACGATTTGCCGCCCCTGGCAGGGCGGCCGTCAACAACGAAACTTCACCCGAATCTGACGGGGTCAGATTGTGGTCACAGTCTGATGTGTGACGCCTCTCGCGGTAGCAGAATGTAGCAGCATGAATAGCTGTAACATCTGACCACCGACACAAGGGTCTGAAGGAGGAACGCCCATGGCAGCAGGGCTGGCCAACCTCTCCTTCGACCTCTTCTTCTTCTTCTCTTTCTGCGGGCTCCGCCGGCGTGGCCGGGGCAGAAGAAGGCATGAGAGGCACGGGTGATTTCTTACGATTTGCCGCCCCTGGCAGGGCGGCCGCCGACAATGAAACTTCACCCGAATCTGACGGGGTCAGATTGTGGTCACAGCCCGATGTGTGACGCCTCTCGTGGTAGCAGAATATAGCAGCATAACATGTATGACTGTAACATCTGGCCACCGATAAGAGGGTCTGAAGGAGGAATGCCCATGGCAACAGGGCTGGCCGACCTCTCCTTCGACCTCTTCTTCTTCTTCTTATTTTGCGGGCTCCGCCGGCGTGGCCGGAGCAGAAGAAGGCACAAGAGGCACGGGTGATCTCTTACGATTTGCCGCCCCTGGCAGGGCGGCCGCCAACAACGAAGCTTCACCCGAATCTGACGGGGTCAGATTGTGGTCACGATCAGATTGTGGTTACAGTCTGTGTGACGCCTCTCGCGGTCAGGGGCTGGGCGATCTCTCCCGATGCTGTCAACGGAGGACGACTTATACGGCAGAGATCCTGACCTGTGCCGGGGGGAGAGAACCGCACTCTCCCTCCGGACTTCTGGTGACCCGGTAGCCGGTGGGTCGCATAGCCCTATGGGTGCTGCGGCGGCAGGACCTAGTTTAGGCTTGGAAGCCTTGGCTACCACTTTTTCCTTTGTCCGAGACCGTGGCACCACAGTCTCGGCCTTCCTTCTCTTAGCATCCGACCGCAAATTCGGAATGCTGATCGACGCACCCTCATACTCACCGCCGCTGGGCGCTCACCGCGGCGTCCCTCCTGCTCGCCTGGAGGCGGCCGACTTCTGTAACTTGCAATCGGGACGGTCCCCGTGGAGGGCACCAGGTCCTCTGGGGCTGTGTTAGTCCCATTCAAAGATACCTCTCTCTACCCTGAAAAAGGAAAAACAAGAATTTTTCTTTTTCTTTTTTTACAAAGATCTCGCTTAGATTAAAAGTGGAGACCGGAGTGGTCTTTCCCTCCTCCTAAAAGGAGTTTGTTTGAGCAAACAGAACAAAACAAGAGGGGAGGGGTAGGGAGGAAGAAGAACCTAAGAATAGTTTAGGTATCTGCCTGTAAGAAAATAAAAAGGAGGTCGGAGACTTTGAAAAAAGAAACTCCTACAAGGTTCCCCTACTATATTCTCTTTTTTTGTGCCCGAAGGAAAAATTCGAAACAAAAATTCAAAAATGAATGCAAGTTCAGAAGAGAACGAAGTTTCCACCTGCGAAGAAACACAAAAACAAGCATTTCAGAGCAGGAAGAAAAGGGATTGAGAGACAAATAATTCCAGATAAGAGAAATTTTACGATAATTTCCAAGAGGAAAAAAAAAAGTAACCTCCTGTGGAAAGGTAAAGAAATTCAGAACAGGAGGAAGGAGGAACGTCTCTAGTAACGATTCCAAGAGGAAGAACGACACAGTAAATCCTCAAAGGGAATCGTAGAGCCCGCCTGTCGAAATAAAAAAATATATAAGACTAGGAGGGAAGAGGGAATTGAACGAAGAAAACAATTCCGGGACAGGTCAAAAAAATTTCTAACAGGAAGGAGACCCCACCTGTAAAGAACAAAATTTTTTTTTTTTTTTTTTTAGGGGGGATTGAATAACCAAACAATCATCAGGTATAATTGCGTAAGCCGAATTAAACAATCCCCGAAGCGTCTGTGAATAAAATATTAATCAAGAATTTTATTCAGAACAGAAAGGAAAAGGAATTGAGCTTTAGGATGCGCCTGTGAATAAAATATCAATCAAGAAATTTATTCAGAACAGAAGGAAAAGGAATTGAGCTTTAAGATCCGCCTGTGAATAAAATATCAATCAAGAAATTTATTCAGAACAAAAGGAAAAAGGAATTGAGCTTTAAGATCCGCCTGTGAATAAAATATCAATTAAGAAATTTATTCAGAACAGAAAGGAAAGAGAATTGAAGAATTAATCAATCAATAATCAATCGAAAATCTTAATAAATCAATTCCAGAAAGCAAGGAAGGAACAGAGTTGAAGATCCCAACCTGCAAAAAGAAATAACAATAACACCCTCGACAACAAAGTATAGAGGCTGTCTAGAATTTAATTCAAAAACGGCACCAAAAGCCACCACGCTTTGAACGTGAAGAACAATAACCATGACAGGTGGTGAAGG
This sequence comes from Lytechinus variegatus, assembly GCF_018143015.1. NCBI lineage: Eukaryota > Metazoa > Echinodermata > Echinoidea > Temnopleuroida > Toxopneustidae > Lytechinus > Lytechinus variegatus. The sequence continues at coordinate 25,337,322 of NC_054746.1, read as the reverse complement.
CTTGCTGCCACGTAGGCAGGCCAAGCCCGGTGCCTCGCGAACGCGCTAGCGATGCGGCGCGACGAGAACTCAAACGTTAGAAAAACAATTTAAGTGTCACCAAAAACACGTCTAAAAAGTCACGCCAAGTGTAAATTCTGAACACAATCTTACACACAAATGGAAAGATTGAAATTAAAAGGGAGAATGCACCACAGATAAGCGAAAATAATATACCAAAGCTCAAAAAGATTTGAGCTCTTAGGAGACTTATCTGAGCACGTCTTGACAGGTGGCTTGCCGAAAGCAAAAGAGGAAGATGGACGCTAATTGCGCGGTGATCATGGGTAGTAAGCCTGAACGGGAGAGGGCGCGCTCGCGCTTTTTAAATCCTTGGGAGTTCTATTCGGGTATGGCAGTCCAGAGGGCTGAACTAGCAAATCAAGTAGATGTATGGAGTTATTGAAGTAAATAATGGAATAAAAAACAGGGAATTAATATTTTCCAAACTGGGAAAGTTCCTTTTTCAAAAATAAATATGCCGTTTTTCATGTTTTTTCGAAATAAAATACTCTTTTTAAAGTATACAAGTTAAGTTAAGTTTTCAGGCTGGAATATTGAAAAATGTCATTTTGCGCTTCGCACTCTCATTCGATTGGTGAAATATGCATCCTATAAAGAGGTCACTAAATGCTTTCTTTAACAGGTTCCTTTTCTGGTCAGTATGTTCAAGCTCGCGTTTTGCGCTCGTGTTAATTATTTATTTAGATGCACATCTTTTTAATGACAGCAGAAATCTGCTCGGATTTTTAAAAACTAATTTAAGTTTAGCTTGTGATTCACGCTCGCAACACCTCGCAATAATGCCATTTTAAGAATAACTGACCACAAAAAACGTTATACAACTTCACCTTTGAATTTGTTTTACCAAGCCGCTCGCTCATTATACTCTCTCCCGAAAAATAAAGCCTAAATATACATTTTGCCATAATAAGAAGTCACTTCAAAAAAGTTATTCTCTACTTAATCACTATCAAACACACAATGACTTCAAGCAGATGATAATCTTCAGGTGAAAATATCACCACAGTCCCAATTTTGACGTATGAGTTTCATTTTTTGGCTTTACCCCCAACGAAAATTCGTTCGGCCGCCCTTGCCTTCCCATCCTCATATGATAACTGAACGGCAACAGTGTCCCCCGCCCCCTCCCCTTGCCTCTGCCTTTGCTTTCCCGGTTTTCATTTTTCGGATTAACGAACCTTATTTTGTTTTCGGATTAACGAACCTTATTTTGTTTTCGGATTAACGAACCTTATTTCGTTTTCGGATTAACGAACCTTCTTAAAAACGAACCTTATTTTGTTTTCGGATTAACGAACCTTATTTCGTTTTCGGATTAACGAACCTTCGGAAAAACGAACCTTATTTCGTTTTCGGATCAACGAACCTTCGGAATAACGAACCTTTTTTCGTTTTCGGATTAACGAACCTTCGGAACAACGAACCTTATTTCGTTTTCGGATTAACGAACCTTCGGAACAACGAACCTTATTTCGTTTTCGGATTATCGAACCTTCGGAATAACGAATCGTCGGAATTACGCCACAAATGTTCGGATTAACGAACCCTTTTTCGTTTTCGGATTAACGAACATCGAGGTATAGGCAATTTACGTGTTTCGGAATTACGAACCTTCGGAATAAAGAACCTTCGGAATTACGAAGCTTCGGAATTACGAAGTGTAACCCATAAAACTCAGATTACACGATCAGCAAACAGTGTGTGTTTTAAGATTTTCATGTTGACCTGGAGATACATAACAATCATCTTCTTCACACATTTTCAAATAAAAGAATGCTTTACATAATTGATGTAATACTTGGTTTCCATGTCACGATTCGCGCGACGATCAAAATGGTGGTCTTAATCCTGGAGTAATCGTAGCGATCATATCAGATCGTATCAGATCTTATGAGATCATCAGATCAGTCGTGTCAATCGATCAGGGCCCCGTAACACAAAGCTTAGACATGATCGTAGAACAATTTTCTACGATTGATTGCATTTACTACGATGTACAATTCATCGTGAACCTTTGAATTATGGGACCCAGGTCGTAGAAAAAGCATGAACGGTTCAAAAAATTTCGAGATCAGTTACGAGGGGCAAATCGTGGCGTAACTGTAACCTTGCAGGACGATGAGAACGAGGTTCCGCGTCATGTGATGAGCCTTTCAGATGGTGACGTTAAAGGTCGGTCGCCGGTCGCCAGTCCAAAGTATTGTGAAAAAAAAATAAACACACATAGGCACAAACACATATCTTGACAGAAAAATAAAACTAATAATAATATTAATATGAGCAATAACATTTTATGAAAACACAATAGGAAAGTAGCCAATATTCCTGACCGGTTTAATGTTCGCCCGTCGATTTCATGCATTTCAACACTTAACGACTTTCTCGTTTCAAACCAACAGTCTTTTTACCACGTTAATTTTCTTTCACCATATATATATATATATATATATATATATATATATATATATATATATATATATATATATATATATATATATATTCCATGTTATCGTGTCAAGATGGATTCACACCAAGAAGGAAGTGGATACGGTTCCAATTAAATAAGGGACCGTTCCACTAAATCACGATTACGGTAACTTTGCCATTATGTCATGGTTACTGCCGTGGTAACAGGGCTCAGCAGACAATCATAATCATGGAAGTTAACTGGAAAAGTTACCATAATCGTTAGCAAGTTTTTTACACCCTTTTCACAACTGCACTTCGATCATTACAGTTCAGTACAGTCAGATTTAATTTCAGCTATATACAGGCATCAATATCAATCACCAAAGAACGGAAATTCAAAATTGTTTATTCTGTTTTATTGTCATGGTATACGGTACTCAGTATTTTCACATGGTGATGTAGTTTCTTTTCTAGCTAAAACTTGCAAACATCAAACATGAAAACATTAACATTAACCTGAACTAAGCTTAATACCGAAATTAACAAGCTATGTAGCTTTAATACGTGACACTGAATATCAATGTTGAGTCTTTCTGGCCATCAAAGTTGTACATGTATGCTACAAGATGGGTGAATGAGTGAAAGACTATGTAGTCGTTTTACAGTATATAATCATGGAAATCACTACCAAAAGTGGTGACATGATTAGCCACGATATGACACGTTGGCTCATTTTTACAGCATGAATACCAATATGTCATTAACATTATCGATTTGATGGCTGCAACCAAATTGCTTTCTCGAAGAAACACCAAACGCTTTACTCGTTACGTCAAGTTTGCAATAAATAAATACAAAGATCAATTCATGTGGTGGCGTCACGGGGTGGCGTGTTAACATGAGCCCACGTACACATCATAACTTGAAATTTACCCTTTAACCAACATTCCCTACATACATGTTTTATAATGTTCAAAACGAAATGACAAAGTGTGAGCAAGATAAAAAAATCCATATACTGTACAATAAGAATATCGAACCATGATGTATTTTACGTAAATAATGTACTATAGTCATATCAATTTTAAGGTGGATAGTGAAAATATCACAATCTATATGAAATATTTGAAATATCGTAAGTCTAGGATATTTTTTTATATGTAATGATACACAAAAATAGGCAATATAGGCCTGTAAAATTATGTACCCGTTTATAGGTATATTTCATTTTATACCATGTATGTACACTGTTACAACTGTGGTGATAAAGCTGACACCAGCTGGTGTCTATATAAAGGACCACACCCTGAGGTGTTAAAATTACACACTAGAGATTAAACATAACACCAAAGAGTGAAAAAGTAACAACCAACTGTGTTGTAATAACACCTATAGGTGCTTAACTAACACTGTCCATTCAACACCTCAGTTTTTACTGTGTAACACTCAAACATTCTTGTTAATAAATTCGTTCCACGACAACAAGTCCAATCAGAATCAAAGTAAAATATCAAAGCAGGGATGCCATTATAGTTATTGATAACAATTAGGAATATTTCTTAAGTTGTCCACATTGTACATAATTATATAAGTATTCTCCGACACCGGGATTTTTTTGGAAAAAATCCCTATATAAAAATAATCTTGTCTTTAATAAGAAACCACTGTTCAAAATACGTATTTGTAGATGTCCGTTCCAAGTAACCTACTTGCGTCATAATCTAAAAATTATGATTTTTTTTTCGTTGTTTTGATTTCTGTACAAATTCGAATTCTCGATCAGCGAAAGAACGCGTACAGGAATATAGAGAATGCAATTTTGCTATTGAAACACATACTGTTTAGCAAAATGACCATATACACTTAACTAATTATATACTGGTACGAAGTCTCTGTTTAAAATGTTCAATGTAGCGGTGTACAACTCTACACACTTTTAAAAATGTTGGGCAACATACTGTCTACACAACAATTGGTTAAAACTGATCAAATTCTGGGTAGTTTTAACCCAATAATGTATGCTTTGGGTGAAAACTACACAGTATTGGTTGAAAACTACTCAAAGAGTTGGATAATTTTTTTTTAAACAAAGTGTTGTGTGGACAGTATGTACAGAACAGGTGGCAAACCCAAAATATTAGAAAGTACAATTGTGTTTCTCATCACATAGGTTTATACAAATCAATTCAAACAAAAAAAATATATCGCAACTCTTGTATAGGAATGTTATTTAACTGCACTCATTTTGGTTAATTCTGAGTTTTATGATATAATTCAATTCACGTTTTACCGTATTAAAGATTTTCTATATTGACCACTGCATAGGGGGAATGCACTTTCAAAACTGCAAGGTTTTTCCCCCACTAAACATTGAAGAAACGCCCTTTTCATTTTGGTCTCTTTCATGAACTCATCATTGAATAATAGATGCCGATTTCATTCATATAACCCAAGTGCCTGGGATATCTATTAGAGGTTGGTAAAACTCACACCAACAAAAACTACTTTCTGCATCCCATAACACCCACCTGCCCTTTCCCCTTTCCTGCACAACTTCTATACAGCTTGACACCATTCCGCCAATAATTTCACAAATTAATTATTACCTATGTCTCATAAATTCCTCCATTTGAAGCACAAACGCGCGGGCTGTTCACATAGAGTGGAATAAATGGTTGGAATCTTGCAGCTTGTTGATGAGAATTTGGTCTCTTAAACAACTGTTTAAAATGTTAAGCAAAGCTGTTTAAGCCCGTAATTTTAACAGCTATTGTTTCATAGTTAAACAACGAATGTTTTCAAAACTTTTGAATACTAGTAGTTTAATGAAGTCGGCCATAATTATGGTGTGGGGGATCACTCTAGTGGAATTTCTATCGCTTATAAAATTACTTCAAAATAGTCATCGGTGACGTTAACAACGTTTGTTTGAAAACCAGGATATAGCTTTATTTCTTTCCCTTAAAATCTTAATCAACATTGCCGATAAAAACTGCGTTTTTACAGTACATTATGAACATTTAGAGTAAAATAAAGGGTATCAATATAGATCTGTAAAGGCTGTTAAATGATTATGAATTAACATCGGGTTGGGTTTTACGAGAGATGAGAAGAGATAATCTAATGAGTAGATATGAAAATAATGTTTCCAGTGTATGATAACATGCGGCGGGAATCTTAGGCCCGATTTCACAAAGGTGGTTTCGTTTGAAACCATGGTTTTTAGAAACCGTGGGATTTTGAAATCATGGTTTTTCTAAAACCCATGCACGGTTTGAAACCACCTGAAACATTTGACTGAAAATCATGCCAAAAAACCTCCGGCAAAACCATGGTTTCATTTGAAACCACCTTTGTGAATCGCAAAATCAGTAAAACCCACAGTTGAAACCATGGTTTCTGCAGAAACCACCTTTGTGAATTCGGGCCCAAGTGTCTGTAATTAATTTTAGAATCGTGTATTAATTGCCGGATATTCGTGAAGCAAACTAAAAGCGCCCTTTACTAGGGTCGAGAGTGTGGATGGCTGCAAGCAAGAAGACCTTCCAATCACAGCCGAGGTTGCACACCACTATTCTGAAGAAAATGGAAGGAAAGTGGACAGACCTACCTAAAGTTGACAAAAATGGACGTGGTCGAGAGGAAACGACGGAGGAGAGAAAGGGGTCAATTTGTAAGGAATGGCAAAGAAAGAGTTTCCGGTGGAATGGAAAGATTAACATCTGCTTGCCCGACAGAGGTGCCGATTCCTAATTCTGTCCGCTTAAACCTTTTTTCTCTCTCTCCCCTCTCTGCACCACTTTAGCAACAATCCTTTACTTTCTGCCTCATATATTTATGAGAAAATCCACTAAGAGAGCGGGAAGATCATCAGTCAATTCTGACGCACTTTAGGGGCATTTTTCATCCTCTGGGGAAATGCAGTGAAAGATTCTGCTACTCAGCAGAATTTTTTCTCCGTAAATTGGCAGAGTGCTACCAAATGAGGTACAGTTCATAACCATCTTTATTTGAAGAAATGTTTTCAAGAAAACGCTTTATGAACAATGTCAATGTTCGCTTTGAGTTTATACTTGGTTTCTTTTACACTTTTTCTTTGTCATCTTTAAGAAAATGATTAAAACATAGATGGCATAGATGGGGAGAAAACATTAAATACATTTTCTCGGTTGAAGACTGGAACAGTAAACGTCTTAAAATCGGCGAAAACTGCAATAATACACTACAAGCAAAAAAAACCTTAAAATGGGTAATTCTCTCTCCATTATGTGAGTCCCCATTTCCCATGTAGGGTTATTTCCGTTATCATTGACCATACCAAATAAAACGACAACTAGAGATATAAGGAGACAAGAAGTGGTCCCTCACGCAAAGTTTTTTTTAAATTGTATTTAAGAAATGTATTGACAAAAGAAAAAGACTTAAACGCTCTATCGTACTAATAATGCCTCTTGAAATTAATTGGTGTTCACAGCAAGTGCCATTTAAACCTAGTCTAAGGTTTGGCGACAACCACGTTCTCAAATCAGAATAACCTTTATTCAAGATTTGTTTTTATTCGTTCTATTTCTATGGGGGCATGCTGAATTCTCAAGTCTAGTATTTTTTAGGAGACGAGAACAGATCAATGATAGAAAGAATCATATACAATCGTAAGTTTGATGAGAATATAATCACAGTATACTCGGCAGTAATTTCAATTTCATATTGTCAGGATGCTGCTCAGTTTGTTTTCTCTTACTTCTCAAATAAAAAAGTTTGTACGAAGTGACCAGGTAAATAATATTTTAACGAGATCAAAAAGAAAAATGATTTAAAGAAGGTACTTCATCATCAAAGTGATAACAATAGGATAGAGTAGCTCACGTACACACAAAGTTTAAACCAAATTATATATAAAATAATGAAATTATGGCATCTTTGAGATTCGCTTTGTGGTGAAACAATTGTTTCAATATAATAATTGAATATGCAACCAGTTTGGCTGATGTTACCATCTCCCCACTTTTTAAAAACTATCTCATTATATGACTTTATAATTACCTTACTTTTGCGCTGCAAGAAAAAAAACATTGTTGACTCCAATTTAATGTATACAATCATTATTGCTGGAACTTTTGTTAAAGGAGATATTTCATACAATTTATTAAAAAAAATACATAGGTAATTGAGATTTTAGAAAAGAACATATTAAGGGGCATGGCAGCACAATCACCAGCTCATGAATTGCATATTCAAGATGACATGTATACAGAATTACGCTTTCACCTAAATTTAACCTTATATTGGGTCTCCTGTTACATTTCATCTGAAATTTTATAACATTATTTTGTGGTTTGATAAATGAAACAAAAATAAATAGCACTAATAATGATCCAAAATAATGAAAGAAGTTAGACAACTTTAAAGCTCATTTGTATTGATCAATTAAAATTTATTTATAGGGTTTCCAACAAGTTTTAAAGTGCTTCTTCACCAGTGGCATATTAGGATGTGGGGTGGGGTACATATTAGGAAGGGAGGGTGCAAGGGTTACATATTAGGAGGGGGAGGGATGCAAGGGGGTACATGGCCCACATACCACTTTCGGGAAGAACAAAAGAAAATAAAAATAAAGGGGAGGGCCTAAATCGGATACAGTTGTGTCATAAAGGATGATACAGACATTGGTAAATGAAACGTTATATCCTGGAATTGATATTTCTGTGTTAGAACCATCTACTTGTATTACAAAATCAATTTGAAGGCTTGGTCCATCAAAGTTAAGGTGATGTATATAAATAAATTCTATACAGGAAAAAAGAGGGAGGAAGAAAATGGCTATCTTTGGTCTTATAGGTTAGGGATAATGACAGATGATAATGGAATCATTGCCATTTGCCATAATTGTTTATATATAATTGAAGCCTGAGGTGATTTGTAGAAAGGTTCGACTTCAGTCATGTATTAAATGACATTAGAAAATTCAATCACCACTGCTATTAGTAATTCTATCAGATTCCACAAAAAAAGGTCATATAAATGACACCAAGATGAATACAGCAGGCTACAACAGATGATTAATGATTGCAAGGACATATATTAAAAACCACAGAATCTATCAAATTCTGCAAAATGTAAAATAAATGACGGTTGAAACTTAGTAACACATAATCAATACTATCATCTCATTTCATCTATTGGTCTCAGGAGAGAAAATTTACTGGAACATAGCTATTTAAAAGGTTTTGATGTAATCAGACAAAAAACGAAAAAGAAAAGGGACAATGAATTTACAGAGGTTTCTGTATTCACTGTCACAATATCATTATCAACACAATAACCGTTAATGAACAAAAGTCAACTGCTTCATCTATGACATAGTTTTTGTAATTACAAAATATTTCTTAGATTTTATTTCCAATTAAACTACTTAGATTATATAGGATTTTAAAAATTACTTTCTGGCAGGGTACTTTCTCTTCTTTGCAAAATGAACTAACACAAGATATGAATGAGTCATGAACATACATCCAAAGTTCATGACCTTCCTGGTCCATGGCAACTCTTGATTTAATTAAAACTAACATATAAAGATGATTTTAATACATTCAAAATGATTTTTCATAGTTAATTGCCCTCTAATCCCCTTTACAGATTTTACTCTATTCAACTAAAGCTTATTTTTAAAGCAACTACTTTTAACCTGTTGGCTACAAAAATTGCATAATTTTATTGGCCAATAGGGCCAATACATTTTCTCACATTTTCCATAAAAAGGGTTGGGCTTTGGGGAATGCAATGTTTGTTTCATGTCTTGCGTGGGAATGGTAAGTTTATGATTCTTAACCATATTTTAAAATGAGGCATGATGTGTACAAAACCAAAATGGCTGTTAGTAAAAAAAAATAAGTGTCAAAATGCCTGTTTTAGTAAGAGCAAAAAGCCCAATGGCACAACAATTTTTTTCAGTATTAAAGGATATTCTGATACTATGATAAGGGGCGACAAGTTACATGTACTATTCATTACAAATATCAAAAATAAGTTAGCACACATAATACATCAGAGAAAACAAACAGTGTCCAAAACAACCAATCTGAACTCATAATATTGCACTTTTCAACACGGACTTGCACATGCATTATAGGCACGTAGGAATAAATAACAAGTCCACAGTGTAAATATGTATATTACAAATGCATAATGAATACATGTATTCCCATTCGGGTACATGTAGGATAGATAATTATATGTACAATATATTTACTATTCATTCATTAGTATTCTTGCATGACTGAGCCAGCTCTAATATTTACCATTTACATTTCAATTACACAATAATTGTTTCCAATATAAAATAGACAATATCATCATTTTCATTAAGCTACTTCTCCCTTTTATTAATCCCCAAATGAACCAGATCAGGTTAACAAAACTTTTTCCTCATATGGTTTGAAAGAGAGTGTATTTTTCATGTTTTTTATGATGAAAATACTAAGTGAAGGCAAGATTAGAAGATATACAGAACAAGAGTAGAAGCAAATAAAATGGAATATTTAGGCCTTGGTTTGTTCTAAACTGTATATATTTATCACATGACACATTAAGGTGCAATGTAGCATTAACTGTCTTCACGGGCACACTAACAACTTGGTCTGAATCCTATGATCCATTTTTGTCTTAGTGTACAAACACCTGTTCTGACACAGAGCAATAGACAATCTTCTTTTCATTAGAACACTTAAAATACAAATGTTATTTCTAATCAATAATTAATGTATTTATTTTGAATTATTAAATTCAAATGTACTTACACAATAACTAAAGAGTTTTAGATTTCTCATCCATAATATGGAATCATCTGCTATGGGGGAATCAGCTATTCTACGCATGTGAGAGGGAGTGCATCCCAAGTAGCCGATCATTTCACGACTGTTCTCTGGCAATTATACGTGTTCGCTGAATTTGCGGCTTAGCAAGCTTGACTGTGCAAAATTCAAATATCACATATGATTTGTAAAGACACGGATGTAAACTTCTGTGTGTTGTCTTCATGGATCAGCTATTTTGACAAATTTTCCCATGCGGTCAAAATATGATTGCATTATACCCAGTAGCGACAAATTATGGCACTATTTTACTTTGAGTGTTTTGTAAGGGTAGCGTTGCATCACTTCATATGAAATCTAAAGCAAGATATTTGGAACATGGAAGGAGGGGAATGCAATGTACATCTCAGTGAATGATACAGAAACTATCAGTGATAATATAACTTGCCCTCAAAATCATAGCTCAACACAAGCTTGAATATTATATTAAATCTTAAGTTATTTGTTTGGCAGTGAAGTCCCTTCAAGAGATTTTCAAGATGGTATGTGAGGTAAACGTGCAGCAGTGACGATTGATCCTAAAATTGCCTACAAAACTTTTGACACGAGAGATCAGGGTCCCTTTAATACAAGGACTTGAGATCAATTGCAAATGTCAATTAATGATTTTGATTTGTTGAAAGTGGGTATGGTGAATGAAATGTTCTTAATTCAGAGCTACCAAGTCTCACGCATTGTGCGTGAGACTCACGCATTCAGGGTCCGTCTCACAATCTCACGCATGGCACCTATTTTTCTCACGCATTGGGACCCGACAGAAAAAAAAGAGAAAAAGTAGCATTATTCGCCAGATTATACGACTGGCCGACCGCCTTCGCGTCTAGCCCGGCACGTGAGACGAATCGAGAGTGCAGTTAGCGCACAGCTAGTATAGTACGTGATACGATGAATCGCGTGTGTGCATCGCATGGTTTTGAATCCCATTTGTCATGCGCGCCTTTTCGCAACGTACAAAGACGTCGAGTCATGAAAATCTCACGCATAACATTTTTTTGAACTTGGCATCTCTGTTAATTGGTCACTGACACTTTGCTATTTGTTACAAATCTTCCTACAAAACTGACCAGGTGAACAATCATATCTTGGAAGGCAATACAATGAGGGTTCTTCAGGGACCGATCTTATAAAGAGCTACAATTGATTTCAATCAATTTCAACTACTGATAGCCAGCAACACAATGAAAAAGTATACAATGTACTTTCATAATAAATAACAAACATACTCTAGATGCTGAATTGTGGCTCTGGAGGATTTTCAGAGTTGAGACTGATCTAAAGCAATTGTACCTCTTTAAAAAGTCAAAGCAATGGCTTTCAGCTTTCCAGGGCTCTTTGCATACATAGCCCAGGTGGGTGTTACATAAGGCTGTTTGTAAGTTCAGAGTGACTTTAAGAACAACTGGTGAACCTTTCTTACGTGCTAAATAATCACCAATGAATGTATAATGGTGAAAGGATCACCAGTCATTTCTAAAGTCGCTCTTAAACTTGCGAACAGCTTTATGAAACGGCCCCCTGAAATAAAGCTCGAAATATAGCCTAGAAAGTCACTTTAAAGCTAGCCCCTCTTTTCATATTTCCTCATGACAGTCTGGAAGAGAAGCTGTAGTTGGTATTTCCATCATTCAAGAAATAGTTCATAATCACTTACAGAGGATTGTCAGTCTTTCTGTGTTCTTCATTGAGCAAAAAAATATTTTCTCTGAAACTAATGGCAGTAAAGGAAGTGGGTGGGTGATGGGTGATTGATGCTGTTGAGTCTGTCTTGGTGTCCCATTTTTTGTTCTCTTGAATTCTAAATTGAAGTGGTCTTTCGGGTGGCTCGTCTTGAAGAAGATTATTCCTGATAACTGTGAAGGCAGATGGTGGAAAGCGGTGTATGATCCCATCAGAGCCATCTCTGTGTTTCTGACTATTCGTTTTGTCAGGGTAGTTTCTCGAGTTGGTTAATCTAGGTGAAGATAACCTCTTCATATTGCTATATACCATGCTAAGAGATTGGTGCAAGTGTTGGAAGAAGACAAGGATAGACAATGCTACCTTGTTTCTCTGGGTTCATTTTTAAACTTTTAATTGACTCTATGAATTTATGTGAACTGAGGTGCTGACACTGTGGATGATAGTCACTTGGAATGACTGCAAAGTCAGCAAGGAATGATGCTGCCAGACGTGGAAGCAGTGGACATGATAATGGTGGATGCTGTAAGATCCTAATTTCTAGTTGTTCACAGGACTCTCTTGACAATTCTCTGAGATTATGTTCTCTGATTTTGCCTAACCTGATGAGAATTGTCTCTTGGTGTGACTACAAAGTCAGCTAGGATTGATGCTGCCAGAAATGGAAGCAGTGGACATAGCGATGAGGATGCTGTAAGATTCTCATTTCTTGTTGTTCACAGGACTCTCTTAACATTCTCTCTGGAAGCCATCCCTGGTGATGATCATCTCTTGCTACTACTCCAATGTCAGCTAGGACTGATGCTGTGGGAGTTTAAAGCAGCTACCGTAGTGCTGGTGGATGCTCAAGATCCTTATTTATAGTCGTTCACAGGAGTCTCTGGTGACGTGTTCTCTGAAGTAGTCGACCATGGTGAGGATGAGCACTGTCTCTTGGTACGAATGCAATGTCTACTAGGATTGATGCTGCCCGAGTTTGAAGCAGTGGACATGGTGCCAGTGGATGCTGCAGTTCCTCATTTCTTGTTATTCACAGGACTCTCTGGAGGAGTGTTCTCTGACGTAGCCGACCCTGATGATGACTGTCTCTTGGTGCGACTGCGAGGTCTGCTAGGATTAATGCTGCTAGAGTTGGAAGAGGTGGAAGCGGTGCTGGTGGATGCTGTAAGATCCGTCTGAGTACTGATCCCTGGGACCTCGCTGGAAGGTGTCTTCTCATCACCTGTTATTCAAGAAATATGAGGACACAATTTAATTCAAGGAAACTCTCACAATAAATAAGGAATAGGGGAAGGCGGGGTAAGTTGTGACACTTTTTGCATTTTGTATGTTAGAATTGATATGACTAGTAATATTGTAGAAAGTAACTTGCCTTTAAATTTGATTCTTGGGAAATCTTTTTCACCTATATATAACTTTCTACCCCCACACTGAAAGTCATCGTGACCTTTGAAAAAAACTATGTCAAATGGCTCAACTTGCCCCATCTGTGGGGTAAGTTGTGCCACTGTCTGGGGTAAGTTGAGCCACAAAAACTATGTACAAAACGTATGCGGGAAGAACCAGGATGTCAATTTTTCATTTAAAGTATTTTCTCTAGATCTCTAATTCTCTAAATACTAACGTCTTCTAAAAGTAAAAGAACTGTCATGTGAATTAGCTCCTTTCTGCCTGCATATCAATGGCTTTTTACATTTTTTTTTTTCTTATTATACATCAACATTAGAATTACCATGGCTCAACTTGCCCCATGTTGATTTGGCTTAAAGATAAATTCCAGTATTGGTAACGATCTCAAAATGACTTTTTACAGAATCTAATGTAATGACCACCCAAGTGTCTGTTTGTATGAATAAAAAATATGTGCCAAAGGATTCTGGAAGAAATTGTGTAATTGCTGAGAAATAAGCAAAATAGGCGCGGATTTGGTCACTTCCGTCGGGTCTTTATTCCAGCAATAATAATACACTGTCCCACGTGTGCCTATCTGTGTTGGTGATCTTCAGCGTGAACATTTTTCAGCGTAGATTTCAAGATTTCACAAAGTTCAGTTTATGTAACTTTACCAGATCTAGATCCTCGATGATATACTGACAATTAAGCCTGGTTTTACAGACTTTCTCATGAAATCAGTGTCTACTGCAACTACTGGCATTTCTCTTTAAATTACCCCAGTCCAAACTTATTGCAATATTTTCACATCCACAAATTTCTTATGCATTCATCATGTAAAAGACTATGACAAGAATGAGAATCCATACCTGGACTAACAATATTGTTCTTATTTCTAGACATGTGTGGGTAAAAAAAACACTTATCTATTTTACACACTTTTTTACTTTTTAGGCTGAAATTTGTATTTTTCCCTCTAAAAAATTACTTTTTGTTTCAAAATTGAAAACAAAGTGGTGGGTTAAAGGTTATTTAATGGGTCATCAATATATGGCACCACCACGATGTCTGACTCATTCATTATTAGATTGGGGGTGGTGGCTCAACTTGCCCCTATACTCAACTTACCCCACCTTACCCTACATATCTGTGCTACAAATAGTCAAGAAGACACAAGTTTCTCAAAAAAAGAGTACATGTATAACTATTCCCAATGAGTGTTTGATTTTAGGAAAGTGAAGGGTAGACTGAGTGAAAACTTTTCAAAGCAAAACAGGAGATTAAAAATATCTTTACTGTTGATACTACACAAATTTTATTCTGAAAGAAGAGTTCATACCAGCACATTTCCTGGTAACATACATATCTGTGCTACAAATAGTCAAGAAGACACAAGTTTCTCAAAAAAAAAAGAGTACATGTATAACTATTCCCAATGAGTGTTTGATTTTAGGAAAGTGAAGGGTAGACTGAGTGAAAACTTTTCAAAGCAAAACAGGAGATTAAAAATATCTTTACTGTTGATACTACACAAATTTTATTCTGAAAGAAGAGTTCATACCAGCACATTTCCTGGTAACAGAAGCTGGCATTGTGTCCTTGTATTTTGTAGCTAGGATAAATGAATTTAAGAACTACTTGATCAAAATCATTTTTAGGAAATACAAGGATATGATGATACAAGCTACCAATGCCTGAAAATGTGCTGGTATTTTCGAATGTATATTAGCATTATAATGAATTGGGCTCCTGTCCATATTCCATTACATTGTTTGAGCTGACAATCAGATCAATTCTATTCCTATTTTCTATTATGACACAAGAAATTCTTCATCCGAGGCCTATCAAATTGATTATACATGATGCCAGTAAAAACCTCTCTATGTGCCTAATTCTCTTTGAATCATATTATCAGGATTCCATCCCACTTCACACATATTTCCATATTGCATAACAATTACATAAAATAAAACCATAGATAAAAAAAAATTAAAGGTATGTCATATATTTTTAGCAAAATTAATATGGCTCCAAAGTAGATGTTAGGTTTTCCATGTTAAATACAAAGATATGATGACTAAAATAGTGGTATGTAGGTATGGATAGAGGACAAAATGACAAAAATTGGGGCCTTGGAATGGGCTAATCCTAAACAGGAAGGCCTTGGAAATTGTGTAACAAGCGCAGCACAGCTTACCTCTGGGTTCCTTACGTCCACCAAGTCTTGGTGAGTGCTTCTCACCGCTCCCTTGGCTACCCGTTAGCTTGACTGAAGAGGAGAGAGAGGAGGAGAGAGACAAGGGAGGCTGACCTGGCTGGATCATGCTGGCAAGGAGTCTCTCGGGCTGGGAGAAGCGATTAGGGCGAGTCACGCTGCTGGAGGGGGATACCTGGGGCTTCTCTGCAGATGGAGCATTGTGGGTTCAGAGAATGGTTGGTGTAAGGAAAGGTAGTGAAGAATGGGTGATGCAGAATGGGTGGTGCAGAATGAGTGATGCAGAATGGGTGTTGCAGAATGGGTGATGCAGAATGGGTGATGCAGGAATGGTGGTAGAGGATTAATGGTGGTCATAGGTGGTGTAAAAAAGGGTTTTGAGGATAAATGGTAGATGAGTGGTGGAAGATGGGTGGAGTGGGAAGGTTGGATGATGATTGGTGGAGGACATGACAGGTGGAGGACAAGTGATGTAAGAAGGTCGGAGGATGGGTGGTGAATGGATGGTGGAAAGATGAGTTGTGTAGAAAGGAAAATGGAGGATAGAGGGAAGGTGACAACAGATAGGTTTTGGGGGATGGGTGGAAGGAGGAGTGGAGGAAATGTAGAGATTAGATATTGGGAAATTGTGGATGGGAAGAAGAGGAAGAGAAGAGAATTATCAGTGGTAGTTGGGTGGTGGAAAGTGGGTAGTGACAGATGAATGGTTGGTAAGAATAAAATAGAAGTGACAAGGAGGAAAGATAAGGTGAAAGAAAAAAAAAGCAAAGAAAAAAATTAGAGACCACATTCAGAGACCACATTCAGAGACCACAAACATCTTTTGTAACTTTAAATGAATATCCCTTCAAATTTTCTGACAAGTTTCTGTCTTAGAGTTAGTGATAATTATCTGAGGTGAGGGAATAATTTTTGGGTGAAAATAATTTAGCATCAAGGGAAACATTTGGGGGATATATATTTCATTATTCATCCTTTTTTATTTATCATTTTTATGAAAAATGATAGTACATTTCTCAAAATTTACCATATAGACATGCATAATTAACACAATTGTCTATGTACATACATCAAAAAAATACATTATAATCATGAATACTGATATTCATTTAACTGTTAAATAAAAGAAAATGGAAGAAAACCTGTCCACATGAATAATTAAATTGGTAAAAAGATCTATTCAAAGTCCTGTTAAACAAATGAGAGGTAATCAGTTTAGTAATATGATAGAAATGAATATGGTTAATTAGATAATTAACGACATTATGAAATTATCACCATTTGTCAAATGTGTAACAGGAGTTAATGGTTTATTCATTAATGTGATGAAATCAGGCATTTCTTGCTCAAGATAAGGTATGAGTTAAAACCTTTATTGCAATTAAGGGTGTTAAATTATCAAATTGGGGTCTGTTTAATTGATTAAAAACATATTCAGCCTCTGAACAAGAAATCAATTTTCTTATTCAACCATACAATGTTAGGTACTTTACATAATCTATACATAAAAATACAACTATGCAACTATCATTTTATTCTTAAATGTGCCACAAAGCTAGCTCAGTAACATTTCTTCTTTTTTTGCACAGGATATGAGGCCCATTCAAAATATTGGAGATGCATAATATTTTTTTCTTTTGTCATCAAGTGAAGAAAATGTTGGACTATCAAATCTATTTTTAAAAATTAGCCCTATCTTTCTTGAATTTTACAGATGCATAATTATGATGTCACTATGAAATCACGATGATGTAATGGGTTGGTCTCCTATTAAAATTTGATATTTGTTTATGATGCCTGAATTTCAGCGTAAGTGGGAATAATTCTCCCAGAAAGACTGAACACATTGAAAATATTACTGAGCGATGATTTGTCGCACCAAACATGTACGTATGTATATATTATCAAGGCTTTAAACAAAGCGTTCAGAATATAGGATCACTATTCACTGGGTGCCTAGACTTACATGTATGTGTATTAAATATTGATCATGCAATATTCCTATAAACATTCATCAACATAAATTCTTAATAAGACTACTGACAACCTGCAATGGAATGACTACACGTAATTACTTCTTGCAATAATACATGAACTAATGGTGAGTTTAATGTTTATTAGTCCTTTTTGTTCTAAACAGACCTTTTATCACAATCATGCAAATTACCAAATCATCAACCCTCCATCCCCCCCAAAAAAAAATTTATACCGGTATATGAAAAAGAGCCATTGCATTTTACATATCGATTGAGAGAAACTTTGAAAAACACAGAGGGAGGTTCTTCACTTTACTTTCGACATATGCATAATCACAAATTGACAGTGCAAACTTTCTTTTAAAAAAACACATCAAATCCCTATAAAGCAATCACCTAATATTTGCTTTTGACAAAAAATAGAATAAATCATTCAGGTATACGTTAGTAAATTACCCATTTACCTGCCAACAATTTTTCACCAAAATGAGGCAATTAATCTCCTCAAAGCTGTTATGTTCAGTAATGGCCCCACAACGCAGCCAAACAAATCAATACGCTGCCATTATCTCGTCTTAATTTCGCTATGAAAAATATTTCCACTGGAGTGGAGTTATCACTATGGCTTGTTTGATCATTGGAGACGGGCACTGATATTATCTTGGTGATGATGAGGGCATTACAAACATCCTGACTGATCTTAATTAGTGCCTATCCTCACATCTTATAGATACAAGTTTATGATTCACGAAGAAAGATGGAAGAATTAAGGTAGGAGAGAAAGGGTGAGAAATGGGATATAGATTTAAAGATAGGTAAAAGCCACGGAAGAAATGTGAGAGAAGTGGGGACAGGGAGTAAAGGGGGTAAAGAGAGGGGCAAAGAGAAAGAGAGAGAGAGAGGGATAGAGAAAGAAAGAGGAAGAGAAGAAAGTCAGAGAAAGATCAAGAGCATGCAAAAGAGACATAGAGACAGAAACAACATGAGATATAGAAGAGAAAAAATATTTCACATTTCCCACTCAGCTCCTGTGGATTTCTATACTGAAATTATTGAACAGTTATGATTCATTCATCAAATTGTCCTATCATCAAATGGAAAATAGTGAGAGATGGGAAGTTGGAATTGGGAAAATGTATTGAAGCATTAATTTCTCATCATTTATGAAGAACAAGCCTTAATCTATTATAGTGGCTGATTTGATATATGTATAATAGATAGGCCTATAGATCTACAATTAATCATTTTTTATGGAGTCATGAAGATTGGATGGGTAAAAAAAGGAAATTGCCTACATGATCTAAAGGCTTTTACTTAAAAGTCCATGTGTATGACCAGCCCTCAGTTGCTTTCCTATTATCATTTTTTTTCCACAATGCTTCCCAACTCTTAATACTCCCTTTTTAGTAGAATACATTGATCTAATTTGCATTGCATTACACCATCTACTAGTAAACTGAACAGATTTAGAATTCTAGATTCTCTCCGAAACTAGGTCTTCATGTCTGAAGACTTCAAATATTCCTTAAAAACATGCTCATCTCCTTAATCGAGCAAGATTATGGAATTGTGCCAAAGAAAAATCCATAGTTATATCTAGATGTGCATTAAAGTGAGATGTTCAAAATACAGCACCAAAATGAATGTTAGGGTCTACAAAGGTCACACTTATACTTGAAAAAATCATATACTGGTTGCCACTCTACCAATATCGATATACATGTAGTACCTAGATGGTTTATATTCAGTAATGTCTAATGAAAATATAAGAAAAAAACGAGGGGGATGTTATTTTTTTTCAAGAACTTTAATAATATATCTCATTACGACATCAAATTCTATTGAACCCAATATCACAATATCTAGACAGACCATCATACAGATATTAAACACTCACAAATATGTTTAATCAACATTATTTTCCTAATTTGCACAAGTTAGTGGAAGCTACTGGTATGACTGCGCTAAAAATGAACCTGAATATGTTCATATTCCACTTGTAGTACTAGACAAATAAACTTCGCCAATGCGTCGCCAATAACCAAGAGCAGAATAAACCCTAGATCATTAAAAGATAAAAGGGATACATCAATTACAAGAATAAGTGCTCTCTGGCAAGATCATATTGTTAGTTTCTTGAATGTCATCAAAATGGGAGATAAGTATTATAATTAATGAAGGGAAAATCTTGGCAGTCTCGCTCATCGCATGTCAGTCTTCAATTTTAGAGGGAAATGGGTTTCAAATTATCAGGTTTTGGAATAAGCCATTCTTATGACCGATGTCGGGGCTGCAATCCTGAAAAAGTGCCCTTTTTACGCAAGAAAAATGCCCCCTCATGAACGTGTACTGTGCCCCTTTACCTGAGGAAGACCCGTTGTATGTGTTAACAAGTGCCATTTCTTGTACCAGTGCCCCTTTTTACCCAAGAAAAGTGCCCTAATGAAACATGTTCTGTACCCCTTTAATGTGAGGACCTGCTTGTAAGTGCCCTTTCTAGAATTAGTGCCCCCTTTTATCCTAGAAAAGTGCCCCTCACGAACATGTTTTTTACCCCTTTCATACCTAAGAGACATGCAAGGGCCCCTTTATTTTTAATTCTTATAGAGGTGCCTTTTCTTGTAACAGTGCCCCCTTTTACTCAAGAAAAGTGCCCCTCATAAACATGTTCTGTGCCCCTTACACCTGAGGACCGTTTTATATTTTAACGAGTGACCCTTTGCCTTCTCATAGGTGCCTGTTCTACACAGATAAGTTGTCCTGATCACGATGAGAGAACTTTTTGGTGATATTATAAATCCACATGAAAAAAGAAGAGAAAAAATTCAAAATGGACTGTTATCATACATTCAATAATTTATGAAAATCATAAAAATTTATAGATATTCATAACTGTATGATATTCATAGCATAATATTCATATCATATCATATATCCATCATATCATATCCATTCATATCATTATCCATTCATTTCATATCATCATATTAAAATTGATAGATATTTTAATGTTAATTAAGCAAAATCATGGTTTGCATCGAAACCAGGGGAATGTTGGAAGTATGGAAGCCTTAAAGTACACCAAGGTGATTAAGAATGAGAGAAACAAGAAAATGAATATTAAAGACCAGGAAAGAAAGCAAGAAAACTGTGACTGATTACAAGTCTTATAATTGCAAGTCAATTTCACGATCCAAAATCAATATTTCTTGCAATTGATTGCATATTTGTTTCATCTATATTTGAATACAATGAGTCATTTTTTATCTCTTGGGACACTTCATGAAATTATTGACAACATGCATCCTGTTACCACTGTCAACTTTAAAGCTCCCATAGACAAGAAATGCATAATATAAAACTCTTTGCCAGAATTTAAAAAAGAAGTTTAATGCCCTGGTCTAAATTTAAAACTTAGAAGGGGTTCAAACTTCTTTTGAGAATTTGGGCCTTTACGATTTGGAATACCGTTAACAAGAAGTAAAAAGTCAATCAATGTCTGAAGAAAAAAAATCATGCAATGAAGATAAAGGTGATTACGAAGGAGGAAGAATGGGTGAAGAAATATATGGAAATGGGTTTGGATTGGTTGGAATTATCTTCTCCGCAATTGGTTGGATGGAATTTTCATGCATCTTAGAATGGCTGACAACTAAAAAAAAAGATTTTTAAACATACCATACATGAGGAATGTTACCACTGATTTGTGTCTTGAAGGAGAGTAATACACACATTCTTTTTAGGATGGAAAAAAATGTTTAAAGAAATTAGCTCAATCGAGTACGTATATTTATCTCTTGCTCATTTTTATGGACAAGTATTTTGTTTAAGATGATTCTCAATCACTACAATACCATAAAGTGAAATATATTCCACATTTCAATTGATTAAATAACTAAATACTGAGATTTTAGATATTATCATAATCATGATTAGTTTGTTTTGATACTGGTAAGTACCATAAATGTAAAGACATATTGGAGTATGTCATTTATAAGAGGCTTTTCAAAAGAATAAAAGAAAAATGAAAATGACAACTCCTTTAAAACATTGACAAGAAAACTTGAAGGACTGAATTTAAAAGAGATTTAATCATAAGCGAGGTTAAAATCCCTAGTAGGGTATTTAGCTTATATTAACGCAACCCCCCCCCCCCCCCCGATGGGGTCAAACATCTACCCCTTGCCCCTGCTGGCTAAATTCACAAAGTCACTTTTTTTAGGGAGGGGAAGGAGACACGGGGCATTACAACAATGAGTCAAATGTGTACACAATATACACAAATATGATAAGCCTTAAGCAACATCAAATAAAAAAAAAATGTATGAACTGTTTATACATCACAGACAAGAAGCAAATAACAGGAGAAACAACAATGTTATAAGAATCTAAATTATGTCTAATGCAAGAAAGTAATAGCCAAAAGCATAAAATCATATCAAACCAAACAAAACTGGATATACCAAAGAATGAATAGCTGGTTTTGGAAAAGAGCATGCAATGAACAAAAATTATTGAGTCAAAAGTAAACATTCAAACCACCAGACCGCACTCCGTATAGAATGCAAAAGACCATCTGAGTCCTTCTTTTAATCATATTAAGACCTTCCAGTATAAAATATGATTTATCAAATGTAAATTTAAGAAACTATTTCCCTTGACTTCAACCTATCATGTTCATTAACCCTTTTGGTCCCACAAAGTTTACTTTGACCTAAATATCTTTACACAATAGAGCCAAAGTTTAGGAGAAAATATTCTTTCCGATAATATTATTCTGAAAATTCCCAGCTTATACTAAGCTTGCTCTCTCCTTACTTCTTCCAAAGTTTGATAATTCATTAATTTTCTTAAATGATTAATTTGTATAGATATATTGCTTAGACTACATAATATAGCAGAAGATATGAATACCGGTGAGTTCATTTCACTACCTATCATTTTATATATTATAATTTGTGCACAGTTTTCCCAAAGTATAAGATAAATTTAAAGACACACACAGTGATTGTATTAAAGTGTACTCCAGGAGACCCATAAGACCAAATAGATACGATTAGAGTAAGAACAGGTGAAATATTAGCAATCGTCAACATAGAACCAATACAGTGAACATCAAACCAAGAAGAGAGTGCCATGGTAAGTTTGTTACCCGTGGACTTTGACGTAAATTGTAGCTTTGATGGCAAGAGGGAGCCCTTCGAATCCACATTGGTCAGGCTGTTGGCTGGGCCGCTGCCGGATGCCTCAGGGCTAGTGAAATACCTGGTGTCTGATTGATGCGTGCAAGGAAGGGCAAGTTATTCATATAGGTAAGTTTTTTAAAAACTACACAAATCTTAATTAAACAGGGTAATGTTATATCTGACATAACCAAGTATACATTACCTATATGTATGCATACATACTTGCATCTGATGTTGTTTGAAGGTTTGCATGGTGGCATGTACAATCGCTGATGTGGTTTATGGTACACCATGTGGAGTGTTATAGAAACAGTGGATAGAAGAAAAGAAATGGATAGGCGAGAAAGTGGAGATTTGAGAGTAGAGTATTCTTTCTTGAAAGTAGGAGTGAAGACGGACTGTAAATCAGAAGGAATTGATGAGTTGAGAACAGCTTGAGTAGTAGAGCTGATGAGATGCTGGCTTGAGTCGGCGCGAGTAGAGATGATGAGGAGTAGAGAGCCTCGACATTTCGGACAGGTTGACTGTCCGTCTTCACTCCTACTTTCAAGAAAGAATACTCTACTCTCAAATCTCCACTTTCTCGCCTATTCATTTCTTCTCTTCTTCTTTCCACTGTTTCTATAACACTCCACAATGGGTACCGTAAACCACATCAGCGATTATACTTGCATCTGTCTGTTCATCATTCAATCAAATCAGGAACATTCATTTTATTATCTATTTCAATGAAACACCCCCTTCACACTTTTTCCACAAACTCTTTCTGTTTTCAATAATGACATATGAATTTTGCAAACAGAAACGGTCAACATCACATCAGGCTGAATTTCATATCAAGTTTGAGGTACTATCTTCAACACGACACAAAGCTAATTTAAAAAGTACATGAACAAAATGGACATTACATATAAACTAATCAAAAACAGTATTTTAAAAAATCCTCTCAAATGAAAAGGAATATTACAATTCAGTGCATTGCCAAACATGCCTTGTTCTTACGTAGTATAGTCTAGTTATAATATGCTAAGCTGGTCTGCACTGTATTTCAATTTATATGATAATACACAACAGGCCAATGTGGAAATTCTGGTTTGGATTGAAGGAGTAAAACAAAGAATAAAAACACCCCCAAATAAACAGCTTGAGTTTTTCAATAATTATTAGCATTCAAATGATCATTCCTTTTTTTTCGTTGCATGTAATACATGTACCTCAAAATACATAATACAAAACTGAAGAAAAAGAACAATGTCCAATGTTTCAAGGAGAACCTTATCATGAATTGTTAGCATGACCACTGTTAAAAAATAATTTATATTGAAATGCAACCAAATACTATTCTTGAATAATATAGCATCTATACATTTACTTTGAAATACAGTTCTATGCAATGATGGATAATTTGGGAGTGAATAGCCAGTGACTTCACACAGGAAAACCATGGGCCTGATTGTGCAATTTAAAAAAAAAATTGGCAAAGTGGGCATTTATTGAAAATCTCTAAAACCAAACCCAAATTGCCAATTGCCAAAAATGTTTTCAATCAAAGTAATAAATGGATCCAAAATCAATGATTCGTGTTGCAATAAACTACAAATTTCCAAATGATTTCTTGTCTTTTACTTGCAAATATGGAGTATAACTTGATTTTAATGGGACTTGAATTTGATCTGCATCTTTCAAATTTGGCAATTATTATTTATTCGCAATTGGTTGAAAATTGTTTTGGGGGCCACATGCCCTTAGATTGACAAAGTAGAGTGTGTTTTTTTTCATTTGGAGATGAGAAGAAAGATAAAAGCGAGCAAATTATATTAATCTAACAAGAGCTCAAGTGCTAAATCATTATTGATATTCAGTATGTATGTTTTATCATTACTCCATTCAGAAAACTCATTACAGATAACATATTTTGTAATCACTTGAGCTCAATTTTAGCATATTTTGTACGAGTGTGATGAAACTTACCTTTTATGCTTAATAACCCATTTCAACTCTACTAAATTTGTTGAACTGTTGATTTCTAGCATCATATTTCACAAATTATCAGGACAATACCTGCAATCACTAATCTGACAGAATAATTGTGATAAGAAATACTTCCAGAAGATGTGGTGTCATTACATTCACATGTGTTTACAAAATTTGTATACACAATAAATATGAGATTGTCATACTGTGAGTAACTGCTTTGAAGATATTGTAGAAACAGAGTCCTTCAACAGATTAATTAGAAAAAAAAAATTTAATCATCAATAAGATAAAACTTCAAAATACTTAAATTTTAAATCTGTTAAGAAAGATAGAAGTTGATTACTAGATTTATCAAAAATTGCCTAATGACAAGATAAGACTACTTACTCTGTATTTTCTGTCTAGCGAGGGCGGGCTCAAAGACATGGGCAGAGTAGTCCTCAAAAGTTGAACAGTCTTTGTGGTTCTTAACGATGGTATCCAAGTACTTAGCTCTCTCCTCGTAGCTAATACGCAACATGTTAAGGAATGCTAATATTTTTTAGAAATTAAAGATTTGATGGCCCCCTCCAAGTTACATTTTGCATTTAGATACAAGTCAACTAAGGTTGATTTTTTTAAGGGGGGGGGGGGTTACAGGTACATATTCACAATGCAATGCAAATATCTACTGTCCAGAATGCGGCGGTGATAAAAAAATAAGAAATACATATTTAACATGTCTTTATTCATAAGTGGTCAAGCTCATTATTCAATAAAAACATGTACATGTAACATGCTAAATATAGCCAGCATTTGGTATCAAATACTATAAAACTCCTAGTTGCAAATATTGGCAAATGCAGGCCTATAATTTTTTTTCAAAAATATGTAATACAACCCCAAGTGGTCAAGCTCATTAATTCAAAAATTTGATTTTTGAAAGTACTTACTTTCAACCAGAAAATAATATGATCCTAATAAAAGATTTAGTACTTTCAACATAATCTACCTTTGTAAGTGGACAAATAATCATCTACAAGAAGTCCTCTTAATTCCATGCTTGCTTTTCTTCCAACATATCCTTGAGTTCTGCAAAAGTGACCCAGCCAGAGGCTAGTATTTGCATGGATAGTCCTTGAAGAAATATATAACTCTTGCCTGATACATACATTCATATCTCCCAAATCAGGAATAAAAATCTGGTCATATCGGCTATTGTAATCTTAATTTAGAACATTGCAATGTATTTGCAAACATGATATCATCACACTTGTAAAATCTCTGTGAAAAATACCATTTAATTACAAGGTGGCTCTTAAAGTGAGAGATATTCACAGGGACAGTTGCAGTGTGATCAAAAGTCAGTTATATTAACTTCTCTCCAACCAAACAATGGGACATGAAGAACATATATAATCATGTGTACATAATATTTCTATATAAATTGTGAAAGCCTCATTGCACTACACTCCACAAAATAATGTCCTATTGGGCCCTGTTGCATAAAAGTTACTACAGTGGTAACTTTGTCATCCAATTCCAAGGAATCCTTGATTTTGATTGGCTAATGAGTTCAGTTGCCATGGTAGTTACCATTGGGAGGCAAAGTTACCATAACAGTTACTTTTATGCAATGATACCCAGGTCTCAGGCAGAATAATATATCCAGTATTTTTAAAGTAAATTCTTGGAAATATATTTTATTCTCCCGGGAAGTGTGAAAGCACCTTATAGCATTTTGAGGCACTCAAATGAAGAGTTTGGCTGGAAGCTACTAATATCATCCACAGAAGCACCATCTTATAAGATAAAGACTTGGCCATCTTGATTTTTATTCAAACACCTCTTAAACAAAGAAATAAAGGACTGCTGGAATGTTTTCACCCACACTTTTCAGGCAGTCATTTATAAAACAGTTTGGATAAATTGTGAAGAGAAAGAGATAAATGAACAATTACCAAACAGGTACAATTTATTTTGTCATGACACGTGATCCCAAGACGCCGCGTTTTGCAAAACAAACTATCAAGTGTTCCATGAATAATAGACCTACACTTGCTACAAAGAAACATTGACAGGAACATACAGAAGAATGTATGAAGAAAATCAACTTTCAATAATAGTCCATATTCTGAAATGAGCAATAATTTTGAATTGACTGCAGAACATATTGCTTTTTTTCAACATACAGTGTATTCAAGTAAAGACTGTGGAAAGAGTTAATGCAAGAAGTCTGAGTATATGATAATTAGATTGCCGAGTTCATCACAATTATTATCAACTGAAATGAAAACATACATAACAATGATTTACATGTATTTTTATTCAATCAATATAAAATTTGTAATTTGTTAGCTTTCACCATCAGTTAATGCATTTATTTCCTAAACTATTAAAAGGAATCCTATTCAAAATATACAAACCTATCGCAAATGGTTAGGGTTTTTTTTTTCAACAAATCATCATAGTATTTAGACTTCGAGATTTTATTGAATAATTTAAAGGCTTTTTATTTCTAGTGAAGTATGGGCATTTGCCTGAATGCAAAATTGTATAATCTGTCATTTTCAAATTATGCCTCTGAACAAATATGAAGCAAACAGTAAAATGGGTGCACTTATTGGAGGCAGAGAGGCATAATATTAATGTGAGATGATAAACTAACAGCTTTCTTGTTCCAACCAACACATCAACTAATCTCTCCAAAAACACCTGTACAAAACAAGACTCTCCACAAACTGAAACACGATAACTATTAGGTCTCCGAAAATATTCCATTAGTCCCTACAGGGGAAAGTAGAAGCCAAGATATATTGTTATCATGAGAACATGATCAATTTTCAATGTGGAATAATTATCCCTGCGGTCAATAAGAACCACCTGTCGGACATCGCTCACATGCCAGCATGTCCTAAATTCTTGTGGGGCTACCTCGCTTTCAAGCCAAGTTATCAAGGTTTTAATATGGCTATGACACAACAAAATACTGTGAAAATTGTTTGGCTGCATGCATTGTTTTTGCTTTTTTTGTTAAATCTTTCTATGTAAAAATTACTTTCAGCAAGATATTTATTGTTTATAATTACTTACAGGTAAACCATAAATCAGGGAACTTATTTTACAGGGCCATAAGGCCGTATTTTAGTTTGCCGTTATTTTGAACTCCATACTTTGGTATGCATTAACTGTTCTCTTTTTTTTATTATTTAAAGCATCTTTATTATGTAACCTATTTCAAATGCATTTTACTTGCATGGATGTATAAAAATTGCATGTATCTTATTTATTTTGTAATGAATTTATTTTATATGAATGTAAAAATAAATGAGAATGATGATGATAACATACATTATTTTGTTACCTGCCAACAAAAAGCTCTGGACCTATCATATTCTAAAATATTGATGCCAAAATTTTTTTGTCCCAAACAAAAATGAACTAATGACATCATAAATGCCATATTTTTTCTGCTTTCATTTGGACATCTTTTTGACAGTTGATGTGTGTATTTATCAAAGCACATTTATGGAAATCAAATTGGGTGATTAAACTCACATCATTATCATCATCATCAATTTATCAGGTATGAATACATTTCAAGTAGATTGTTAAAATGTATGCATGCATATGTTATTCATTATGTCATTTGCTTATTTTATGCTGAGAAAAGATGACTACACTTGTATATTATTTTGTTATTGGAATGTGGAAATAAATGAATTCTTTAAAAAATCAAATCAATTATTTACACATTAAAAAATGTTGCTGAATTTGCCATATCTGAACCAAGCTTGATATTCATGGAAAGCAACTGGTATAGAGAAAGTAAAAGGCCATAATTATAGCACAATCAAATCAAGATGAAAAGGGAAAAAAAGAAATTGCAACCCATTCCCTACATTGGACTGTGAATAGTGAAAAGGGAATGTTATATGATATCCATTTTCAAACATGCATGTAGCACATCATTAAATTATGATTTCATGACTGAAAGCTGAACCCAGAACTACAATAGAGAGTTCTTTTTTTATGGGAGTAATTGAAAATCAGTTCAGATTTCTGCAATTTTTACGAGCAACAATTCATATGATGGTATGCATGATATACCAGATGGCACGCCGGGTTAAAAATACCCTTTGAAATGCATCACAATTATTGTTTAAACAGAGTCTCAAGTTACCTCATGCCCAGATATCGAATCTGCCCTGATTGTTCCATATTTTCAATTCTGCTGGTTACTCAAATATTGGATTGCTCTTAGAGCCCAGTCACCATAGAGGCCATTTTACACTGCTTCTCATTAGTGAATTCTGGGTCAAAGATTGTTAAACATATTGTCACCCTAAATATAACCAAAATGAACTTCATAATAAGAGATGGGCATATGAATTCATACTTTGAAGAATTCTCAAATAAACATTGAAAAATATATAAACAATTAATGAAAGAATAAATCGATCAATGAATAGTAAATGAATTATTTAATTCATGAACAGATAAAAAAATCAACAGATAAATAAATAAATAATGAATACAAAATAAATATACAAATGAATGAATGAATGAATGAATTAGATGAATGAATGAATGAATAGATGAATGAAATGAATGAATGAATGAACGAACGGACAAATGAATGAATGAACCAACGAATGAATGAGTGAATGAAAGAAAGAAAGAGTGAATGAATGAATAAATGAAAGAATGAATGATTATATATATAAATATATAAATAATGAATAATTTAATAAATACACAAAAAAAATAAATAGAAATTGAAACCACAGACCAAAATGTGACCACTTCCACCAAATATCTTACAGTAATAACACTTTTTTGCCAGTGTGCCCCTCCCTAGTCAAAACACAAAGTGCAGATAAATGTAAAGCAACTTTTAGACTTGCATTCTTGTGCATGAGCTGCCTAGATACTACCCATTCTGTCAATGGGAACACACCCATAGAAAGATACTGGCATGCAACTCGATCTCCTCTGATTGATATGAATAGTCCCACTGCCTGATTGCTTTTATCATTCACACTCCATTACAAAGCCTTCAGCAAAACTATGCATACTTTCACTACCTTTTTAACTGCAATGGATACTTGGTGCCATTATCACATGATAGTTTTATCAATTAAAGCAATTTGCCACTTTATAAATATTTGACTGTTGAGGCATTTGAGGAAATATGTCCTTATAATGTTTGGACAAATAGATGTCACTTTGCAATCACCTACACCATTTTCATCTGAAAGAATCAGGATTTGAAAGGCAGATTATTTAAAAGGAGAAGATGGAGAGAAAAAAAAGCATCAGAAAGAATAGAAAATTGCACTGTACAACAGAACTTAACACAAAGTACCAAAACCAAAACTTTCAGTTCATGATCCATTATGGTAAAGAAGAAATAACACAAATGAAATCTTATGCAAGTAGATCCAAAATACCATTGCACAGAGCATAGAAAAGAATAAAATTTCACAACGATACACACTAAAATGCATCAAAATACTCCAAACTAGATATAAAAATAAATGATCTTTCCATATTCTGCATCTGATACCTGGACCACGTTATTTGCAATGAACACCATTTTGACAATTTCTTGACCCATTTCCTGACTAAATATCCTCCGTTTAGTGTCATTAACTGGACCGTTCAATAGAATCTAAGGGACTAAACCGGAAACTAGTTCATCCATCACTCCAATTGAAACACCCAAAATGGACTCTCTGGAAGACAAAAATGTCACTTCTTTCTGATACAGTTTTGGTAGAGAGGAGAGGAAATTTTTGTCAGTATGTGTTAAATTGTGTTCCATTAACCCATTAACCTCATACCAGCACTAGCCCTACATTCGGGGTATGTCAGCCTTAATAACGGGCTTGATCCCATTTAATTACACATGATTTGGGAGGCTTTTAGTGTCAGAATTTGAAGTGTGTTGGAGGCAAAAGGACACATGAGTACAAATGCAAATGGAGCATGTAGGAATATGGGGTAAATACTGAAGTAATTTGATCACTCCAATACCATTTGCCCTAAAAAACCCATACTTAGTCTCATTTCACTTGAGGTAAGTCTCATTACATCTAATAATCATTTGGTATATTGTATAAACTTATTTTTTGTGGTACTTTCATTTTTGCTATATACTTCACAGTTAATCCAACATAGCCAAACTTCATGTGGCAGATGAAATCAACAAAGCGTTGTGGTTTAGCGGTTCTGACTCTCGCCTTGTAATCAGAGGGTCGTGTGTTCGAATCCCACCATGGCCTAGCATCCTTTGGCAAGGCGTCAATCCACACTTTGCCACTCTCCACCCAGGTGTTAAATGGGTACCTGGTAGGATGTGAAAGCCTACATGTAGTATGCCTAGCAATCGAGTCTTGGAATTCTTGTTGGAATGCTCCCCAGGGAGTGGAGAAGGTGCATACATTGTATGCGGGCATGCAAGGATCCGATGACCGGGGTAATAATATGTCTGTAAAGCGCTTATTCCGATGTATTAAGTGCTATATAAATGCAGAATATTATATTATTACTATTAACACAAATATCATGAAAAAATAGTTACTGGAAAATGGAAACAATAGTTTCTTTTATTTATTTAAAATATCAGAATGTACAATTATTGATTTAAATATTGCCACTTAGCCCTAAACCACTTCATCTACTTTCGAGTAATCAGCTTTGGTAATCAATTGATCAATCAATCTATCAATGAACTAGAAAATCACTGAAGGTAATTAAAAACTCTTATTCCTTCTATTATTGTGTGTGCCTTGGAATAGAAAACTTCTAAATAAAACTGCTATATATATATATTAACGCATATCAATATTATTATTGTTGTTGTTGTATTATCATCATTACCATTTTATTATCATTATCATTATTACTATCGTTATTATTTATTATTATTATTATTATCATTTGTTTGGCGTCACCTGTGACTGGGAGGCGAAAAATGAACTGAATCACTATGACCTGCAGGTCTCTCCTCCCGATATAACTGATGGGGGGGAGTGCAGTAATTTTCATCACCATCATCATCATTAAGAAAGAATACAAATCAGAACATTATACATGTAGTCATCAATAATGAAAAATATCTAGATTTAAACAATGCAAACTTTTTATTGAATTGAGCTAATGTCATAAACTAGAATTGTAATATTAACCTTCTACAGTGTAAAATGTAAATCAAGCTAACAATGTCAGCCACTTTGTGGATTAGAATCAAAAGTATTTTTTTCACTTTTACAGCAATTTGTGAAAAGCAGACACCCCATTTTAACATAATTTAAACTGAAATGTATGTGAAGACATGACATATAGTGAGTAACATCAAAATATGTTGACTGCCCTCAAAATGTCATAATAGCCACATAATTTCAATGACTTTTAAAGGACCTTGTGCAAATGATAAATGTGTGTTAGTTTTTTAAAGTGTCAAAGCTATGTCTTAATGGACCATATGTCCCCTCAAGTAATAGGACATAGTCATCCGTTTATAACCTAATTCATTCAGGTCTCATTTTACCCATACCCACATGTTTACATGACAAGAGATTTAATGTGAAAGGGATTTTAACTCTTAACATGTCACAGAAATTGCAGGGCTTTGAGACAAATAGGGATTACATTGTGCTAAATGGAGACTGGCATTTTATATAATTCAACAAACATTCTCTTTCTATACAAAAAATGTATTGTGTATTTGAACTGGTAGTAATAGTAGTAGGAGTAGGATGAGGACAAGGAAGAGGAGGAGGAGGTGAGGTGAGGTGATGATTTAACTACATTTTGTCAGATAGAATGAAAATAAATATAGGCCTACATATCGATGTTAATTCATAAATTACAGACATTTGAGTAAAAAAGTTTCAAAAATGGCAAAAATATGGAGAATAAAATGGTGTCTTTAATGTGGGTCTCTCACAACTCAGTTGAACAACCGATAAAATTTCTGCAATGCAGGTCATCCACTTGCTTGCACTGCAGAAGGCTCCCAAGGATACATCATTGGAACACTGTACATGTACACACTGAGACCATGAACTATGAATTACTTTACTAAATACCAGATTATATTAATAGACTGTAAAAGATGTCTTACATGGGTGTTTTCAGGTAATTTGAGGCAATATGAACAATTTTATGCTAAGTAACTTAAACATGTAGCTACAGCTATTTGCAAATAACACATATGGAAGAAGTTAACTTTTTCCTGCATCATTTAACCCATTTTCGACGGCAATAGCTAGTTTCTGTTGACCAGAGTCAATACTCAACATGAACAGGACAAATGGTGCCTCTTCAATGTATTATTATAGTTCTTGTTCTTATCTTAAATTGTGAATTCTTAACACGTTTAGATTTGTTCATGTGCTCTATAATTTTTTTTTTAAAGATGACAAACAGGCAGGTTCTCTCATTGACATGATTAGAGCAAGAAAGCACAAAACCAGTCACATTCAAGTAAATTCAAGTCAATATGAGGTTAAAAAAATAATTCAAACAAGTCATGCTGAAGATATATTTGTTAATATCAAGATAGATGAACTTAATAAAGAATTCCTTCCATACCATCTACTCGTCCCACCTTCCTTCCTTTCTCCTTCCCTTCCACCATGATTAATCATTGAGGAAGGGTTGTTGTACCTTTTACTTTCAATAAATAACATACCCACAAGAAATTATACAATATCTTTAAAATATGTATTTGTATTATGCCATTAAGGAGTAAAAAGGAAATAAAAGATATTGTAAAAGCTAACAAGAAACCTAACCCTAGGCATGTGCACAAGTGGATCGAGTTGTATAACTGACTTTTATTCATTTAGAGTGTAATTGATTCTGTAATGTTTTCAAAGATGGTAAATACGATGTGGAAAATGTGCATTTTTATGTAACAATTTATTGGCAAAATTATCAAATGTGTTTTAGAGGTCATCACCATTAGATGTCATACCTTGCTGGCAGTCTCGTCTGACCTTTCTACAGTACTTTTGAGTGAAACAGATATTCTTACAAAACATCTATCTCCTTCATTGACTTATAGGGGTGGATATTGATGTTACATTATTTATACTAGTGCTGAGTACCCAAATACCTTAAAAGTAAACAGATGACACAGAGATCCAATTCAGGTTCATGTTGTAACTTGAAAATCAATTATGAAATTATACAACCAGAAGTATACAGTACTTAAAAATCATAATGCATTTGAAGG
This sequence comes from Lytechinus variegatus, assembly GCF_018143015.1. Taxonomy (NCBI): domain Eukaryota; kingdom Metazoa; phylum Echinodermata; class Echinoidea; order Temnopleuroida; family Toxopneustidae; genus Lytechinus; species Lytechinus variegatus. The sequence goes on along the minus strand of NC_054746.1, from coordinate 25,303,330 downwards.
CCTTGTGTGAAATCATGATGTAAATATTGTTTAACAGTGCTTTAATACAAAATTAATCTCCAAGTTCATTTAGGAGATGACAATTCTCCATACTTTCCCCTCTAGGGTCTACAATGGTAGATAAATGCTCTGAAATGCCAATAACTTATAGGCGTTAGTATTATCTGAGGTGCTCTAACACACTAATCTGAACCTGACATGCAATATCAAGGTTTAAGACAAGAAACTTGTGTAAACTATTGCAAGCATAGAATTAGTCATTTTTCAAATGAATGTTTAACATGCTTCAAACCCTTTCTGTAATAAAGAGGAAACATTAACAAGTGGAATGCCTCTGGCCGTCTCACCTGCATCACGCGGTTCAATATAGCAGCAGTGCTGACTTTAAAAACTACTCTAACTCGCACAAGATGTTCAGTGATACATGGTTACTCTTATGTCCACTTTTTATGAACTAGACCAATAAACTTACAGAGATATGATGGTTATTCAACAAAAAAGCCCAACATGGCCAAAGTTCATTGACCTTACATGACCTTTGACCTTGATCATGTGACTTGAAACTCGCACAGGATGTTCAGTGATACTTGATTACTCTTATGTCAAAGATTCATGAATCAGATCTATAAACTTGCAAAGTTATGATGGTAATTCAAGAGATACACCCAATTCGGCCAAAGTTCATTGACCTTTGACCTTGGTCATGTGACCTGAAATGCGCACAGGATGTTCAGTGATACTTGATTACTCTAATGTCCAAGTTTAACGAACTAGACCAATAAATTTTCAAAGTTATGATGGTAATTCAACAGATACCCCCGATTCGGCCAAAGTTCATTGACCCTAGAGGACCTTTGACCTTAATCATGAGACCTGAAACTTGCACAAAATGTTCAGTGATGCTTGATTACTATTATGTCCAAGTTTCATGAATCAGATCCATAAACTTTCAAAGTTATGATGGGAATTCAACAGATACCCCCAATTCGGCCAAAGTTCAATGACCCTAAATGACCTTTGACCTTGGTCATGTGACATGAAACTCATGCAGGATGTTTGGTGATACTTGATTAACCTTATGTCCAAGTTTCATGAACTAGGTCCATAAACTTTCTCAGTTATGATGTAATTTAAAAAACTTAACCTCAGGTTAAGATTTGATGTTGACGCCGCCGCCGTCGGAAAGCGGCGCCTATAGTCTCACTCTGCTATGCAGGTGAGACAAAAATCAAGTACGGTTTAATGCACTTCAAAATACATTATCTCAGACACAACAACTTTCCCCTCATTTTTCATATGATTGTGAAAGAGATTTAATAATGTTCCCTCTTTCTCCATATCTGAAATGAACACAAAACTTTCTCTCATTCTTCATGCATGTTGCTAAAACAAAATATCAAGATGGCCATCAATTGTTCATACCTAAAAGAGGCTTCAATTATGTAGACCCTTTACATTCCCCAATTTACTATGTTTACTACTCTTTCACATGGTAAAAAAAAAATCATAATTCAGGGCCGTCGCCAGGGGGGGTGCGGAGGGTGCGAACGCACCCCCCTTCAGAACCAAAAAAAAAAAAAAAAAAATTAAAAAATTAAAAAAAAAAAAAAAAAAAAAAAAACCGGAGGGGGGGGTAGGGATACTTGAGGGCTCTTTTGAAAAAGATCTGGCTGGCGGGCTATATAACTGCATGAAATTGAGTTAATACGTTGTTTTTTGTGTTTTTGTGTTTTTTTTTCATAAAAAGCACCCCCCCTAGAAAAAAGCTGGTGACGGCCCTGTAATTTGAATGATGATTCCGGTGACAAATAAGGCTAATGACGAATATTTAGCATGTGTGAAACTAAAATAAAACATGATTAGAATAACGAATGCTAACCATAGTCACGATTAGAATAGCAATCATCATTACAATGACGATTCAAGATTCATGTGTGAAAAGGCCCTACATTAATGGACTTCATAGCTCTTCCTTATTCTTCATATCTGAAAAGGGATCGACAAGATTCCCTCAATGTCTGAAAATGGGCCACTCATTCACTTCAGATTAATACTGATAAGACAAAAGGATACAACTGTTGGTAGAACTCCAGCTGAGACCTCTTAATGCGGTTTGCATTGATGGCTGTCGCCCTCACAAGGCCAGGTAAAACACGATAGTCCACCACTGCCCCATCAAACAGAGGACCAAAGAATGGCACCTGATGACAAGGACATAAAAAAATTATACAAGGGTCAAGAATACTTTGAAATAAACAAGGATAAACAAGGTTAAACATGCAAGAGTATTGTAATATTTGTTCAGAGATGAAACCAATATCAGTATGCACATGAGTTGTTATTTCAATTAAAAAAATTAACACATTAACAATTTTGTCACCATATCAATTCAATTGTAACATGAAAAGCATCACATGATCTTCCTGAATTAATGTCTATCAAATTCAAAATGCCCAAAATTCATTTCATTACGAATATCTGCTTGTGCTATATTTTATTTTACAGAAAATGATCATCAATTCTTTTAATACATTTCTGCTCTCCTTGCTTAAATCATAAATTAACCCCCCCCCCCAAAAAAAAAAAAAAAATCACTCCAAACACATTTGCTCTTATTCTGAATAAACTATGGTCTAAAGTTGGTGTTTCACTAAGGGTAGAAGAAACAGAAAGTGTAAGCACAGTTTTTTCTAATTTTGACTTTCCACACATTTAGTGCATACTAGACCATGACTTGTATTAAACTTAGGGCCATTGGATTTCATTTATAGTATGATAGTAAACTTGATTATGATTAAATAGATACATTTATGTACTTTCACGATCATATTGTAATGGATGATCGATTCCATTTTCATAAATATGCATTGATGTGCAAAATGGCCCCGAAGGCTTGAAATGCATTACAAAATGTCTGTAATCAAGATCATTGTTTAATCATTCAAAAACATAGTGGCTGTTACAAATCAGAAATATTTTTAAATATTTTTTTTTGCAAATGATAATTCTATGTGTTGCAGGGCCAAGAGTATCTAAATAACTACACTGCTATTGTATATGAGTCTGTTACATGTAAACAGTACAATAAAAGCATAAGACCATACTTCATTTTCAACATGACAAGTACGAGATGCAAATGCTGCTAAGCATGGAAGACTTTGACAATCATAAACATTATGATATATCTTAATGATGATATATCACTAATAAAGTGGTAGAAATGGCTTTCTTGCGTGGGAAAAATAATCACTTTGGAACCAAGAATTCAGTTGATGCCAAAATATTTCTTTTGTTTGCCCAAATCTCGGTAAACAAGGGAAGCAAGAGAATTCTCTTGCAATTCAGACAAGGCAAGATGATGGATGTGCATCCGTTTTTATGAGCAATTTTTGCCTACATGTATTCTATTCCTGCAAAGGGTGAATAACCCTTTAGATGGATGACTTGAAATCTCTTAATTGCCGCTTTTCCCTGCCGTTCCTGCAACAAATGAATAATTTACCAAGGATTTTCCCGAGCAAAGGAACTCTGGTGCACGTTTGAAGACATATTCTCACAGTATAAGTTGTGTCATTGTGTTGCGTGTTTTCAAGCTTTAATAGGTTCCTATAAGTAGTGTTGAACATACAGTAAGAACTTCCCAAGAGTCAATGACCGATGATACGTATGCTGAAAATCATATAGTCTCATTTACTATACATCAGCATCGGTGGCCTGGGCCATTAAAACCTTTATCAATATTAGAAATATTAGCAAAGCGTCGAAAAAGCTCCATATTAGAGATATAACATTGGTGGCAACCTTCTTTTGCCTAAAAGTTCTCTAGATACAGAAAATAGAAGACTGCTTACAAAATATCAGGTTTTCACCAATGTAATCATTTCAAAACAAAGAGTGTTTCTTTTAAATTTTGAGAGGTTTTATCAACTCACTGATGATAAATCCTAAATTTCATGTTCCATACTTCTTTTTTCCTTTTGTTCATGTGAATAAATCAATGAAATAATGAAAGAACAAATGAATAATGAATTTTAAAAAATAAACAAAATACAAATGGATAAATTCAAATGAAACTGAGAGAAAAACATAATGAATCAATAAAATATGACTGGTGAATTAATGAAAAAAAAATATGTATGAATGAATTAATGAATTAATTAATTAACAAATGAATGATGACTATAGCAATGAATAAAAAATGAATAAACAAATTACTAAAATAAATAAACAAATTAAACTACATGTAAGATTATTTCTTGCATAACACAGAGCAAATTTGAATTGAAAAAAAGAATATCACTGTAGATTAATACCACCATCCCAAATGAAGTGTGGGCGTGCCACATTTCATGAGCAGTGATTGAAAAATAAAGAGGATTGCCTTGCAATACTTGAAGATCATTTATTGTAAAAGAAAATAATGGGCTACAACTAAAACAGCAGTTTCCAAAATACAAGTGTCAAATTTAAGAAAACTGTTTAATATGATGCAGTCAAATCGGCATGATTTTCTGTTGATTAATATGAACATGACATGAAAAGTCATAAATCCCAGTTTTGCAATGTATTAAATAAGCAAATTACAAAGACATTTTCATTCTATATTACATATTGCTCAGTTTAATTTTGCACATCTTTGGCCAGGGGTCAACTCGCTAAGCAGATGTCAAATGTGATGGTTAAAGTTTATTGTAGTTCAGACAGTCAACATCATAAGTTTATTTAAACAAATAGATTTTCTTTTTAATTAATCAATATCTGATGTTGCATGAATTTTGTTATTGTATTGTGAAGTTCCACTCAATTTCACGCAACATTCATTTGTATGAACATAAAAGAGGAACCGGTGACATCACACACCAACCATTTCTTTATATATATATTAAATCTGAAATAATTCAGTGTTTATTTTTCCTATATTGACAACGCAGTTTGATTCCACCTTGAATATGTGCATTCAGCATCATTGTAACTTATTACGATTTAATAAAGAGCTTCTTCATTAAGAATTCTACAGAAAATGAAAAACATACTATTTCATATGATAAAACTCATCATAAATTCCATGTATGAGTGTGCGAAATCAGTGACTCTCATTTTGTATTATGACCCATTTCCTAAAGAAACAAGTAACCTGGACTAACTTTCATTGTTCTTTCTTTTATATTCTATTTGAATAAAGGTGATATACCAATAAAAATGCAATAATTGTTTATGGCAAATATGTGAAATTTCAATTGATATAATTTTCTTATTTAACATCCAGTCTTAATGAAAATATCAGTGATATGCTTGTTTGAATTCTTCTGTATTCCTGCAAGTTAAATCCTTGATTGAGCAGACTCAAGCTTTATGCAATGTCCCATGAATAGTATTTTGGCTGGCAACACTTGACCTGAAAAATCATAATAAACCCATAGGCTTTAATAATCTTTTTCCTTATAGTTTCATTAAAAAGTCATTTTTGACAAACTCCATTTTCTTCACTTTATCAAATGAATTTATTATTGCCTACTCCAATAGTAATCATTAAAAAGAGGTAGCACATTAATTCTGCTGTTTTTCTATTTAGGTATTACACTATTTGGACAAGCTTTATCAATTTTCAACAGAGTGCTCAATTTTAATAGAATGTTGCAACGAAAGTCACTGAAGAACTATAAAATCATAACAGCCAATGCCATAACATTCTGAACAATAATTATTATTATTATTATTATTATTTATTCGGCATAATGAAACATAATACAACATATACAAACAATAGGATAAGGAGAGTCACATGGATGCCGGGAAAGGAAAAAGATTAACTAAATAACTATAACCCGAAGGTCTTCCTTTCCAATCCATGTGACTTTACAAAGATAAACATGCATGTAACACAAAAATTGTAAAATACAACTGTAGGGGAGACCGGGGCCAGCCGGAACACAGGGCAAGCCGAAACACTGCAACCCCTTCCAAAACTAATTCATGCAACACCGCCCTCAATCTATCCCTATTAACAATACAAGTGTTGAATTATCATTGCAACAAAAACAAATTGAGGGCAGCACCGCACAAATCTATTTCAAAGGCGCCAAAGAAAACTACAATGCTCCAACCCACCCCAAGCCCCAACCAACCCCGGTCCCCCCACAGTTGTTGAAGATAACAAAAAATTAAATTAAAATCAAATAAAAAAATCAAGGAAAAGTGTCAGGTAGAAGTAAAGCTCATAACAATAAAAAAAAAATAATACTTGAATTTGAGCACGTGCCCAGATTGACACAGTGTGAATGAAGAGGGCGCTGTGCAATAAAATAATTTAGCATGTGTGCATAATGATTAACATAAATTAAGTCAATTATATAAATGAATTCACTTATACTCAACATCTTCCTCCATTAAATTATTACATTATTTTTAATCATACACATCACTGTTATCATAATAATAACAATCAATATTACAATCCCATAATCACCATTAACATCAACATCATCAACATCATCATTATTCCACTGCCAACATCCTCATCATTGCCAACACCTCCCCACCACATCCACCAAATCCATCATCATTGTTGTAATCATGATCATCATCATCCTGATCATCATCAGTGTCATGTCATCATCAATATCATCTTACTACCATTCCCAATCATCATCCATCTTCATCGCCATTTTCATCATCAGCAGCAGCAGCATCACCACCACCACCATCACCTCCACCAACATCATCCGCATCATAATAATCAAATCGCTGAGTCAAAAGTCTTCCACCTTTAGATAAACAAAGTTGTCCTCTGTATAAGTACAGTCAAGATTAGAAAACATGAATCTAGATACTCACATCTCCTTTCCGCTGGATTTGTATCCTGAATAGCTGGTTCTTCAGAGGGTAGATCACAATGATCACATCTCCAAACTCTGTTGCTATGATACCTCTTCTATAATCCCTGGAATGCTCCGACCATACAATGTGGACTTCATCATTACCAAGGTGACGCATCTATACAATAAAAGTACAGGGAAAACAATATACTATATTACACATTTTGTGGTGGCATTATTTTCATGACTTAACAGCCAAGAAAGTTACCATTTCCTGATAAAGTTACTAGTATATAACCTTTTTTTTTTGTAATTTCATGTTGACACTACAGAATAATGCTCAAGTCAACATAGACTGCATAATCACCAATGTGTAAAGATTTACATGAACCCGTTGGCCAGTAAGCATGACTCTACATCACATGTAATTCTTTGTGAAACAGCCCCAGTAGACCAAGTACACCCACCTTCTTGTTGAGGTCTGTTCCTGATGGCATCCTTGTAGAGACATGAAAGATGACCTCGGTTGTAGAGGTAGCATAGTAAGGTGCAGTCTCACCTGTGCTCCCATTCTTCTGCAGGCCTCCCATGAAACCTGGGTGGGTGCTCAAGTCAACCTTCGTAAAAAAAAATAATAATCAAGGGGTGTATCATGACGCACACAGTCTTGGTTTTCAGACATTTGTTCATAAACTAATGAAATCCTAGAACATGATTGGATAATAGTATACATGTGGGTGAAGGTCAACAACAAGATGTTACCTTGATATGCCTCCAAAGACAGCCAAAAGGTTTTTAGTCGAACATGACACAGGAAAACAATCAGGAGTTATTTGTACCACAGAAGGGCAAAGGAAAATCTAATTAATAAATATTTGATTGGCAGCACAAAAACTACAGATATTACAAGTCTACTAGCCATTAAAATATACACAGAAAGAAAGGGCTGGACTTGTCTATATCTAGGCACTTTCGAAATACACCTATCTAATAGTATGCCATGGTTATATCAGTTTCTCAATACAAATAGCAATGGCAAGGATTTTCCTATTTTATACAAACTTTAATGATAGCTTATTTTATGTTATGCACTTAGAAATTATTACTAATTCAGTTTCCCCGACATGTAAAGATCATAATGTCCTGTAACTGCACAGGCAGTAAGAGCAGAGTATTGTATGTTAATAGGCACTGCATAGTCGTAAAGTCTTGTAATCGCATTTAAGTAGTAAGGACAGGATATTGAGCATTCACAAGCACTTCCATGATAGCTGATGGGAAAGGCATCCATCATTCTGAGCTACTGATCGCATGCATAACAGATTGTGCATATTTTGCATTCCAAAATTTTTTTTTGAACAACTTAATGGAAAGGAAGCAAAAATACTCAAAACCCACAATAGGATGGCTAAGGAATTTGAGTTTTCTAAACACTAGGAAAAAGCAATACCTATATCCTAAAACTTTGAAATTTACATAAAGCTTGGTGCAATTGTGAATAACAACCCTTGTAACTTCTTGGTCCAGTGAAGAATTTCAGAGAATAAAGGGTTTGGAGTGTGATATTACATTAAGCATAAAGCTTGATTACTGTCCAAGACCTATTGATTCTTTCAGCAGTCAGAAAAAAATGATCTTACAAAATATGTGCATCTTTGATTTGATTGAATTGTATGATTTCATTTAATAAATTATCAGAGAAACCTTTAAAAAATCATTCTGTAAATTCTGAACCCTGAATTGTCTATTTTGACTCGTTAAAGAGAACCTTCAATGGCAAATTATCATGGTAATTGTCTGGGCTGTCTGAAATGTTGAAGGTAGGGATGTTTACAAAGAAAGTTTATAAAAACCAAGCAAAGGCAACGAATAGCGCTGTACAAGCAACCATCATTTTTCTTTTGAATTCAAGATTTTTTACCTCCCATCCCAATCCAGAGATGAAGTTCTCATAGGCATTGCTTCCTCCACTGTTAGACAGAACGGATTGTTTATCCTCCTGGCCCTCTGCCACGTACAGCACTGCTATCTTGTGAGTCTCCCGGCTAAAAAAAAGTATCAAGTGAATAATTACTATTTGTAAACCTTGTTACATAAAAGTTACAAGCAATAATACAATTAAACACGATTGGGATTCGATGGCAAACCATGTACAAAAAGTTATAATCGATGATAAATATTCAATATATCTCTTTATGCTAAACTCCTCTGAAGCAACCCAGATATCACAGTCTTTGAAATTTTATCCTTTTCCTTTGACAAGTTTTTCTCAAACAAGAGAGTTTATAATGCTATAATTTCTATTTCACTATCTCTGTTGATTACTCAGAACATAAAGGAACATATTTTCAGGGTCTGTGTGAAGTAACAGTATATTTCTTGGGACTTATTTAATTAAGGCATGATTTGAATGGTTTGTTTATTAACCAACTGGTATGAAACCAAATATCAATAACAATAAATTATCTTTTGAAATTTTCACTTCGCTTAAGTTATACGTTTCACCCACTCCACAAAGGATGCTAAAATAATGACAAGTTTTATTATGTTGATGATGAATTCAAGATAAAAAAGTGAATTTTAAAGTTGTAATAATAAAACCTTCTTCCATTATGATTAATGTTTAAATTATAATACAGAGGTATCCTTAGATTGTTCAATAGTGACAGATACAAAAGAAGCAGTATTGTATGCATACCATTGCCTGGAGTCAAGGTTCTTGAGTTCTCTAGCAAACTGTTCATTCTTCTTCACAATGTCAACTTCATCCCTTAAATAGAGAATTTGAGAAAGGACAAATAAACAAAAAAGATAAACAATTGCAATTATTCTGGAATGGTAAATTTATGCAAGCAAATTCATGCTGACACAACGCAAAAGCTCATTTGCCTCAGTAGGCCAGCCAAAAAATATGTAGTGAAAAAAAACATGCATATACAATAATCCTATACAATCCTAGTGATAAATGGAAATAAGGTATACAACATTGACATGGACCACATGAAATTCATGTTCACTTATTTTCAAGTGTTTACATAACATGACACCCCTTTCATAGATAGATTACACTACATTAATTTAATAAAAATAATTTCAAAGAGAATGTTATGCTAATATGTATATTTCTCAGTAAAAACATACATCTTAAAGATAAAATCATATACTATAAACATCCATCACACCATTGGTTAAATATGAACCAGGATTTATCTTTGTTCTCACAGAAATTTCAAGAAGATAAAGAATGGTTATTTTCTAAATGGTATACATAACACAAAAATGGAATTAGTATCATTCTTTCTATTTGATTTATCATTTGAAAATACTTCTTAATGACACAATGTTTTGATCATAAATCATTTACTTGTATCATAAATCATACATATTAGAAACAAACAAGATATATGTACCTCTTATCCCAGTTCATTAGTCCTAGTTGGCTAACCAGCTGCCGACATAGGTAGAACTGAGACTCTGGATCTTTGTGAGCAGTTTGCCAGCATTCTTCAGCAACCATGCTGCAAAAAGTAAAACAAAGCAATCATGGTTAACAATTCTCATGTACATGTATCAAACCAAACATAAAATCAACCAATCTATTTACTTACCAACAACATAGACAGAAATGTAATAAAATAACCAACTGCATACCTCACCACCTGCACAAACACAAACTTACTAGCCATCAATTAACCAACCAAACAAACTTATCTGCCAACAAACCAATAAACTAACCAACCAAACCAAAAACATTCTAGATATTTTCATACAACATTGTTCCCGATGTAGAATCAAGGGATCCATAGCTTTATTCATACCTTTCTACCTCCCCATATCGCTCCACATATTCAGCCTCCTTGTCGCACTGTTTGAGCAAGGCACCCCTGGCATAGGTCTCCATATCACTACACATGTCTATTGGTGCTGGGAAGGGAAAGTTGAGGGGAATCCCCGGTCGAAGCAAACACTCAGGGCTGGTGAAGCCAATGTATTGCTCCAGCTGAAACAAAAATACCAAAATATTGAGAATTCTTAAACAGCTAATCTTCTATCAAAACAACTTTATCCATTTGTCTTCATAAACTTTAAAGTACTGAATAAATAATTACATGTAATAAATACTACAAAAAATAAACTATGCAACAACTATATTCTGGTAGATACAAGTAAAAAAAAAAAGACACCCACCTCATTGAGTACATCTAAAGAGTCTCCTTCTTCTTGCCATGATGGTACAGTACTCCTGGATTTCTTGTTGTTGGTGATGATATCAACAGAGAGCTTCCGAGATTTGGGTGCCATCCAGAATACAGAGTCTACCTGATCATCAGGAGGAGGGGCAACAGGTGGCTTCTCTCTTGTTACTGGGATTGTTCAAGAATAATATCATTAGAATTACAGTTAGTGCTTCACAGGAGGAGATATGTAAATAATGATGATTCTTATTTGATCAGCAGAAAGCTTTTGAGACTCGGGTGCCATCTAAATTAAAACAGTCCATCTGGGGTCTGTTGCATCAAACTTTTGAAAGAATTGTGCTGAATTTCTTAAGGGTATAATGGAAATATATGAGGCAGTGCTTCTTAACTATTTTTTGAGGCCCCACTTGGACATTTTGAAGAAAAAAAAACATTAAGGCCAACCTTTATTCTAACCTTAGAGACCCATTTCCCTATTTTTTTATTGTGAAAAATTGAAATAAAACTACATGACAAATGAAAACTTAGAACAAAGTTTTTTGTAATCATCTGATCCATAACAATGCTTTCATTTATCTCCACATTTCATAATGAAACTCATGGTGTTGTTCATAACCATATGATAATTCAAATTTGTTTCTCATTTGCAGATAAAATCAAATTAATTTTGATATGACATAAATGTTAATCTAAGATGTGTCCCATAACACCAGATAGTTTTTGTTCTTGTTTTTTTTTATTCTTGGTTGACTACGCAGCAAAACTGAGAAAGTTGTGAGGCACACTGGAGAGAAGCACATATCTATGGAGTGTGATAACAAATCATCACGTTGTATCATTGAGATATGCACAAAACACTTTATCATCGATAAATTATTCAATATGCCACTACTCTTTCATATTTTGGTCTGTTATTTACAACTATTATAAGTTATTATGTAATTCCAAACGTTCACTCACTAAATATGCAACTACGCACTTAATCTACTGTAAACGCTGTTATATTCGCAGGATTAATTTTTCGCGCTTGGCGGCTTCAAAACATATTCGCGGGTTTTTAAATTCGCGCTGCACACTCCATAGTCACAAAGTCACTTCCTTGCCATCTTTGAATGGTTTTAATTAAAATTTTAGCAACGAAATTGTATTTTCTAATCATAATTTTAGCTCTAGGGCGGCATAATTCAGCATTGTTTTGATCTAATTATGAGCTTTTGTGACATTTAGCGCAACTTTTCTTTGCGGTGCGGACATTGGGAAAGGCAAAACGGAGGCGCTGCTAGCTGCTGGCCTGGTAGTGGTACGGACGGCCGAGCACCGGGAAGGACCGGGGGGATTACGGCTATTAAAAGTGCATGGGATCAATCAACAAACACGGGCGATCAACCCAACGTCTTCTCAAAAACTAAACAGATCTAAACACTCACCAATTAAACAGCAAAAGCAATTTATATTTCAACCAAAATCATAATTTAAATACCGATCTGCGACTGTTAAAAAAATGATGGCATTGCTTTTTAGAAATTCTTGCGATGCACATGATATTGGAGCAATGGAGCTCAAGCTTGCTTGCGTAAATGCCGCCATCTTTAGATCAAATTATGCAATCTCTTTACCATAACGATACACGCAATTGAACCGTGTTTCAAAACTTGGATTAAAATAGACGCTCATTAATTCGCGTGTTTTTAAATTCGCACTCGCCGATCTTGCCGCGAAATGCGCGAAAATTTCCACACCGCGAATCTTTCCACTTTTACAGTATATGAAATAAAATATTGACTGAGTCATGCCATTGTCATATCATATCATTGCTTTGTGTTAATCATGCTGAAAGTGTGAACAAATATTGATAAAAATCTGAATAATAACATAGGGATACAGTGATTTCATAAATTTCTTACAACAAATACACATGTTCATGCAGTGCCTACAATAGACAGCACCCTTTTAAATCAGGTGAAATCACACTGTAGAAGCCTTTGCCAAATTGATTACCACTACACAACTGATTTTCACAAGGCAAACTGTGACCTGGATTCCTCCTTGTTTACAGATTCAGTGTACATTACACAGGATGTGGAGAGGATTATGGATGTAAATTACTTCATGTCTGAGGGTAAATTTCAGTTTGATTGACAGGTGGAATGTGGGAAGACGCTATTGTGGTAGATTTCTTGTTGATTTCATTATTAATTGATTATTTGCTTGTACATTACATTCTACAATCAGAGCTTTTTAATTGATAGTTAATTTCTGCATTGCTTGATGGTACATTTCCAGAAGGTGACTTTCTGAACAGTTGACACATTATTTTTTGCTTCATTTTTTTTTCCATCTTCCAAATTCAGTTTTATGACACAAAATATTATTTAAAAATAACCCAGGAGACCAGAATGCCCCAAGTTCTCATATCCAATTCTGTGAATTTATAGAATAGAAGATTTAATATTACAGCAATGAAATGGAAAGAAATAAAATTCTGTTTTCAGACAAACAAAATATTATATATTAGGAATGAGATTCCCAATTAGTGGGCTTTTGCTCATTACTGCTTTCATACACCAACATGACAACTGTTAAAAATATACATTACAACAACAGAATAACCCAGCCTATAGTAGAATGGCACCTAATGAGACTAAATGACAATCAGCCAAAGTGGAAATGAGAAAGTTTTGATTAGACCGAATGGCAATTCCAACAAACTGACAGACAGTGAACCCAAATGGTAACTGCGTTTCTTGGATCAAATAAGACTCTTACCTAGTCTTGTTGGTTTAGCCTTGCAGTCAGCCGGCCCATAGATGATCCTCCCATCCCATGCAAACTTCCCTGATACATTCCTTATGATAGCTCTCAAGTCTGATGTGGCTAGGGAAAGTTGCGACTCAGATCCGTCATCCTACAGAATTAAAGATTTTTTTTTTAAATTAGTGGAGAATGAATGTATTCTTTACATTTCCCGATCTATATTTCTAAATTCAAATTTGGTTCAATTCCATTCAAACACAAGCCAAAACAAGGCAAAAAAAAGCGGGCAAAGGGCGACCCTAACCCCCCCCCCCAATAAAAGATAAAAGAGCCCTTGTAATAAGCAAGAGCTTTAAACTTCTATATACATTTTCACTTTGCTGTGACAGAATGGGAATATACCAGTTGCCCCCAAATATTTTTTCCCAGGTGAACACTTACATCTCCTTTTAAAACCGACCCTCATATCATATTTCCTACTTAAAAAATGCAAATTGGTTTCCTTCAAGGAAATGCCTAATTCAAATAGCAAACAAAGTCACATGCAATCTATCTTTTTGTCAAGTGATGTTCAGAAGCTTTTTTTTAATTCCTCTTTCTGCATGTTTTGAAGGCTTGTTTCCTCAAATCAACATTGCATAGAATAGGCGTCTGCAGACCAAACTCACCAATGGTGGAATCTGTATCAGGGTGATCAAGGCAGCATCATTGTATATGAAGAATTGCACATTTTCTGCCTCAAAGAGACGTGGCGTGATGTCATCTGTGTCAAAGTTTGGGAGGTCATCAACCTCATTCACGAGTGACGTAACACAAGCTGGTCCCCCACCAAGAGGAAAGTGGTTCAGCTTGTCAATCAACTGTGTAAGGACCTAAGATATAAACAGGGGAAGGTTTCATGAAGTAACTTGTTATCAATTTCACTGACAAACTTGCAATCAGCCAATCAGATGCAAAGATTTCAGTAGCTTGTAACATTGTCAGTGAATGTCAATGACAAATTGTGGTGTAAAGTGGTATCTGCAATAAAGCAGATACCACATAAAGTAAAGCACAGATTTAGCACATACATTATTAGCACAAATCTTGAGTGTACATTTGTTAGGAATACAACTAAATAAGGGAAAATTTGCATTTGGAGTCAATTCTGTCGTACAGTGATATTATAGCTTGGGCTATCTAATGGTTTGAATAAAGCCAATAACTTTTGCACTGAATTAAAGCCAAAGGTGCTAAAAAACTACATGTAGAAAAACTGTTAGAGTCATGTTATATTAATCAGTAATGGTTATGTGACTGATTTGGCCGTTCAAAACCCTAACTATGATACAGCTATTGTTGTGCCTGGAAGGTGGCTGACTACAACCAGGGTAATAACAATAAGCAACTTGAGCACTCTTCAGAGTGGATATGAGTATGATAGCAGTTGCATTATCATCATAATCATCATCATCACCACCATCATCATCATCATCACCACCATCATCATCATCATCACCACCACCACCACCATCATCATCACCATCATCATCATTATCACCACCACCACCACCACCACCATCAGCATCGTCATCATCACCATCATCATCATCATCACCATCATCATCATTTTCAATAAGTTGTTCTTAAAACTATGAATTAGAGTGGTCAAGACGATCAACTTATTGTTCAAGGGTGACAGTAACACATCACACATAATGAATGTGTAAAGGGTTGACTCACCGTTCTGGCTGTTAGTCTTGTGAGTTCTGATGAAAATGAAGATTGCACTTGATATGTAGATTGGGATTGAGATTCACCTGGAATAAAACAATACAACACATCATACCACTCATGAACTCTAAGCTAATTTACTCAAACTCCCACTCTTCTCTTCTATTTGCCTTGAAATTGAATGAACTGTGATGAATTTGAATGAACTATGATGAATTTGAATGAACTATGATGAAATTAAATGAACTATGATGAAATTAAATGAACTAGACCCATCTGTATTTTCAGGGCAATGTATAGGATACAAACATAGGGCTCACTTGTTTTTGTATACCAATCCACAAACTTTTCATTCCACTTTAAAATTATGCTTACAAAAGTATCCTATTGTTATGAGGGCAAGGGTTGTTGGATTGGTATATGGAGCAGTGTTGTCATCACTCATTATCTACTGGTAGAAATTTAGGGGCATGATACACAAGTCATGCAAACATTTTCTCACAGCATCTCCTGGCAATGAAAACAGGTTCACAAAGCAATCCCAGCAATTTTTTGTAATTGTCATAGGGGAAAGTAGAGCTGGTTAGGTGAGCTAAACAAGCATTTGAGTGCGGGATGAATTACTAAAGGGGCATTGCAGAAAATTGTGATCAATTGCAAGTCTATTTTCGTTCCCGAAATCAAGCATATGCCGTGCAAGTAATTGTAAATTTGCTATTACTTCAAAAATATCATAAATTTCAACATGCTTTCAATAAGTCATAAGTAGTGTAATATTTTACTAGGATACCTAAATTTTATGAAAAATTATGAGTTTTAACCAAAAGTGATAATGCTGGTGTTGATTTTAAATTCATCCACCAACTCCATCCTCTCTATTACAAGTATTACAAGAGGAACGAAGCTTAGCAACTGACAGCGAGAGTATTTGGATTAGCATTCATATCAAGTCAACCACTCCACTTTATATAGGGGCTTTTTATAGATCGCAGACTACAAATGCTGATTACATCAAACTTTTGGACCTTCCACTGAGTAAAATTCCGCAGCAAGCTTCAATTTGGCTGTTGGGTGATTTCAATCTTCCTGATGTGGATTGGGAGAACTTTAGATTTGTCCCAGGAGGTTCTTACCCTGGTCCAAGCAAGGCGATGGTTGACATGGCTTTGGACTATAATCTCTTTCAAATGATCAACAAACCAACTAGGCTCAATAATGTTCTTGACCTATGTTTTACAAACTCACCATCTTTTGTATCAAACATAGAAATTATTCCAGGAATAAGTGATCACGATGAAGTTGTTGTTAACATCATGGCGAAGCCTAAGTTAAGCAGACCAATTAAACGTAAAATCTACTTATATAAGAGAGCTAATTTTCCAGGCATAGACGATCGTCTTGCTGCTTTCAACACTAAGTTATCTCCGGAGTACGTCCGGGACAAAGACATCGATGAGCTGGTTCGGGAGTTCAACCAAGTGATCGGAGAGGCGATGACAAGTTGCATTCCTTCTAAAATGACTTCTTCAAGATGGAAGTTGCCGTGGATCAGTCATACCATTAAGCAAACCTCCACAAAAAAAGAGGCTTTACAAGAAAGCTAAGAAGAGCGGTTTCGCAGTGGATTGGAAAGAGTTTACACTCCTACGGAGGAGCACAGAGAGATAAGAAGAGCTAGAAACAATTATATGGAGGACATTATTGGTGGCTCACTTCAAACCAATAACACAAAGCCCTTCTGGAACTACATAAAGTCAATCAAGAGGGAAATACTTGGGGTTCCTACATTGTCTGTAGATAATGTCAAGGTCACATTACCTAAGGATAAAGCAAATGCTTTGAATAAGCAATTTAGTTCAGTATTCACACAAGAAAACCTGACAAATCTTCCAGATATTCAGGATTCTGATGTTCCGGATCTGCCTGACATCATAGTTACACAGACGGGGGTCGAAAAACTCTTTAAAAAAATCTAACCCAACAAAGCTTCTGGAGCTGATGCCATTCCAGCAAAGATATTAAAGGAGTGTGCAACGTCATTGGCTCCAGTATTAACGAAGATCTATCAAAAATCCCTGGACTCTAGACGCGTACCTTCGGTCTGGAGAGAAGCGAATGTAACCCCACTCTACAAGAAAGGTGACAGGAGTGAGGCCAGTAACTATCGACCAGTATCCCTGACTTCCATACCTTGTAAGATCCTGGAGCATATTATTCATCATCACATCATGGCTCACTACGACAAGCATGGTGTACTTGCGGATGTACAACATGGATTCCGCAAGGGTCGATCATGTGAGACACAGTTAGCAGCTCTTGCAGATGACCTAGCCAAGGCTCTGGATAATAGAGGTCAGGTAGATTTAATCATCATGGACTTTAGTAAGGCCTTCGATTCCGTGCCACACAAACGCCTGCTCAGAAAACTTCATAGCACAGGGGCTCGCAATAACACCCACCAGTGGATTGATTCGTTCTTAACAAATCGTCACCAGCAAGTAGTCGTTCAGGGTGAAACCTCAGAAAAGTGTGAGGTAACATCCCACAAGGGACGGTCCTCGGACCCCTCCTGTTCCTCGCATATATCAACGATCTTCCTTCTGGGATGCACTCCAATGTTCGGCTTTTTGCAGATGACTGTATTGTATACTGAGATATACATGATACTAGGGACACAGAAATCTTGCAAGGGGACCTAAATAAACTAACTACATGGGAAAAGGATTGGCAGATGTCATTTAATGCCTCTAATGTTTTCAAATGAGAATCACACATAAGAGAAAACCAATCCAAATCAGCTACAGGCTCGGTAATGTCACATTAGAAGAAGTGCAACATCATCTCTATCTCGGTGTGGAGTTATCAAGGGACCTATGTTGGTCAAGTCATATTGACCAAATCTCATCAAAAGCCAATAGGATGTTGGGACTCTTAAAGAGAAATCTGCACTCTTGCAGTACTGGTACAAAGGACATTGCATACAAATCTCTAATACGACCAAGGTTGGAATACTGCGCAGCAGTTTGGGATCCACAACATAAATCAGACCAGGACAAATTAGAAAGGGTTCAACATAGAGCGGCTAGATTCACTTTGAAGGATTACAGTAGGGAATCTAGTGTCACCAAGATGCTACAAAAACTAAAGTGGGACACATTGAAAGTCCGCAGAAGTAAGGCTAGACTGACAAACTTGTACAAAGAGACACATGGATTTGTACCCTCCAACATATCAGCCCACCTTCAATCTCAAAACCCAACCAGTTGTAGATATCGAACAAGACAAAAGGGAACTCTCAAATACAATGTTATAAGAACAAATAAAGACTGCTACCGACACTCCCTGTATCCCAAGACCATCCCAGAATGGAACCTTCTCTCTGAGGATGTCAGAAATTCTAAAGACGTAGGAGTATTCAAACTCAAACTTGAAAGTTTGGACATCAACACCCTTGTCTCCAAAGCACACTACCAAAATTAACTGTGTTTAGCGCTTGACCCCCTAAACCCAAACGTACATGTACGCGACAACCAGATGCTGGTGATTGTACGTCAACGGACAGAAATTTGTAAAAAAAAGAATATAAAAAATTCAAAGGTGTTTTTTTTTCTAGGTATTTACCTTCATCAAAGATATAATCTGAAAATTCTTACGGAAAGTTTGAGGCACGGTGCAGAATATCACCATTTTTAGGGATTCCAAGTTTACTTGAGGATTGCAGTCTGGCATTACTAGCATAGAGAAATTGATTGTGTATAAACAATCAACTTTTATCTAAATGAAACTACCACCCTTTCATTCATCTAACAATTGTACTTCTATACATTCATTGTTAAACATAAAAGTCCTTACCCTCATCAAAGATATAATCTGAGAATTCCATGGGGGCATTTTTGAGCGTATGGTGTAGGATATTACCATCCTTGAGAGAGTCTAGGTTGATATGAGGATCATAGTCCGGTGATGCTAGCTCAGAGAAGTTGATAGAGTATGGCCCTTCTGTAGGTACACCGTCAACAGCCATCTGCAACACCTGCCATTAGAAGAGACATCAAGGATAATTACAAACTGTATGGTATCTGAATCTGGTCTTGAAAATCAATGAAGTTTTATGTTGGCTTTGTGCTCATATGAACAAAAAAATACTAGATATGCTAATCTTAGTGAAAAAAAGAATCAAGAATAAAAAAGAAGTATTTTGGGTGGTGTAAGTATTTTCAACTTTTTAGCTATCTACATGTGCATAATGGTGTATAATATGATTTTGGAGAAAAGGGTATTTTTCATGAAACCTGCCATATTTTCTAAATTTTTAAAATCAGGATAAAATGCTGCAAAAGAGGAACCGGTGGCATCTATGGAGAAGGCAACTGGGAAACTTTTTATTCACAATGCACATTACAGTAATGGCATACACAATAAGGCTGGGTCCAAGATCAGAGAATGGAAAAATTGTGTATGACACTTAATCTTACCTTGAATACTGTGTGTAAGAGTGGTTTAGCCTCTCTCTTTGACTTGCTCTCTGTTCCTTCAAGAAGAGATGAGAGCGGGATAGATATACACCACTCAGATAGGCAGAACATCAGTGACACAATCAACTGGAAAAAAACAAACATATCAAGAATAAAACTCAAGTTGTGTTTTCATATCCTCCTCTTAAAATCATGCATGACCAGTAGATCATTTTATTTTCATAAACACTGTAACACATCAAAATGGTTCTTCACACATATTCATCACAAACTGTCCATAAAGCCCTCTTTCCTTTAAATGACCACTGTATTTGCATTCCTTGTTCTGTTCACGGTTTAAATAAATCAATGAATGAATTGATGAATGTATATACAAAATCTAACTAATAATATCAGATAGAGATAAATTTCTTCTTCAAATCTAATTCACAATTCACCTTCTTATCCTCTTCTTGTTCAGTCATCTCCGTACTAGATAGTAAGCTGGCTATTGTCATTGCTATAACCTGTTTCAAATGAAAAGAACACAAAATAAGGGTTTTAATACATAAAAGTTAAAATATAGAACTTAATATTTTTCCCATTCTCTTTAAAAACAAACTTTGAATTGGATTATTGAAATATTTTAATGTAAATTCAGGGCCCCGTTGCATAAAAGTTACTGTTATGGTAACTTTGCCATCCAATGGTAACTACTATGGTAACGATGATCAACAGCCAATCAGAATCAAGGATTCCACGCAAGTTACCATTGGATAATTTTATGCAACAGGGCCCTGAATGGGTCATGAGGCACAACATGGGACTTTACTTTTTGCACTCTTTATGAAAATTCCTTGTGCCAAACCTCATCACGTTGTGACACAGCAGTTATTGTTAGGAGCCTTTAGCAATCACATTTGTGAAAAGAAATATCTAACATTTAAATTCAAACGATTGTCGCATGTAGAAATCTACCTTCTACGGTAGAATCATATAAAATAATTACTTTATTATTGTTTAAGGTCATTTTTCTTTGAGAGAATTCCATGCAAAATACTGATGAAGATACTAACCTCAATGATCTTCTTTGGAGCTTCTGGTAGATGCATCTTCAACCATTCCGCATGATCACATATAACCAAGAGCATATCACAGGCAACCTGTCCAACCAACTTATTCTGAAACTACAGAAGCAGACAAAAGAATCAAATCAGTTTTCAAATAAGGCTACTGTCACAACCTTCAAAATTAGTCTGCTCGACAACCGAGTGGCGAGTTTTTAGCCACTTTCGCCCGGCACCGAGTGGCGTCGACCAGGCTACTAATCGGTCGGTCGCCGTTCCGAGTTGTGATTGAATCCTAAGGACTTAGGGCACTGAAAACATTTGGCATTAGACAGGTCATTTGCTTTATAATAATATATTTTGCCACTACACATCTTAAAATAAAGAGTTGAAAACAAATCATGTATTAATGTAATTCCAATAATCTCACATTGCATCTTCTTCATGTCTCTGTACTTGTTTAACAAAAAGTTATCTATTTGAAATTATTTTTAAAAAATTATCACAAATAAATTTAATTATGAAAATACTTACCTGATTTTCTTATTTACGAGATAACTCATACATCTACTTGATTTGCTAGTTCAGCCCTCTGGACTGCCATACCCGAATAGAACTCCCAAGGATTTAAAAAGCGCGAGCGCGCCCTCTCCCGTTCAGGCTTACTACCCATGATCACCGCGCAACTAGCGTCCATCTTCCTCACCTTTCGCAAGCCCATACGTTGAAACATGTTGCTACGCAAGGCGGAGGGTCGGTGGGAGGGTATCAAGTAGATGTATGAGTTATCTCGTAAATAAGAAAATCAGGTATTTTCATAATTTACTTCAATAACTCCATACATCTACTTGATTTGCTAGACCAGCACGGACTCAAACCGTAGGGAGGCATGTTTTCAATTGTAAGCCTAAGAAAATTTTAAAAGAAAAAACAAAAACAACGAAATTTAGGGAGAGGGGGAAAAAGCCGCAGCTGCTTTAAGCGCCGAAGCAGCAAATCTCGCCTCGCTGGACGGAATGTCCTTCAAGTAGAAAGAAGTGAAGGAGTTAGTTGAGCGCCAAAAGGCGGCCCTCAAAAATGTCCTCGAGAGGAATGCCCTGTATACTCAGGAATACTAAGTATCATGGGCCCTCGGCCTAGTGTCAGGAGAACAACATCACCTGTTGACTAGAGCGTAAGAATCGAAATTTGTTGAAAATTTCAACAAGAATCGTGATCGGAAAACTGAAGCTTTTTAAGGCTCAGTAAGTGATCAATCGACCAATCTGAGAAGGCGAGATATCTCAGAACCCCTACCGAAATTTAAGCGTGCCGCTTGCTAGTAACTAGCATGCGACTAGCAGGGCACTCGCTTAATAAGCGAGTGCATGCTAGCGAACAGTCCCTGCTCGCTAAAAGATCGCTTAACTATTACTCTGCACGCATATCACACGCTTATTAAGCTAACCGCATGCTAGTTACTAGCATGCCGCAAGCTTGCGCAAGCTAGTCGCACGCTTCCCGCAAGCTTGGAAATTTCTGTAGGGGAAGCCTCCGCGTGGGAGAAAGCGCCCAGAATTCGATATCTGTCTCAAATGCGTGAGGGCAGAAATCTGCAGAATTCTGATAGAGAGCTGTGGTAAAAAGTTACTAGCGGTCCGAAGGGGACCAGGAACGACGGAGAGTAGGGATTAAGGAAGAAAACCACTCGTAAGGCAGACAAGGGTCGAGAAAGCGACTGAGTGCCATCCTGTTAATAAGGAATGCCGCGGACATGTTGCCTATGTAGAATAGAGCAGTCTGGTCAAAACAGCTCAACCGGGCGTGTCAGGGATACAGCGCGGTACACATCACGACAAAAGTGTGTTAGACCGAGTGATCGAGAGAGAACTCAGGATCCCCTTTCTCCCATACTGATTGAAGCACCCATCTGAGGGTGCAGTGCCCGCGGTGGAAGAGGTGGCTTGGCTCAAGCCACCATCGCCGAGAGAGCCCGTGAGGCTAGGCTGCGATGGCTGTCCGCTGGGCGGGGGAATCCCTAGCAGCAGCAAGTGTACGCCAGAGGGAGCTGGCGAAAAAAAATCTGTCACGATATTACGTGTAAACGACCATCAAGAGATGCTCTAAACGAACAGACATCGCCAGATATGATACCTCAACCGTTACATTCCCAACGGAATCGAATGAGGTAGCAACGGCCCTGTCCTATCAAGTTAGGGACGGAAACTGGCTAAGAGTGTCGAAGTCCTCGCTTGAAGAAACAAGCGAAGGAGACTTGAGGAAGTAATCACAAAATTTCCATCAGTCTGCGGTGAGAACCAGTTGTTTATGAAAACAGTCACAAGGCCTGTTCCTCAGGTGATCGTAAGAGCGAGCACCGCCGGCGCCGGTTGCGGCAGCGTGGAACAGTCCGATATCGGTAAGATAAGGAGCTCCAAAAAGCTGCGGGGGGCGGCAAAAATGAAGCCCTAAGCAGCGGGGGATGAGAATCTAAATTTCTAAAAGAAGAACTCCAGTGAAGTAAATCACTTACATGGAGAGGCTCATCCACAGTCGGCCCGAGAGAAGGCGGGTCGTAGTGATCGTGGTTAGGAAGGCATAAGCATACATCCATCCACTGTTACATCATCCTCGGTCGTGCGGTGACCCTGGCCACATGCCTTGCATGGAAGGAGGATGAAAGCAGCATGCGGGGCGACTCGAGTGTGCCGTGAAAAAATTTCTAAGAAAGAAGCCGATTCGACTAACGGGCACGGTAAAGACATCCACCGTAGACCACTCCGCACAAGGAGGGAGCGGCGGAGACGCCCGCAAGATTGACCCACATAGAGGGCAGTCTATAAGATAGACAGTTAGAGCTCGACCGATGGTCTGGCGGTGTACAGTTTGGTGTGAACTCGCCGACCCGGTACGGTGGGTGTGCCCAGAAAGTAGGCATAGAATGCCGACAGAGAATCCTGGGGCTTTAAACAAGTTTGAACGCACGTACATAGCCAACAATCTCATGAGATGTACGGCGGTTACTTTCCTCCGAGATAATGTTTACCCAACCGGGAAAGACTCGGGGAACAGCTGTGAATGTCAACAGGAGGGATATCTAGCATATGAAAAGCTGATTCCTTCCACGTATTCGGTGCGGGTGCTGCCGGCGGTGTCCGGGGGGACGACCGGTGATGGCAGCTCGGGCAGGGTTCGTACGAGCCGCCCGAATACGAGACAAATAGGTTAACATAACCATAATGCACCGGGTGGTGAAGGCATAGCGATTATTAAGCACAGGAGAACTTTTAATCGCCGTGACATTCAGATCCGATATACATACTCATAAGCTCGGAGAGCTATGAGATAGTGAGACATACCGCTGAGCGGTGATGGTGCTCATATCAGAGTCGCCCTCTCTTCAGCGGCGATCGCTGGAGAACGGGTGTCTGTACTATAGCCCTGACTCTGGCGTTGCAAGGGTAGGAGCTAAGTAAGACAGGGCACCCTTACTTTCGAATAGAAAGTGAGGTTCAGGCCAGAAAAGCGACGGTCCCGTCGCCTGGGCGGACGGTCCGCGGACGTGATAGGTTGTCCTCTCAAAGCAGCCAAACATTCTCACGAGAGAAGTGCGGCATGCGGTATGTAAGAGATTCATACCTCCAATCTACGGGCCCGCTTAGGGGGAAGAATGGAGAGAGTTACCGCTGAAGGAGTCGTCGCCGTATGTGAGCTTGACGTAGAGGGCGAATTCGGGAGTACCTGCATAATAATCGCCCCCCCCCCCTGCCTCTGCCTTCTCGCTAGCCTCGAGAGGCTTGAAAATTTCGAGACGGCGGCGCCGGAGCCTGGCGCTTCCGGGCAGCAGCAGAGCGGGGGTGGGTTTACACCCACGGAGCTGGCGGCTTCCTCGTCGTAGGAGCCGCCTCGTCTAGAGCGACCCCGTCACTCTCCGAGACCCCCAATTCGGCCGATTGAGCTCGGAGCGCCTGAAGAGGCGGGGCGAGAAAATATGGACTCCCTTGCTTCATCAATACCCCCGCTCGGAGGGTAGATGTGAGGTAGATACTTGTCAAGCAGCGCCTGAGCGCTTACTGAAAAGTCGCCCGCGGGATAGGGGTTGTCCTCGTAAAGGGAGTCTCGCTCTATGGACTGAACCGGGAGGTTGTCCAGTAAGCGCCGGGGTGGCCCCGCGTGTCGGCTGGGACACGTGCTCTGAGATCGACGAAAATGCTGGAAAGCACACGCGATCTTGGGGCACCCGGTTAGTCGGTGCACTGGCTGGCGATTT
The DNA here is from genome assembly GCF_018143015.1 of Lytechinus variegatus. Classification (NCBI taxonomy): domain Eukaryota; kingdom Metazoa; phylum Echinodermata; class Echinoidea; order Temnopleuroida; family Toxopneustidae; genus Lytechinus; species Lytechinus variegatus. Next base: position 25,278,079 of record NC_054746.1, on the reverse strand, counting down.
AACAGAATCGCTCGAGGATTTCCCGGGTGTCTGGTGGTTATTGCCCACTTGTCTCGCTTGATGCTCAGGGGCATCAGCGGGGTGAGTAGACGTCGAGGGTGGGGTGAACCCGCACTACTCGAAAGCAGAATGTAGCAGCATGAATAGCTGTGACATCTGACCACCGACACAAGGGTCTGAAGGAGGGACGCCCATGGCAACAGGGCTGGCCGACCTCACCTTCGACCTCTTCTTCTTCGCGGCCTCCGCCGGTGTGGCCGGGGCAGAAGAAGGCACAAGAGGCACGGGTGATTTCTTACGATTTGCCGCCCCTGGCAGGGCGGCCGTCAACAACGAAACTTCACCCGAATCTGACGGGGTCAGATTGTGGTCACAGTCTGATGTGTGACGCCTCTCGCGGTAGCAGAATGTAGCAGCATGAATAGCTGTAACATCTGACCACCGACACAAGGGTCTGAAGGAGGAACGCCCATGGCAGCAGGGCTGGCCAACCTCTCCTTCGACCTCTTCTTCTTCTTCTCTTTCTGCGGGCTCCGCCGGCGTGGCCGGGGCAGAAGAAGGCATGAGAGGCACGGGTGATTTCTTACGATTTGCCGCCCCTGGCAGGGCGGCCGCCGACAATGAAACTTCACCCGAATCTGACGGGGTCAGATTGTGGTCACAGCCCGATGTGTGACGCCTCTCGCGGTAGCAGAATATAGCAGCATAACATGTATGACTGTAACATCTGGCCACCGATAAGAGGGTCTGAAGGAGGAATGCCCATGGCAACAGGGCTGGCCGACCTCTCCTTCGACCTCTTCTTCTTCTTCTTATTTTGCGGGCTCCGCCGGCGTGGCCGGAGCAGAAGAAGGCACAAGAGGCACGGGTGATCTCTTACGATTTGCCGCCCCTGGCAGGGCGGCCGCCAACAACGAAACTTCACCCGAATCTGACGGGGTCAGATTGTGGTCACGATCAGATTGTGGTTACAGTCTGTGTGATGCCTCTCGCGGTCAGGGGCTGGGCGATCTCTCCCGATGCTGTCAACGGAGGACGACTTATACGGCAGAGATCCTGACCTGTGCCGGGGGGAGAGAACCGCACTCTCCCTCCGGACTTCTGGTGACCCGGTAGCCGGTGGGTCGCATAGCCCTATGGGTGCTGCGGCGGCAGGACCTAGTTTAGGCTTGGAAGCCTTGGCTACCACTTTTTCCTTTGTCCGAGACCGTGGCACCACAGTCTCGGCCTTCCTTCTCTTAGCATCCGACCGCAAATTCGGAATGCTGATCGACGCACCCTCATACTCACCGCCGCTGGGCGCTCACCGCGGCGTCCCTCCTGCTCGCCTGGAGGCGGCCGACTTCTGTAACTTGCAATCGGGACGGTCCCCGTGGAGGGCACCAGGTCCTCTGGGGCTGTGTTAGTCCCATTCAAAGATACCTTTCTCTACCCTGAAAAAGGAAAAACAAGAATTTTTCTTTTTCTTTTTTACAAAGATCTCGCTTAGATTAAAAGTGGAGACCGGAGTGGTCTTTCCCTCCTCCTAAAAGGGGTTTGTTTGAGCAAACAGAACAAAACAAGAGGGGAGGGGTAGGGAGGAAGAAGAACCTAAGAATAGTTTAGGTATCTGCCTGTAAGAAAATAAAAAGGAGATCGGAGACTTTGAAAAAAGAAACTCCTACAAGGTTCCCCTACTATATTTTCTTTTTTGTGCCCGAAGGAAAAATTCGAAACAAAAATTCAAAAATGAATGCAAGTTCAGAAGAGAACGAAGTTTCCACCTGCGAAGAAACACAAAAACAAGCATTTCAGAGCAGGAAGAAAAGGGATTGAGAGACAAATAATTCCAGATAAGAGAAATTTTACGATAATTACCAAGAAAAAAAAAAGTAACCTCCTGTGGAAAGGTAAAGAAATTCAGAACAGGAGGAAGGAGGAACGTCTCTAGTAACGATTCCAAGAGGAAGAACGACACAGTAAATCCTCAAAGGGAATCGTAGAGCCCGCCTGTCGAAATAAAAAAATATATAAGACTAGGAGGGAAGAGGGAATTGAACGAAGGAAACAATTCCGGGACAGGTCAAAAAAAATTTCTAACAGGAAGGAGACCCCACCTGTAAAGAACAAAAAATTTTTTTTTTTTTTTTTTTTTAGGGGGGATTGAATAACCAAACAATCATCAGGTATAATTGCGTAAGCCGAATTAAACAATCCCCGAAGCGTCTGTGAATAAAATATTAATCAAGAATTTTATTCAGAACAGAAAGGAAAAGGAATTGAGCTTTAGGATCCGCCTGTGAATAAAATATCAATCAAGAAATTTATTCAGAACAGAAGGAAAAGGAATTGAGCTTTAAGATCCGCCTGTGAATAAAATATCAATCAAGAAATTTATTCAGAACAGAAGGAAAAAGGAATTGAGCTTTAAGATCCGCCTGTGAATAAAATATCAATTAAGAAATTTATTCAGAACAGAAAGGGAAGAGAATTGAAGAATTAATCAATCAATAATCAATCGAAAATCTTAATAAATCAATTCCAGAAAGCAAGGAAGGAACAGAGTTGAAGATCCCAACAATAACACCCTCGACAACAAAGTGTAGAGGCTGTCTAGAAATTAATTCAAAAACGGCACCAAAAGCCACCACGCTTTGAACGTGAAGAACAATAACCATGAGAGGTGGTGAAGGCTTGCTGCCACGTAGGCAGGCCAAGCCCGGTGCCTCGCGAACGCGCTAGCGATGCGGCGCGACGAGAACTCAAACGTTAGAAAAACAATTTAAGTGTCACCAAAAACACGTCTAAAAAGTCACGCCAAGTGTAAATTCTGAACACAATCTTACACACAAATGGAAAGATTGAAATTAAAAGGGAGAATGCACCACAGATAAGCGAAAATAATATACCAAAGCTCAAAAAGATTTGAGCTCTTAGGAGACTTATCTGAGCACGTCTTGACAGGTGGCTTGCCGAAAGCAAAAGAGGAAGATGGACGCTAGTTGCGCGGTGATCATGGGTAGTAAGCCTGAACGGGAGAGGGCGCGCTCGCGCTTTTTAAATCCTTGGGAGTTCTATTCGGGTATGGCAGTCCAGAGGGCTGAACTAGCAAATCAAGTAGATGTATGGAGTTATTGAAGTAAATAAAATAAATTCATGGTCATCTACACACATCTCTCCCATCTTTCTCCCTTTGTCCCTCCCAAATCCCCATTATATATCAATGTATATTCAAGAGACAGAGAAATGGACTTGTGTCATTTTACATTCCTTTAAAGATAGTAGTGTTTCACAACTCACTCATGCGTAAATGAGGAATCATTTAAGTTATAGATGAATGAGGAGAGTGTAAGCTTTACACCGATAGATCATCTGCCTTCTTTTTTGTGATTAAAGGGGAAGCTCACCCTGAAGAAAACTTTGTTGTAAAAATAGCAGAAAAAATAGTAAAAAATACTGGTGAAGGTTTGAGGAAAATCCGTTAAAGAGTAAGAAAGTTATTAGAGTTCAAAGTTTTGGATTTGTGACGTCATAAACGAGCAGCTGCCCCAAGTGTTATGTAATATAAAATGCATGAATTTTAAATTTTGTATGGTTCCCGATGACTTAATTTTGTTTTCTATTCATGATCGGGTGGAAAATGATTTGTGTATTGATATACACAAGGTACAGTGAAAACCATTTTCAGTTTTCTGAGAAAATGACATTTCGTTGATTTTTTACCATTCGCTATGTAGGAATGCTGCTCGCATATGACGTCACAAATCAAATAATTGAAATTCTAATAACTTTTTAATTATTTGATGATTTTTTCTCAAACCTTCGGCAATATCTTTTATTATTTTTTCTGCTATTTTTACAATAAACTTTTTGTCAGGGTGAACTTCCCCTTTAAGTTATGATAAATTACTCTTAATTCTCAGTTATGTTTTTTTGTAAGATACAAAGTATATTTCAAGAAATACTCCCAAGATACCTTGTGAAACACCTCCCAGGTAACCCTCGAGTGATTTGGGGTCGATATGTTTGTACTCACTTTCAGACTAGCAAGGAGTACATTGATTGCTTCCTTGATGCGAGGGTGAAAGGTCGTGTGAGCGAGCTCTTCATAGACAAAGATACCCAAACCACAGAGTGCGATACAACGAGCTTCGCAGTTTGGCTCCTTCTTTCCACATTTTAGTAAAATACTGATCAGGTGATCCTGAGAAAAAAATGGAAAAATTATCAAAATCACTGCCATGTTTTTTAAAACCTCTTATAGATCAAAAGCATACTTCCTCTTGGCCAATCAAAACACAGGACTTCAGTAGCATAATGCAGTAGCTTGCAACCTGCCATTGACAACAACATTTATCACACAGTACAGAGGCATTAATAATGTGAATGACATTGAGATAACATTGGGTATCTGACTAGACTATTATATTCCTTCTCGAGAGTGCAGTTGATTTCAGTTTTGTATTGGCTATAAGGCGAATATGAAATTAAACAGTTGGAGAAAAAAAAACAAGCATAAAAGTGATAAATCGAAGTCATCCCACTCCCTTCTAGAGGAATTCTTTTAAGTGATAAAGAAACTAGATGGATTCTCAATCGCACAATCAAAATGTATGCCTCTGCCTTTGCCAAAACAATAATGTATTACACACCTAAGTCCTAAATTTTTCAAAATATTACCTCTGTGACCAATTTGATATCCTTACACAGCAGGGTGCTGATACATTAAAGGAGAATGAAACCATTGGAACAAGATAGCTTGTGTGAAAACAGAAAAATCAAAGAAACAGATCAACAAAAGTTTGAGAAAAATCAGACAAATAATGAGAAAGTTATGAGCATTTGAATATTGCGATCACTAATGCTATGGAGATAGCAAATTGGCAATGCGACAAAGATGTGGGATGTCACTTGTGAACAACTCTCCCCATTAACCTTAGTATATATTTCACTTGAATTGCCTCTTTTATCACATCTATCCATAGATCATGTGTTCTTTCTACATGAGGGCATGTAATACATATTTCCTTTAGAATACATCATGGATAGAGAGTTTGTATCATCATAAGAAAAAGCAAAGAGACATTTTTAGGGTATTTCATAGTCCACCAAAGGAAAAGTTGTTCATCAGTGACATCACACATCCTTGTCGCATTGCCAATTGGAGGATCTCCATAGCATTAGTGATTGCAATATTCAAATGCTCATAACTTTCTCATTATTTGTCTCATTTTTCTCAAACTTTCTTTATTCTTATTCTTTGATTTTTCTGTTTCTCCACAAGCCTATTTGTTCCAAAGGTTTCATTCCCCTTTAAGGAGCAGGCTGAAACACTGTCTGATTATGAAACATGGTCAAACAATTATCACCTAGTATCCCTTCCTACTCCCCCCCCCCCCCATCAGACTCATCGGTCAAACAATGATACCACACAGTAACCTTTCTTACTACCCTCCATCAGACTCACCTTCACTGGTTTGATATCCTTACACACCATGGTGCTGATATCCTTAGGAGCCGGCTGAAACACGGTCAGGTTACAGAACATGTTGGGAAAACACACCAGAGAACCCAGGAGAGACAGAGCTTCTATCCTTGGAGCCTGCACAGCATATAGCAAGTATAACAATACAAAAATTAATTACAAATCATCTCCACAAGAGATTAAATACAATAGAAGAATGAGGATGCACACTGCATGCTCTTGACTGGAGAGGAAGTCCTTCTATGAAATACTCCCTCTCAGTTTCTAATCTAGGGTCGGGAAAGTAGCTGAAAAAAAAAGAAGTACATGTTTCAACCTTTAGTAAACAATCACAAAGTGATAACACCCATGTTAATGATAAGCAATAAAGGTAAATAAAGAACAAAGTGCACACAACTATAGTAATAAAAGAAATGTGTTGATGAAAAGTGTTCAACGAATTGGATCAAATTAATTTTTAAGTAACACATAAAGTAATAGTTGTTTAAACATACAAAGAAAATACACCAAACTATAGATTTACCTAGGTTATATTGAAAGTAAAATTTGATAATGTAGGAATATCAATGTACAACAAAAAACAAAAATACAAGAAAGATATTAAGCTGATAGAAAGATCATTACAAGAAAGAAAAAGGCAAGTGCACAACTGAACAGTTATAAACAGGAAGTATTAGATACAACATGGGATCACATATCCATGACTCTAAGTATGGATATTTCCTTTTTGTGATGCATCAACCAAAATATTAAGAGGAAGTTAAAAAAATAACAATTGGAGTTTAGACCATTAATAGCACTTTGCATTTCAAGAAGCACTTCCTATTCAGATCAAATCAATTAAAAAAAATGTTCACACAATGATCAACATGAAATCACTAGGACCCATGCACAATAGCCCAAGTTATCCAATAAAGTTTTCTACGACTAGTATTAAGAAGTAATGTGACATAAAGAAACAAGTACATGTAAGCTAATCTGTGTTCAGAAACACACCTCTATCCCTCACTTCCTTGAATCCAGTCCAATATCTATGCCTTCTGTCTACAATTTAAAATTCCATATAAAGACAGATCTCCATGTATTATCCAAAAATAACGAGGCACCTTCATACCATAACAATGGGAAATCCACAAATGAAACAATGACTAATAGCTACAGCAGACGATTAGTGAATAGAACAATACACAGTGTGGAATACACCTAGAAAGAATCAGTTAATAAAATAAAACAGTAAATGTGCAAAATATGCCTGCCACCAAATGGTGCAACGAGCAGCATTTTGAAGTGAGAAACAAAGGATGAGTCTGTCACGCAAACAGACATAAAGGCACTTCAGCTAAACAGATGGCACTGCTACTAACAATTCTCCAGTATACAATTAATCAAGTCCTACATGTATGTGTTAATTGTAGAAGTGTTACATTACAAATACAAAATTCCAATGCAGCCATGGGGGCACTTATGATTACAAAATCAATGCTGTTTTTGCAAGATCAAGCTGGGCTGACAGGCAAGGCCCTATTAAACCAGCTTGCACTTTAATCTAATGGATAACTGTAGCTCACACACAACTGTCATCGATGCATTTAAATAGCCTTGCCCACATAAGCTTTTCACCAGAGACCAAGGATCAACTTGGATCCTTTAATTCCTCTGAAGCAGTTCAAAATCATCTCATAAACAAACTACATGGATTTCACATTCAATATTTGTGTCAACTTGTTGAAAAAGGCATCAGATACTGTACATGTACACTTTATACTACAGATATATCACACATCATGTAAGCTGCATAGTGGTAAATCCTAGCATTTGTATTGTGTGACTCAAGATTGAATATGTGCATGTACATGCTACATACTTTATACATAATTATCAATAAAAATGTAATAATAATATACTGTCAATAAACAATATCATAAAAGGGGTTGACATGTTGAATCATGTTTCAAATTGAGCTGGCTTTAAATGAAACTAAAAAGATCACATTTTTTCTGCTAAAGGTACATGTACAATATAAAACATGCATAAAACACTGGCTATTAATTTTTTAATGTCTGTTTCGTCGAGGTTTATTTTGTTGTATGATTTGAAATTCTTGGGATTTTTTTCAGTATGTTGATATCTGAAATATACAAATTACAAAGTTCTTTATATTTTGAAAACTACATTTACACCTTGATTTGCAAAGTGTGTTAATTTCTGACATCTTTCATGTACATAAAAGTGAGAAACATACTGACAAGGAGAAGCTGTGAATACAAACCAATGGATCTCATGTGATTAATGCTGCTTAACAATAACAAATTTACTATATAATGATCACTGCCCTAAATTAAACAAAATGAAATTACCATTATTTGAAGAAAAAAAATATTGTTTTGTCCCGCCTGAATAGCAGAGCGATACTACAGGCACAGATTTTTGGATGGCGACAGCGGCAACATTGAAATCTTAACCTAAGGGTAAGTTTTTGAAGAATTATCGTAACTTAGAAAGTATATGGACTTAGTTCATGAAACTTGGACAGAAGGGTAATTAAGTATGGTTTATTTTCATTTGGTCTAATGCCATTTCATCTAATTGCCACCTCTTCTATTATCATTTGGTCTACCATCAGTTCGTCCAATATCCACAATTGCCATTTCGTCCACTCACCATTTCTTCTAATAACTGGTTGGTCAAATAGTAATTTAGTCTTACCATTTGGCCTAATTATGTTGATTGGGCAAAATGAAAGAAAATAAATTGGAGATTAGACCAACTGGTTATGAGACGAAATGGTCATAGATGAACCAGTGATTAGACAAAGTGATGATTGGACGAAATATTGAGGGATGGAATGGCATTACAATAAATGAAGTTAGACCATGTGGTGATTGGACGAGTTGGCAATTTATTACTAAACATCCTGCCTAAGTTTCAGGTCACATGACCAAGGTCATTTAGGGTTAATTAACTTTGGCCATGTTGGGGGAATTTATTGAATTGCCATCATAACTTGGAAAGTTTATGAAACTTGGACATAAGAGTACGCAAGTATCTCTGAACATCCTGTGGGAGTTTCAGGTCTTATAACTCATTAAAGATACTCTCTCAAAGTAATTGAAAAATGTTGATTATAAGACAATCAAAATATGTCATGAAAAGTTGGAAATGAAGATATTTAACCTCTGCTGAAAAAATCATGCACTGCACACAGAAATGTATGAATGGGACAACACATAAATGTCCAGCCTAGACATCTGGATTGGGTCATAGGTTAAATATAAAGGCAAATGGAAAAAAAAATCAGTTGCATTGAATCTATTACCTAATAATATTCGTCCTGACTAACAGAAATAGAAATTTAAATCTAACTCTTATTGTTTTCATCATTAGGAGAATGTAATTGTCTTATTACAAAGTCAACAAAGGGTAAAATTAAAAGCACACAAATAACTCAAAATATATATATCTCTCTCAAAATATATTTGACCCAGACTTCAGTGACCACCTCCAAGGGCAACCTGAAAACATACCTGTTTAAGAGTGCTTTTTGATAGACAATGACTTATTGTTCAGACGTCAGTCTTTTCTGACTTGCAGTACAAGTCAATGCAAAATGGAGAAAACATTTTAATACCATTTATTTTTTTTAGTGAAATATTTGTGCCTAAATTGTGAAAATATTGGGATAATTCATCATGAGATCAAATTGATTTGCATGAAGAGTAAACTAAACAATCAAATATTTTCTTTATATAGTGGAACTGTGATGTAAGTAAGTGTTGATAATGCCATTACCAATTTTTCTTTCTGTATCAGTAATAGATGTTAATATACAATCTAAAATGTTCTTATTATTCTCATACAAGGATACAGGAAATCTTGTCTTTTATCAAATGAGATATAGTACCGGTAGCAATAATTTCGCACAATCAATGGGGAGAAAATATTGTCTAACATGCTTGAAACAGGAAATTGGCATATTTCTTAAACATCAAACATAAAAAGGGCTTATGGAATGCCAACTCATTGGGAAACAACCTTGTTTATAGACCAATGCATGTGATCACTTTTTAAAAGTTTGGTTATCATTATCCTTGTTATCAGTCTAATTATCTGTATCATTATCAGTACAATTACTGTCATTATCAATATAATCATAATTGTCATTCTCATTCTGATTATCATCACAATCATCATCATCATTAGTTTCATTATTTTTCAATCAGCATTATTCTTGTTATTGTTATCATCATCGTAATCACCATCAACATTAAGATCATCATCATTTTCTTTAAATGATACTTCTGGTGATGCTCAAACAATCTCCTCATCTAAATTGATTTTGATGCACATATAGCTATCTTTACCATTCAAACCTGAGAAACAATACTTGTATCTTTAAGGAAGTAACAGTTTAAGTTATACAATAAGCCCCCTCTGCAGGAAAAAAAAATCCCATTTTAATAAATAAACATTTGTAATTAAATTACATATTTATAAGTTTCAATACCCTTTTTATTTCAACAGTTTGTTTATATTTCTTGAGTCAAAATAAGATTTGTGAGCCAAGATTATCAAGAACAGCCATCAAAAACATGGTGCCACAGGAAGTTTTCAATCGTACAATGTCATATGATATCATATCAAACAAAAGTCAACATCAATCATCCTAATTGCTCAATTGTATGAATGTTCTTGATTTCCAGTTGATAGTCACAACGTATCCAACCCAGCATGGTGAAATTCAAATGATCTTGAAAACCAAGTAAAACGAAGAGTAATCCAGTCAACATTAATGCAAAACATTACAGCTAAATAATACTCTATCACTTTCTCTCTCCTACACTCTTTTGAATGAGGAATCGTGCAACCACTCTATTATTATACTTTATCTTCCATGTACTTGTATATAGTAACCGTTGCAATTCAGTATCTGATAAATCAGAATAGATAATTTTCAATACTACCCTTCAACCAATTGCTTTCTCCCCCCCCCCCCTCTTCCCCTTCGTCTCCCTTCTCCTTCACTTTAAGGTTAAAGTACTCACATCTAGATCAATGTTGGCTGTTATCATGTTAGCTGCTTGGATGAAGTCCAGTATGAGGAGAGTAGCTCCTGGCAAGTCGCAATGGAAGAAGTCAGGAGCACTGTATTGCACAATAGTATTGATCACATCCTATGCAAAATATAAGAACAGAGAAATTTATTTTTATACACCATACATCCTTTTACGGGATTCTAAAGACATTCAGTAGCACAGCGTTCATACTCTCATATATAAACAAAATTCCTTAACTTTCCCAGATTTTCCAAGAAAAGTATTAATATCCTTGAAATCGATAATTATATTTATCATGCCATGCATAGTTGAAGAATCATTATCATTATCCCAATCCTTGACTATCTTTCCAGGTGGGTGTTTCATAAAGTTGTTCGTAAGTTAAGAGTGACTTTAAGAACAACTGGTGATCCTTTCCTGTGGTAAATATGCACCATTCAATGTTCATTGGTGATAGCTTAGCGCGTAAGAAAGGTTCACCAGTCGTTCTTAAAGTCGCTCTTAACTTACGAACAGCTTTATGAAACACCCTCCTGGTGTCAACTGATCAGCTCCAACAAGTCTGAACCTAGGTTTAAAAGTACATCAAAGAGATACAGAAGTCTTAATCATTTAATTCATATATTTTATCACTATTAGTATTAAAATCTGTTTAAAATATTGTTTTCCAGTTCTCACCTGATCAGTTCCAACAAGTCCAAAGTGAAGGACCCTGTAAAAGTGGACCAGATGTTCCCTGGGGAGCGGATGGTCCTGTCGCCGCACCGTCATGGCACACAGCTGCTTGTACGCTGACAGCCTGCCATGCTGGTAGCCTACAGGTAGATAGGTTGCCCGGAAGAGCCACGGGGAGAAGAGGAGGAGGGGTGGAATGTTCTCTGGAGGAGGAGGTGTTGTCTGGTTGTCTGTACTGATACCTTGGTTGTCACGAATCTAAAGGGACAGAAGGGAGATTGAGGAAATTCCATCACTCTATTGAATATTTTCTTGGTCAAGCAAAACATTTGATAAATTACCATCCAGCACATGCACACACTAATATATGATGGTTAATTCTAATACATGTAAATTTGATCAACCTTTGCCACACAGCTCAGTGAATCATTGTTTTGCAAAAGTTCCCCTATAACAAGTCCAGGCACTGGTACCCAAAAGCAAACTGAAATAAATTGTCAGCAAACTCAGCTGTCTCATGAAATGTTTCTTCAGTTCAACCACATTTGAGGAAGGTGAAAAATATTAGATACATTAAATTTCTTTGTCATAAATATCCGTCCACCCTAGAAGGATAAGCATGCAAATGGTATGATATTTGCCATCAAAGTAATTTGATCATGAATATGTATGAGGTTTTAGAGAGTAGATGGAACCTGTCATCTTACCTTAGCTAGCATCTGCCAGATTGCCCAGAGACATTCTAGAACTACCCAATGAAGTCTAGGATCACTGATCTGATTGATGTCACCAAGAATACATAGTAATCTCCTCCAAACTACAACCGCAACATCCGGATGCCATCCTATACGGGTACCACCTGACATCACACTGGCATCGGGGCTTTGAACAGAACCATTTTTCCCTGAATATCATAGGATATTGAAGGTAGTGAGCCAAGAGAAATATTTATGAATTGTTCAGTACAAGACATTTTTTTGACACACACATACTACATGAGATGCCAAAATCTTAAAATAAGGCCACGTTTCACAAAGCATGTTATCAATGTCAAGTCAAAAGCTACAGTAGTAAGAAATTGGAATCTTGCAGTTGATTGGCTAAGAGCCAATTTGTCATAGATTTATAGCATTTGTTGCTGATCAAATGCTTGTATGAAACAGGGCACTACATTTTTTAAGGGCCCGCCTTAAACCAAATAGATCGCACGATATCTCTTTCAAATTGAATTGGAAATGTAATCTGTATGATCTATTTATACAGGACAACTCTTAATACCTGATCGCTTTCAAATGCAACAAGAACTCTTGCAGCATAATAGATCTCTAATGTAACAAGTGGAATGTCTCTGGCCGTCTCACCTGCATCACACGGCTCAATATAGCAGCAGTGCTGACTTTGAAAACTACTCTAACACGCACAAGATGTTCAGTGATACATGGTTACTCTTATGTCCACTTTTTATGAACTAGACCAATAAACTTACAGAGATATGGTGGTTATTCAACAAAAAACCCCAACATAGCCAAAGTTCATTGACATTTCATGACCTTTGACCTTGATCATGTGACCTAAAACTTGCATAGGATGTTCAGTGATACTTGATTACTCTTATGTCCAAGTTTCATGAATCAGATCCATTAACTTTCAAAGTTATGATGGGAATTCAACAGATACCCCAATTCATTGACCCTAAATGACCTTTGACCTTGGTCATGTGACATAAAACTCATGCAGGATGTTCAGTGATACTTGATTAAGCTTATGTTTCATGAACTAGGTCCATATATTTTCTAAGTTATGATGACATTTCAAAAACTTAACCTCAGGTTAAGATTTGGATGTTGATTCCTCCAACATGGTCTAAGTTCATTGACCCTAAATGACTTTTGACCTTTGTCATGTGACATGAAACTCTGATAGGATGTTTAGTAATACTTGATTAACCTCATGGCCAAGTTTCATGAACTAGGTCCATATACTTTCTAAGTTATGATGTCATTTCAAAAACTTAACCTTAGGTTAAGATTTGATGTTGACGCCGCCGCCGGAAAAGCGGCGCCTATAGTCTCACTCTGCTATGCAGGTGAGACAAAAAACTAGTAAACTTTTACTCTCAAGTCATCTGTGGGGAAATCCTGGAGCCCCCAAGACTACCTAAGTAAAGCTGTTGAATAGAAGGCACCAAACTGAGCAATGTCACAAAAGAATTTCAAATACTTTTTTAGTTTCTTTTGCAACATCACAATGATTATGCAACATTGTGAATATCAACTTTGACTGCAGTAGAGCACAATAAAAGGAATTCACATGGGAGCTCAACAATAGTATGACAGGAATTATTCTTGGCTGCCCTCTCTTAGATTCCTACAGAGATCTCAAGGTTGACCTACTTGTAATGGGCTGTACGATCGGATGCAAACCATGAATAGCAAAATCAAACTACAATACCTATTGAATCAGCATCAACTCTCTCTGCTGCTAGATCCAATCTATCCTCAATATTAATGTTCTGCTCCTCTTCCTCCATCAAAGGTGATTCTTTGGCAAGGTCAGTAATGTCACCATTATCGTTCAACACTCCAATGAGTGGCGTGTCCCTAGAACTCCCATCAGAGTTATAATGATTGATACCTCCAGGCGACGTATCATCCGAGTTACAGAACCTGAGACCACCCGGTGACGTCCCTTCGTAACCAAAATGAGGTGTGGTAGATACCGGCGTTACACTACCGCTCCCACCTGAGTGATACGAGTGTACTCCAATCAAGGGCGTCCCTGAGCCACTACCGTCCGATTGATAGTGGATCCCAGGAGACAGGGCAATGACCTCTTGGTCTATCTCTTCAATGAGACTGCTAGTAGGTGTGACACGGTTGACGTCTGTAGGGGTGGTATGATTGGAGTCTGGTAGAGGCACATCTAGGGAGGTTTCATCAATGCTCAGGTTATCTGGGTGGTTGATGAGGGGTATGCTGCTTTGACTCAGGCTCAAGCCATCCAGCAAATTTTCATTCTCACCTATAAGAATCAAATCATAAACAGGAATATATAACGATTTCTTACATGAGCTAAATATCTCAGTGTAAGAAGGATTTAAGCACTTCAAATATTCAAACAGCATATCCTACAATTATTTTATCTGGCTCACCTAAAGCCCAATACCAATGATTTTCTACTTGGAGAAAGTCATGGGTAATAATGGTTTTTGAGGTCATGACTTCATCAAAAGGCATGTAATTGAAATATGTGTTATGCCAATGGTTCATGAGATGAAATCCAACGGTGCACAAGGTTAAATATGAAGCAATGGCAACAATAGAAAAAGGAACAATGTACAAATAAGTGTTTATAAGTATAATAATAAAAACCACTCAATTCCTTTATTCCTTTGAATTAGAGAAGTGTCAATGATTGAAATAAAAATGAACAGGATAGAATTGAAGAGTTCATACTGTCATACATTATATTAGTTGACCTTCATAGATAAATGAATGCCGACTAATTGCAATGTTAAAAGTTTAAAGGAAATATTGTGTGGCTTGTGTTAAGAAATGAAAAAAAAAACAGTGGTGCAGATACAACAGAAATAAGCAAATTCAAAGGAGATGAATTTATAATGGTTTTGAGAAGAATATGTGAACCCAAAGAAACACAATGTAATGTGGTTAAAGACGATGCATACCATTTTCTGCTTGATATTGTTGTCTGTTTACCAGAGGAAACGTGGTTGATTTGACCATGCCTTCTCCCCTCTCGCCATCTTCTGTGCAGGATGATGTATGATGTGAATAAACAGAATGAAATGGTACACGCATACCCATGATATGGCCCATGTAATGATTGCGTGAACATGACAATTCATCCGTGGGTACAAATGAATGCTATGCAATGACTATACACAGGACACTGTTTCACAAGAGTTGTGATTATTCACCCTTTTTTCTTTTCCATTCAAACTCTCTCTATCTACAATATACCAGATGCAAACATAACTAATAATAATTCCCCTCTACAACTTACATTTACACTGAAGGATTTCATCATTGACCTCATAGATCTCATGCATATTTTGTGTAAATCTACATCAACCTTTGGTGAACATACATATTGTGTATTGATTAAACACATAAAGGATTTGTGCATTTAGGTCCATGCTGCAAAACAAAATATCCTCATTGCTAACCCTGACGATTACAGTGATACACTTTGTTTGTATTAGTTGTCAAGAACTGGCCTCTTATTACTATGGTAACTGTCAGATATAACAACCCTTTTTGAAACCGTGCCCAAAACATGAATGTGATCGTGGTGGTTAGATTGGGGGAATATTGCAAAGATCAAATGACAGTTTCCCTTAAAGATACCAACAGCTTGTGGCGAAAAAGAAAGTATACGAGTTAAACATATCAAATACATTTAAAATGAAGCTTTAATTCAAATAGAATGGAAACTTTCCTTCAATTATAAATACAGAATTTTTTCAAAACAAAAAATGCCACACAAGGCAGCACTATACCTTTTGGCTACTTTTCACAAAGATGTTTGTTTTAAACCAATCTCAAAAAGATTTGTTTATATATACACTGTAACCATTACATATATTTTAGCATAATTTAGCTTTTTTAATACCTTGATTAAAGGAACACAAATGGCATACGTGTATTACAATTTGTTAAGTGGTTGCTTGTAACTTATGACCATTTCTACATACTACAGGGGCCCTGTCTTTGGGGAAAATTTAATTCTCCATCTCTAGTATTCCATTTCTAACTGATTTATTCTTCCCACTAAACAAACAATTTAAAGATTGCAGAAAGATATCCAAACCATGTACATCAACATGTGACCTTCAAATGATATGAACACCAAATTGAATCGCACCACTAGTCCCATATCAAGAGAAGCCATCCTTCAATTCTTTCGAGATCGTATTCACAACTCTTAAAGACGGACAGACTGTCAGACAAACAAACAATATGAATGTTTCCAGGTATTGCTGACTGACCTTTATTTCTCTGGAAGTTGAATCCATCAAATAACTCTCCCTCACTACTACTCCTGGGTATCTGGACGGAGGTTACTAATGTTTGTTCCTCTCTTGTGGCTAATGATGGATCCACGGTCAAGGAACGTTGTCTTGTTAGGTTAGGGTGTGAGGAGTGTAATGAGATTACATCACCTGTTAGAAGGGATAAGATTGGGGGATATGGTTGCTCAGGAGATATACAGAATAAGAAATGATTGCTTAGTCAACTTTTACAGCAAGTGGATTTGAACTAATAGATAATATTGATCTCCAAGGTGAGCGATTATTCACTAAATGAAATGGCCTATCAAAATCATCGTTGCATGCATACTTTGCTTAGTAGACAAACAAGGAACCAATGAAAATTGTTCTTTCAAATTAGCAATTAATCGCTAACCTTTGTGTTAAGGTGCCCCGGTTAGAGAAAAAATTCATGAAAAATATTGATGTAACATGGAAAGGAAAGTCACAGCAGTCCCAAGTTCTGCATAAATCTGTAAACAGTGATATGCATAGCATGGTCAGTATGAAAATGGGTTAGTCAGTATGTTGTATATTCACTTTCCCTAAATAATTCCAATATGAATTTTAAACTATTTTATTTTTTACAGATATAATAAAGAAGAAATCT